>NW_028274822.1:35770378-36073409 GCF_037043125.1 Eumetopias jubatus
GGCCCATGGCACGGCGGGGGGGTGGGTGGGGGGGCATGGCTCCGGCACCAGTGGTTCCCTCCTGGAGGCTGGGGTGGAGGAAGCTCGTCCTGATCGAGGTCCCTTCAAGGGACCCTGCCGGGTGATCCAGGTGTGGCTTTGACCTCCAGGGAGCTGGTCTGTCTGTCCAAACCTCCCTACACAGTGGGTTTTTTGGTCGGTTGTGTTTTCCCCAAACAAGCTTATGCAATTAGTTTCTTCTTGTTTCCTAAATTATTTTTGCTGCTGCTAATTATTTCACACTCCATATACAAGAGTTATTGGGGTGGGTAATGGGAAGCAAGGGATTGTTTCATGGGAGAATCGCAGGCTCCAGGACACGCAGGCTACTTTGATTTGTTTTTCTGCTCATCCACCACCCGAGAGAAGGAACAGAGAATGTTGAAAGGACAGGGAGGGTGGAGAAGGGGGTGGGGAGGGGAGGGGGAGACACAGAGGGGCTGAGGCTTTGAAAGGCATTAGCCTGCCCACAGCCTGGGAGGGAACACCTGCTGATGGGGCCAAAGCCACTGCCCCACCATCCCATGGAGAAGAGAGGGTCCAGGGCAGCTCAGGGAGGCTGCACGATCCACAGGACACCTTTGTTTAAGAATCTCACAGAAGGGACACGTGTGAGGCCTAGCACCGCCCTGGGAGTTCCACACAGGTCACCACAGGCCTGCATCAATTTTCTTGTACAGTGTGGAAAGTGGGGCTCAGAGAGGTTCAGGAACTTACCTGAGATCACACAGCCAGGAAGTGGTAGAGCCCAGATAGGATCCTAGGTCCTCTGATGCCAAAGCCTGTATCTCTAACTGCCCTGCTCTCTGCCTGCTACTTAGGGCCCTCTTTGTTCCCACGGATGCTTCTCAGGGGTGCTTCCCTGGGAGAAGGGTGCTTATGTTAGTCAGGAAGGGCCTGGCTCCCATAGTCACCCCCACTTAGTTCCCAAAAGCCCTTGGTGCCTGAGCTCCAGAACACAGAGCAGGTATACCCACTGCCATATTCCCCACAGGACATCCCCCATGACAAGTGTGTCCTTTTGAGCTGAGCTCCGCTGAAAGGAGGGTAGAGTTTTTCTAAGGAAAATTAACCAGGAACCTAAGCGGGGAAGCAAAACTAGCAAATATAAGAGCCGCCGAGAGGAAGGGTGTACAGAGCCCAGACTGCTTTCCTGATGCCAAGGGTTGGCTGGCCCTGGCACCAGGCCCAAGGGTTGGAGCCAGCTGAAGTCACTCACACGGAAGCTGGAGACTGGTCTGGCACTCCGCTGAAGCAGCTGCTCCCTCCTCGCCCTGACCGTGGTCCCCCAAGGCCCTGCCTCACCAGCCTCAGCCCTGGTGGCCCTCAGCTGCCCAGAGATACATGCTCCTGTGGGCCCCAGGCCCACGGGGACCAGCTCCACTTGGCCCAGGCTCGTCCTCTGGGGGACGTGTCTCATGCCAGCCAGCGGCTGGAGCTGGGACGTACTCTGTAGACACTGAATGATATCTGCTGGTCCAGGCAACACTCTGGTCTCGCCTCTTGGGGCTCACCAGGTTTCATAAACACACCAAAAACAAAAACAGAGCCACTGCACCAAGCGAGAAAATGTGAGCAAGGGCTCTGCGACATCCCTGACCCACAGAAAGTGCTTCCTCAGGCCCTGGTGGCTGGTACACACCCGTGACTCCCAGCCCTCCCTGACCCTGGGTACACCTACCCACACCAGGTCTGTTCTAACACTTGGCTATATGGTCTCATTTAACCCTCAGCATCCCAGTGAGGCAAGTGCTGTTCATCTCCTATTGTACAGGAGAGGAAACTGAGGGAGAAAGGGGCTAAGAAACCTGCCCCAAACCCCACAGCTCAAAGGTGAGAGAGCCACGCAATGTGCAAGCCCTGTTCCGAACCACTGCCCTACATGGCCTTGAGATGGGAGGGGCTGCACAGATCGGCTCCCCCAGCTCCCCTCCCCTCCTTACAACTAAGGCTGCAGGCGTCCCCAAAACAAAGGTGGCTTGTCCCTGGGCATAATCCATTTTCTTCATGTCTCTTTTAAGAAAGAGGTCTTCCAGGGATCTTCTCCTCTCCTTGCCCCGGGCAGCCACTCTCCTAGACCCACTGGGGTTCTCTCAGTCCCGACGCTTCGCACTGGTGAGGGAAACTGGGCTCTGGCCTCACGCATCCACCCTGGATGGGGGCGGGCAGGCACAGGAGAGTCCCAAATGGGCATGAGGCCGGGCCCAGGGGACAGGGGCCTTGAGGGAGACAACTGACATCAAGGCAACACTCAGGCCTTCCCGCTGCCCGCACCCCCCACACACCCACCAGGGCAGCTCTGAGGAATCATCACAGCCATTTGATGGATGGAGACACCGAGGCCCAGAGAGGGAGAAGGACTCACCAAGCCTTGGTGGCAGAAGTGGCCCTAGACAGAAGTGATGGGACTTGTTGGCAGGGGTCCTGGCTCCAGTGTCCCTGGACACACAGCTAGGCACAACGCAGAGGGGCCTCTGCCAAGGGAGGGCACAGCTCTTCTACCAACTGGGCGAGGTTGGTACAGAGTGTCATGACCCCCAGGAGGCTCCAAGGGCCTCTCTGGCTTTGTTGGCTGGAGTGCCTGCACCTGCCAAGTGGCCCGTGGCCATCAGAGCTCACTGGGCCTGCCCTGGGCCTTGAGAAAACTCCGGGGGAAATTCTTCTGCCCTTTGGCTTCCAACACTCCTGAAACAGGAGCTGGGGGCTCGGCCTTGCGCTGACCTTGGTGTCGAGCGGTGCAGTGGGGGCTCTGGCCAAGCTCAAGCAGCCAAGAACAGGTACTGGCCTAGTAGGTGGCCCGGCCTCTCCTCCTGGGCCTCTGCATTGTCTTAGGAGACACCCCGTACCACCTTTCCAGAGAGCGCTGATTGCACCCTTTCTGTAAAATAAAGAACAGAAGGAAGAAAAGAAGCGAGCCCTCTTCCTCCGCCTCCCTCCCTCCCACTCTCCCCCGTCCCCCCTCCCTGCCCACCTCCCGCCCGCTCTTGGTCTCTGTTGCTAAGTAGATGGTAGGTTTATTTGCGGCTGTCGGTTCCCAGTAGAAAAATTTCCTCTTGGAGAGCCGCCTGGATGGGAATGGCTTCAGCGCTGATTTCATGGAGAAGGTCTGTGCAGTAATTAGTGTTCATGGGGGAGGAATTGGACTGGCAGGCTCCCAAGAAAACTACTCCCCAAAAGTTAGCTCGAGTCCAGAGGGCTACATCAAATCCAATTCCAGAGTGTGCAGCGAGATCGCTATATATAGACCCGCAGCCGGAAACAGGCAGTGAGGTGGCATGAGGTTCACGGAGGGACTGGTCATGGGAGGCAGAGAGAGGTAGCCTGGGCCCCTGTGAAACCGGGGTCGGTGCTCTCCCGGGGGGGGCTACTGCTGCCCACTGAACCCTGCGCCTCCCCTCCCAACCCAGCCTGCAGGAACAGACGCTCCACAGGAGATGGGAAAGGGGGGGAGAGGGAGGGGTCTAGCCGCTTGCTGGGTGACACTGGGGTGCATTTCTAAGGAGCACACCATCTGATTGTAAGTGCCTGCTGCCCTGCCTGGGTCCCCACACGTAGCCCACTCACTCCAACTGCTGGGAATAAGCCCCGCTTCTTCTTCTCCACCTCTGTCAAGGCTCCTGGGAGCACTCCCTGCCTCCATAAGGGGCCGCCTCATCACTCCTTCTGTCCCTGGCTGCCCCAGGCCTCTGCGGTCAGAAGCGTGGTGGTCGCTGGGGCACATACCACCTGGTGAGACTTCCTTCATGTCCCTCTGTCCCCGGTCCTTCCCCAGGCTGGATGCCCCTGAGGTCTGGCCACCCGTCTTCCTCTCCTATCTTTCCTTCCCTCCCCAGGCCAGGACTGGGGAGGAGCAGGTGCCCCTGGACATCTAGTGAAAGAACTGAGGGCAGTAGGCCTCAGAGGTCTGCCATGGGCTGTGGTGGCAGGTGGGGCCGGGGGTGGGGGGAGTGTCCCAGCTTGTCCCACTGAGGCCTTCAAAAACAAGTAGAATTAGGATTAAAATCCAGAACTCTGAATCTTCCTTCCCATTTTCATTCCCCGGAATCATGTCAGAGCCAATTTTTTGCTCAGGTCAGGATTTTACAGATAAGGAAGCCAAGGGCCCCAGAAGGCCAGGCGCTTGCCAGAAGGGTGCTGTCCTGGCCTCTGATCCAAGTGGCAACTTCCAGCCCAGTATCTTTTCCCACTTCCGTGTAGTGGGGGCCTTGGCACCCAGGGTCTCCCACCATCTGCATTGCTGCTACTCCTCCCTCCTTCACTCCAGTCCCGGAAGCCCCGGTCTCAGCTAGCCCGGCCTCTCGGCCACAGCCCACATTGCTGGTGCCCGGCAATTCACAGGGTGTGTCCAGCCAGGGAAGGGCCTCTGTACTGAGCTGCAGATGAGGGCCACAGCTGCCTGGGAGTAGAAATGCCAGGGAGGAGGGCCAGCAGCCATACCTTTTCTTATCCCCACTGCCCAGCTCTCCCCTTCTAGGCCTCCGCTCCCCCAGCTGGCCTCCTTGGCCATGGGGCACAGTCAGCTCAGCCAAGACAAAGCAGAGGTCTAATGGAAATTTCTCGGAAGCTGAGAGAAAGGGTAAAACCTGGGGAATACAAAGACCGAGCCTTGACCAGCTGTGGGAGTCAGACCCATCACGGAAGTGATAATGTCAGGCCTCAGGTCGGCTCGACCTGGCACAGCTCACGAAGTCCCCCGGATCCCCCACTCCTTCCCGCCCTCAGACCCTCTTGAGGGCAGTGAGAACAGAGAATAGAACCATACACACATCTAGGACACATGAGCATTTCAACCTGTGTCTCCCCCTCCCCTTAGCCCCGGCCACTGCTCAGCACCCTCCCAGGCAGGTGCGGGGATTACGGACGGACTCAGCCCCCTCATGCTCACGCTAATCTGTACCTGTTACCTCTGTTTGGTGCAAATCCTTAGAGACGTACCTCCAACTGCTGATTTACTCTGCTTCCTGCACATTTCACCTAGGGCTTTCCACGCTGACCACCCAGTATCTGCTTGCTCTCCTCCTCAGGGTTGCCCTGGGCCCTCAGTCCTCTCAGACACTTGCTCTCCTCCCTCAAAACAGGAGGCTGGGCAGGGACCTGGGGTCCAGTTCCCCCATGGACCAGCTGTGTGCTCTTGGGATGATCACTTCACCTTGACCTACAGACACATCTGTTTCCTTCTCTGTTGAAGAACAGAGTACACTTCCTCCTTCTCTCCTGTTCCACCCATCCATTCACTGACAAATGTACACTAGGACCCAGTTGTGCCAGGACTCTGCTGGATATTGGGGACACAGACTCCTGGGCAAGGTTATCAAACCCATTTCATAGAAAAGAAAACCAAGGTCCAGAGAGATCTGGTGACTTGCTGGAGGCTGTTTTACCCATCAAGAGATTGCCTTCAGTAGGCATTCTAATGCCAGGCCAGTGTCCACCCCTCACCCTGTGCTTCCTGTGACCATGATGGGCCCTGTGCCAAGAGCAGGGCAACAGGGTCCACAGCAGATGGGGCCCGGCGCCGCCACTTTGGAGCTCATGGGACCTCTCGAGAAGTCAGCGAGTAACACAGATGTGTTCGATTCACACCCATTCCCTCCCCAGGAGGGCATAGGATTCCATACCCACCCTGCCGAGGCTGCCCATCCCAGGCTGTCCGATTGCCGTGCTGCCGAGGACCTGCACCGCTCTTGCCCGAGACCCCCCCTTTCCTCTTCCCAGCCCTCAAAGCCCACATTCCCAGGCCTTAACAATTCCTCTCACAAAAGAAACAATTGACACTAAGGTGCCTCTTTGGGGAAGCATGAAGCCAGCTCTTTGTCACTCAGGTCCCCACCAGCTCATTACTGCCTCCTGTCATTAGCATATTAGGTACAGCAGGTAAACAAAACACACTCACATCCTAGGCTCTCAATGCACACCGTCAGGCATTCCAAGCCCGCCGGTGTGCCAGCCTACTTGAGAGCAGGAAACACAGACAAGGTCCCTGTCCTGGTGAGTATGTACTGGGGTGGGGAGGTTACAATCAAGTGTAACCATCCCACACAAGGAAAGAGGACAACACCAGACGGTATAAATACCAAGGCTCTTTTTCACACTGTAGGGCACCTTTAGCACCACATCACCACTGCTGCTCCCTATGAGGGTGGCTATAGAAATCCCTCCCTCACTAGTGATATGCCAGGCACTCTGGTGGATGCCCATGACCCCAGCAGGTGAGTGTTACTGGCTCCCTTCCCCTCTAAGGAACCTGAGGCCCAAGGGTTGAGTTGGGACTTCGCAAACTACCCAAACTACCCAGGCTTCCAGAACAAGGCAGAGGCTACTGTCAGAGCCAGACCCCCTCCCTCGGAGACTGTAGCCCTCTCCCAGGGGTCCTGTTGATGGAAACAACCAGGCCATGGGGGTTAAATAGCTTTCCCAGAGGCACCGGGTGGCAGGTGACAGATGTTACCTTATTTAAGGGTGGAAAAAATGGTGTATCCTGGAGTAGTCAGGAATGGGAATTAAATAGATGGGCAAGAGAGAATATGGGATTCCAGCCATGAGACAGAAAAAGAAAGGAAGGAAGAAAGTGGGAGGGAGCCCTGCACTGATTTGCCCCTGCCCTAAGCAGAGCCCAGCATCCTCCTCCAGGAGGTGGCAGAGCCCAGGGTTAAGGTCACAGACTCTGCAGGAGGCCTGCCGCATCTGGCAGCCCAGCTCTACCAGGGACTGGGCCACAGGCTCTGGGCAAGTCTTTTGTCTTCGAGTGCCTCTGTTTCCTTCCCTGTAAAATGGGGATGATTATTGTAAAAGTGCATAGACGTATTGTATTAAACGATTCAATACATTGAAGCACTTAGACCCATGCCCAGCAGATAACCAATCATCAGTGTTTGCTGTTAGCATGAGCCCCGCACAAACCTTGGCTTGGCTGGTATGCTCCTGCACGTATATCACCTAGCCTTGCAAGTTTGTTCACCTAGGGTCTCCTTTATGTCTTTTATCATCTGACAAATGGTGGGCCCTCAATAAATAGTTGTGGAATGAGTGAATGAATGAATCATCTTTCCCTCCCGCCACAGATGATATAGTACTGCCCATTCCTGTCACGGGGTTTGAGTCTGATGTACCTGTCAGGGCATTAGGTAGTTCAGTCTTCTTTCTTGGTGGGCTCTGTGGGATGTGGGTAAGTCTCTGGGAAGAGAGGAAATCAAGCTGAATGCCAGGCTCTGTCTCACCCCCCCAGAGGTCACCCTCCCCATTTGCCAGTTGCCTCTCACCCACCTTGGGCACTCCCAAGGTCAGCGATGAATGAAGAGTGAGCATCTCCGTCCCTCCCCAGGATTGGGGCCAGCTGACCGGCTAGAGCCTCTATCCCTCCTACAGGGTGATGGCCACCTCTGCCAGGGCTCAGAGAGTTTGAGGGATTAACTCACAGAGGCCAGCATCCCCGTCACATTTGCTAACTACTCCTTTGCCACAGCCCTCAGGTTAAATATTGCTAACTGCCTACGATTGAACCTATCTTATTGATGTTGGGTAAAGCCCAATGCCCAGCCAGAAGAGTGGTTTAAGTGGCCGAGATCATGAGGGAAAGACACCCTCTGCCTAGAGCTGGACCATGGCCTGCCAGGACTGTGTGAGATTGTTCTTCTGCTTTTGCAAAGAAAATCACATTTTCCAAACATTGATCCTGTAATATGGGACTCCTGGCTATTGGTCTTTTCAAAATAGCCTGTCTTGGATGCTGAGGTTGGAAATTCTTGGTTGGTGTGCTTCTTTTTTTTGTTGTTCTTTAAGTGAATTAGGGGCTGCTAGGAAGGAGCCAGGAGAGAGAGGCGAGATTAATTCACCTCACCTGGCAGGTCCTGAGTGCCCGAGCCCAGAGTGGAGCTGGTGCGCCCTCCCTTCTGGTTCTCAGCAGCTCAGCCGCTCTTGTGAAGCCCCCACCCAGGAACTTGTTCAAGGGTGGACAGGACAGGCCCAGCCCCATGAGCTGTGCTCCAGTAGGAAGACAGAGTTTCTGCAGATGAGAACAGCAGAAAACTCTGTTCAGCCAAGCCCTCCTGGTCATGTTTTAGACACTTGGACGTGGAAGAACTCATTGGAAGGAGAATCGGGGAGTGCTGGGAAGCTGGGGAGGGCTGCAGATGTGGTGGGAGCTGGTAGAGGATACTCCCCCACCCCGCCCCTGCAAGCAGGGAGGGCACCTCAGGTGGGAGAGGAGCCAGAGCTAAGGCCCAGAGGTGACACGGGTATGCGCTGGGGAGAAGTGTGGTTTGGTGTGACCAAGAAGAGGGACAAAGGGACTCCGCAATCCCCTGCCTTGAGGGTGTGATCTCTCCTTTCATGGGCGAAAGGAGTCAAGAGAGGCTCCACCCCCCACCGCACAAGGACATCATGGAGTAGAGAGCTGTCTCTCTGGGTATTTCAGGGACAATTTCAGGGAGGCAGCTGGGGGCTTCAGGAGCATACCAAGGAGGGATTCCCCCACATTTCCACCTACCTGGGGAAGGGGATCCTATTGGGGAAAATGACCCCCACCTTAATTTAGCTGGTCCAACCACCACGAAAATCTCCAACAAAGGGAATTCTATGCAACTCAACAAGGATCCGTTGAGCTTCCTCTGTGAGCCTGAGACAGACAGACACACACACACACACACACACACACACACACACACACACACACACACACACAACCTGGCAAACACTGGGGGCCGCTGAGGGGCTCAGGTCCTGCACCATGTCATTCCCATGCACTGAGGAGCTCAGCGCATCAGGCCAGGGGTCAGCAGCTTGGCTGAGGTCAGCCAGCCCAGCGCTGCAGCCGCAACAAGACAGGGGGAGGAGAGACAACTGCAGGCCAGTGGTGGTGATAAGAGCACAGAGACAGAAGTGCTCCGAGACAGGAACATGTTTTGCCTCCCGGACCAGTGGAGACGGCCCTGCTTTCTCAGAGGCCCAGCTCCCACACTTCAGTGATGGGCTGGGTCAGGCCAAGGGAGCCCCTGAGAGCCCCTTCCCCTGTGGCACTCAGTTAGCAGTCCCTTCCCACTGAGTCATGCCCGTCTTCTCGGCAGGTGCTCCCTGTTCTGAGAAAATTCAAAACAGGAAGATCTAAACTCCCCAACCACGTTAATTAGATGGGAACACGATTCAGTGTCTGTGAAGCTTATCCTGGCATCGGTGTGAGTAACAAGTGCCCCACATGCATTTCAGATCCAACCTGGATGCTCAGATAGAGCCCTCTGTGGAGGAACCCATGGCCTGACTTTGACACTGAAGGGGGCACTAGGGGTAGAGGGAGGTCGGGTTTTGTGGCCCAGGGAAGCCCCCGAGAGCCCAGCTGACTCCACCTGGGTCCTTGCAGGAAGAGAATAAGGTCATCCTGGAGCCCTGTGTCCCAAGTGCAAGCCATGGGGTGGGGGTGTGGAGGGAGGACATCTCTCATGAGGGGCCCCAGGGTCCAGACACTGCGCTGGGCTGCTGGAGGGGACAACAGCAACTGAGCCCCAAGCAGCCATCAGGGAGCCTCAGGTCTCTACTTGTCCGGTTGCCAGATGCTGATAACATCCCCGTGGCCTACTCCGAGGTACAAGAAGGCTGAGCTCATGGGAGCAATAGCACCGTGTCCGGTGAAGCTCCCCACGAAGACAGGAATGAAAAGGGAGCACCATGTGCTGTCATGGGGACCAGCAGGAGCTTTTGGCTGAGAGATGGGGCACAAGGCAGCCCCTCGGCTATGGGAACAGAGCCAGCACAGGGGTCAGCAGAGCAGGTGGTCCTTTGCCCCTGGGCTGAGCCTCAGAAAGGCTCGCACCTTCCCTGGGCCAGGCTCCACCACCGAGAGCTCTTTGCTGAGAGAGGGGTGAGGCCATCAGTAGGTCATGTCCAGTTTTTGTCCTTTCTCACAGTGCCATAAAGATGTTTCAGCCGACACCAGGCATGCCATTCTCCAGTGCTGAGGGTGTAAACAAGGGCAGTGGGCAGGAGAGACACTTGGCAAAGGCCTGCCTGCCACTCCTTTCATCCTCTGAGGTCCAGAGCCAATGAAGTGCCTGGGTCTGAGCTTCCTGGGCCCTGCCCCGTGCCCCACAGGCAGAGAAAGAGAAGGCTGGTCCCATTCCCCGGGGGCTCCTAGTCTAGATCTGGGGACATCCCTATCCCCCAGCTCTGTGTCCATCTCTGCCTTGCGGCCCCAAAGGGCAGAAGACCTGGGAGAAGTAAGAGACACACTTAGGGTCGCAGAGAGCCAGGTTAACTTTCCCACGCCATGCAACCATTACCTCTGAGAAGCACTTGAACAGGCCACCACGCTCTCCTCTGGAGTTTCCTGTTTAAAGATAGTTGATGCAGGAGGGCAGTGCTGAGCCCCAGAGCAGGATGAGAGCCAAGGGTAGAGTTTCAGCCCTGGAGGGCCCTGAAGAGGGAGCAGGCCTGCAGCCCTAATGCACTGGCTGAGGGCTCCATCCATCTCCCCCGCCTGCCAGCAGCCCTGTCATCCCCACCTGCCAGGTCTCCTCCGAGGAAGACGGATGGCTCCTGCCACCATCGGGGGCCTGAGCTGAAGGGCAGACGTCCCAGACCCTCTCCACACACCCTGCTTCCCCTGCAGCCAGGCATCTCTCCCCAGCATTTCAGATCACTCTCACCCAGGCAGGGGCAGAATGAAGTTTAACTACCACTGCATTCAGTGATCTCTGACACTGGGAGGAGAAGGGGACCCTGGAGGTGGCAGTTCCTATAGTACCAGATTTCCATGTGGGCAAAACACACATAAATGCAAGGTAGACAAATATGTGTGTTCTAACTGCCATCGATAAGGGCTTTAAGAGATGCTGGGGTTGGTGTGGTCAGGGGAATCTTCATGGAAGATGGGAGGCTCCGTCACTCCTAGGACATGTGGGCTCCGAAGGAGAGAGGCATGGCAGAGGCAGCAGGGGAAATGATGCTCAGGTTTCAGTTTACCCCATGGAGGTGGAGATGGAAGAGGAAGTCAGAGTCACGCACATGGGTGGGCTCATTGTCCCTCTCCTATGGAGAGAGGGGAACCACAGGAGCTGTTGCAATACCAGCAGGGAGCATTCCTCTGGAGAAGGGAGAGAAAGGAGTAAGGTCCAGGTAGAAAAGACCAGGGAAGGGGGGGGGGACCAGAACCACCAGGACAGGTCCTGGGGAACTGGCAGGAGGGTCACCCAGTGGCTGGGCACTGGGAAAGAGGCAGAGACAGTGTGTCATAGTCCCCTGGTTTCTTTCTCCTGCCTGTCACCAGGCTCTGCTGAGCCCCAAGGGCCCATTCTCAAATTGTTCAGGGATTAAATGAGCAGACAAGGCTCACCCTTGGGGCAGGAATCAGAGGAAGGTGAGACTGTGGGGGTCCAGGTAGGTGCCTTGGGCTTCACAGACCCAGAGACCCAAAGAGGTGGGTCTTAAAGGAGGTGCAGACCCGGGGCAGGCACAGAGGTGGGAAGACATTCCCAGAGGAAGAGCGTGTACATGAGGGACAGCTCTGCAGCTGTGTCTCCCGCGTGCGTAGGAAGGGAGGAAGGGGACATCTGCTCCAGAAAGCACCAGAGAGGTCACCCTTGCTCACCCAGACCATGGGGGACAGGAACTGGGGTGGGGCGGGGAGGAGGGGGCGGATTTGGCCTCAGAACACCCATGGCCCTCTTTCCTGGGAGGTTGGCAGATGCTCCCTCTCTCCCTCCCTCTCTCTATCCACCCCCAGAGATTCTGCCTTAATTTCTCAGCAGCAGGGACTGTATCTGTTTTGTAAGATTCTCCAGGTGATTTTCAGGTGCAGCCTCGGTGAGAACCACTGAGGGGTGGTGTTCTGAGGATGGGATTTCAGGAACTAGGCAGGTCTACGGGTGGAGATCTGGGGTGGGGAGGGGGTCTTCCTGGACAGCCCAAGAAGACCGCACTGAACAGGGAGCCCCTCCTTGACGACTCATTGGTCTGGCTGGTTGGTGCATTTCCTGCTCACTTCCCTTCCCCACCCCGTTCCCAGGCCCTTGCTTCCTCTCACTTCCTCCAGGCCAGCCAAGAGCAGGCCCTGAAGGTTCTGATGTTTTATTAAAGTCCAGATCTTCCTATTCTAGGGCCACCTTCCTCTGGCTAATTCTGTAATTCCATTAATGGGAAGCCAAGGCCTGGCTGGGTGGGAGGAGGGAGCACATTGGGAGCCTTCGCTTCCGTGATGATTACACCCCAGGCTTCAGCCCTGCTTGGAGTTGGGCAGGAAATTGTACTTCCTTTACTTCACAATGACAAGGGCCCTTTATCCCCGAACACGGGGGGCTTTGTAAATTACTGCCATCTCGCACAATTAATTCTGCTGGGGCTATGTTCTTCCCCCACGTGGGAGAGGGCACCCGCCCACCTTCTCGGGAACCAGTGGTGCCCCCTCGCCTCACCATCCGCAGGCTGCCCGGCTGGAGGGGGGTGTCTGTCACCCCCACCTGCACCTCAGCCCAGCAACGCCCTCCTGACACCACCAGCTCTGCCTGCCTCCCCATGGCTGCCTGGATCGCAGCGGCTCCTGACCGCACCCGTCTCCCTTCCCTTCCTTCCCGGCGCCCCCAGGGCTTCCCATTCTCTCTTCAGTGCCAGGTGGCTCCCCTTCTCCAACCCCATGGCTCTCTTGGTCTCCCAGTCCTCAGATCGCTGAGCTAAAAGCTCAGTCCTCCATTTAGAAGCCCTTGTCTCTGCCCTCACAGAGTGGAGGGTCTCTTCAGAGACACAAGCCAAGGAACAAATGGGAAGGACAAGCAAATGCGAGGGATGAGTGGGAGGAGGGTAAATGTCAGCATGAGGACCAGTGAGTGCAGGCTGGTGTTCAGGGCACATGGTAGAAGAGAGGCAGGAGGCTTGGGCCGCCTCGTGCAGGGCACCCCGGCAGGTAGCTGCTGCTGGAGGCACTGTTGTGGGACTTTTCTCAAAGTATGACATCTCTCTGCTCCTATTCCCACCCCCGATGATTTCCTAAGTCCATCCCCGCTCTGCTGGGCTGCAGTTCTGTTCTGCTCAGGTCCATGATTCAGGAGGGATGGGAGACTCAGGGGAGGGACTGGTGCTGGCGGACCCTCCCTCCAGGACAGTGGGACCAGGAAAAATGGGAGCTGGGCGGCAGGGTCATAGCCCCAGAGAGAGTCGCTTCTGCACTCCCCGCCTCAGATCCCGCCTCAGATTCACTTGGCTGAAGGGGAGAACTGGAGAGCCGAGATGGGGAGGCTCTGGGCTCCATCAGTCATGGATTCCATCCCATAAACATCGGGAACTCCGGGCCACAGGACCAAGATGCCATTCACAGCTCGCTGGGTAGAGGGAATCTGCTTCGATTCCTGAGCTCAAAGGAAGATTTGAGACCGGGCATACTGGACCCTCACATGATAATTTCCCTCATGAATAATTTGCCAGGAAGCTGATGCCCAGTGACCTTTGACTGTCCTCTCAAAATGGGCTGTGGGTCTGGCTCACGCTTTCTCACCTCCTCCCTTTTTATCCTATCCTCTTTCAGCAAAGCTTTTTTTTCTTTAAAGTTAATTGTGCAAGTGATACATGAGTACATTCTGTGTCGATCAAACCAAAAAAGGTTAATGTTATGGGAGACATGCCCCACCTTCCCACAGACTCCCTGTTTTCAGCTTGGTGTGACACCTTCTAGACTTTGTGCCATGGTATAAATACAGATTCGGGTGCACAAGGAACTAATGGACTATGTCTTCACTGCACGTACACGGCATATGGTGTTTCACGACTTTGCTTTTCGCATCTGACTGTGGCTTCCCATGCTGGTACATTTAGGACCATTTCATCATTTTAACTGCTGTAGAGTATTCCACGGTTGAAACATAAAACCATCTCTGCACTGAGAGACCTTCCGGTGCTTTTCAATTGTTCTGCTTTTCCAAACAGCCACAGTGGACTCCTGTTCTCTCTGTGAGCACAAGGAAGAGCCCCCTTGTAGGGCCGGGCCGGGGAGGGAATGCTGGGCCACCGTCCCCATCCCCAGGGAGAGGTGCTCCCTTCTCAGACCTTCTCAAGGTGCAGAGCCTGGTCTAGCCTCCTCTCCTGGGGTCTGTTGACTCAGTAGGCAGCTGCTCCGGGACAGAATCCCATTTCCTGAAGAGACTGAATAGACTGTGAATTCCCAAGCGGCTTCACAGATGTGTCTCTGGGGACACATGAGCTCAGCACAGCATGTCACAGAGAGTGAGCAGGACAGCTTTGTGACCACTGAACTGAGGCCCCCCCTTCCACACCCTTGCAGCTGGAAGCCCCCTCCCCAACTCCACAACTCCTGTGAGGAGCAGCAATGAGCACCAGGAAGTCAAAACTAGCGTTTCTGAGTAGGGTTCTGTGTGCCCCATCCCCCTGCCCTACACATGAGAGGCCAGTGAGTGCCAGTGGGTGAGGCTTGGGCACTCTCTCCTCCCCTGGCCACTCTGAGTCCCACCTGAGCCTCCACCTCACGCCCACCATGCTCTGCAGGACCCTGTGAGGGCAAACTCTCCTTTCGAAGCCACCCCCTCCCTGCCAGGTTGCCACCCAGGGCTCTGCCCTCCACAAGGGAGCAGATGCAGTCCCTTCCTGCATGCTGGAGTCAGCAGTTAATAGCTGCTTGTCTGTATCTGCTTAAAAACAAAACAAAAAAAAGCCCTAGTGAGACATAGTGAGCCGAACCAAGCCGAGCTGTGGCATGGGACTGGCTGAAGAGAGCCCTTGAGAAGGGCCTGGGGGTCTGCCCCAACCAGTGCCTCTGTAAGGCTGGTCCCTCCTGGCAGACGTTCAGAGGGACAGAAGGAGGGACTCTGCCTTCTGATCTCCTGACCACAACCTCTGCTGAGGTTGTTAGTACTCATTGGCTGGTAGGTCTCCCCACAAACCTTTGAGGGGGATGGCTCTCCCCTTTTATAGATGAGGATACATGCCCCCCACCTATTGGCCCTGCACAAGTTGCTGGGCAGGATTCGGTGCTCTTGACAAATATGTATTGAGGTCCCGCCCCTGTTGTGGGCGTTGAGAACCAAGCAGGAATGGGACAGGAGCAAGTCCCTGACCTCCCTCGGAGGGCGGGGAAACTGCCAATCAAGGAACGAACATGTAATGTTAATAGCTCAGTGGGGTGCCAAAGAGAAGAGTAAACAGGACAAGGGGTCAAAGAGGAGGGTGGGGAGGAGGGCTGTGTGAAAGGAGGTCAGAAAGGGCAGCACTAGGTCACATTCAAGCAGAAGCCTGAGGGGAGTGAAGGAGCAAGCACGCAGAGCGCGGGGTAAATCAATGCAGAAGTCCTAAGAGTGTGTCTAGCAGAGCTGAGAAATAGGAAGGAGGCAAAGGGGTAGGCAAAAGGAAGAAGTGAAGGAGGTGAGGTCAAGGGGTGGAGATGTCAGGGACAGTCACATGGGGTCTGGGGGTTCCCTCAAAGATTCTCGTTCACAGCAGCTGTGAGGTCTCAAAAACACTGGCAGAAATTCCTGGAAGCTGGAAAGAAGCAACAGATTCTTTCTCTTTCCTGGGATCTTTTCTCTTTGTTATCTGACATCCGGGACCACAACGATGTGGTCATTTTCTCCCTCCCCCTCTTCCTCCCCCGCCCCTTCCTGGCCTTCCTCTCCTCTCCTCCCTGCTCCCCTTTCCTCCCACCACCTTCCTCCTTCTCCCCTGTCCACACCTGCCCCTGACCTTGTCCCTAGCTGGCTTGCCTGCCTGAAGCAAGACAGCGGCTGCCTCCCAGCTGCAGGCAGGCACAGGCAGAGGACAAGGCCAGGAAAGGGACAGGAGGAAAGAGGCCCCAGAGAGGCAGGCAACAGCACGAGGGAGGACGTCATGGGGGCCTCTGACCGCTATTCATTTCAGTCCCCTGGTGTCTCCATCAATAACCGTCTGCCTGGACCGGAGGGGGGAGAAGGCGGGGTGACCTGGGGTCTGGATGGGCAGGGATGGGATGGAGTGGGAGAGGGGCTTCTTGGCGCTCCCAGGTCCTCCCAGCCGGGGGCAAGGGTTGGAGGTGGGGAAGGCACAGAGCCCACAGGTTGCTGAGAGTTTCTGCCTCATGCGTCTCTCTCCCTGCTTCCTTCCTCCTATCTTTCTGTCCCCTTCACACATACCTTCCCTTCCATCTCCTCTCTGAAGGTGGGCGGCAGGACCAATTTCTATACTGGAAAAGAAGGAAGGGTTGCCCCCTACACACACACACACACACACACACACACACACACACACACACACTGGGTGGTGGAGGAGGAAGGAACTGTGCCCAGGATGCTGAGAGCACTCTGTTTCCCGGGGAGCAAGAAGCCAGAGAAAGCCTGGTAACAAGGGTTGGTGTAGGCACCACCAGCCTGCAGACCTCACAGGAAGAGGGCCTGGGCCACAGAGCCTAGCACGCAGTGAGCACTTGGGAAGTAGTTACCAAATGGCCATGAGAATGGGTGGTCAAAAAGTGAGGTTGGCTTGGAATGGACTAGAGCAGTCAAGAAGGGCTGTTTGGAGTCAGTGGAACTTGATCAGATTCTTGAAAAATGGTGGGGATTGGAAGATGGGAAAATGGGGTGAGAAGGCATACCAGGTGAGAAGACCGTGAGAACAAAGACAAAGGGCACTGGAGGGAAAGAAGACTGGGAAACAAGGGAGGTGGCCAGGCTTCGGGGTGCCTTTGGAAAGCTTGAGGGGTTGGTTCCCCAGGAGATTCAAGCCTTCTGTTGGCCAGAGTTGGCTTTTTGACTTCCCTTATGGCCTGGGTCTTACAGGCCTCCGAAGCCATGCTCAGCCATCTCTTCAGGCAGAGGAAGAGGCCACTGACCCTGGGCAGTTTGCGGGAACTGCCAGACTCTCCCACTAGCAAGCGTGCTCTTTGCTTTGTCACCATGCCTGAAGGGCCAGCATTAAGAGTCCCCCCCTTGAGTTAGGTACATTGCTCTGTAAAATCCAGATTCCCTGGTGAGGCACGGTCAGAGTCACTTAAGGGGAAAACTACACTGGCGTGACCCTGGAGCCCACTGGGTCAGTCCTCTCAGTGCACACATGAGGAGACTGAAGCCACACAGGAGACGGGATTTGCCAGGGCCGCCCAGGGAATTAGACGCAGAGCAAGAGGTCCAGTGTTGAGCATTGGTGGGCTAGATATGCCCAAGAAGCCCTCTGACTGGAGGGGTGTGGAGGTATCACTGCACATGGGGCGGCAGGGGGCACAGGGACAGCCCCATTCACTTTATTAGTACAGACAGGCCTGGGGTCCTCCCTACAGATGGAGACTTTATTCGGCAGGGGCAGGTCTAGAGGGTCCTTCTATCATCCCTGATGGAGCAGCCGGCAGCACTCCGAAGGGGCCAGAACGAGTTCATGGTCCAATGGGACTAGAGGTGCTGGGGGTGAGAGCAGGAAGCTGCCCCTTCCGGGAGGTGCTGGAGCTGAAGCTGAGACCGAACAGCACCCTGGGGGGAGGAAGGGAGGGAAGGAGGGAGGGAGAAGGCCGAGGCACCAGAGCACAGGGACAGGAAGGGACTCGCGGGGAGAGGGGGTGTGGTGGGGGGGGAGATGCAGGGTGGGGAGACTTCGGCGAGTGAGCAAAACAGAAAAGCAACGCGAGGGACAAAAAGCAGACAGACAGGAAAACGGAGAGGCAAGAAAGCTCCAGTGGAGTGCACAGGAGAGAGAGAGGTGGGGAGAGGGACCCAGAGCGGGGAGGGGCCGAGACTGGAGGGCCGGCGAGAGGGCGCGTCGGCGGCCCGGGGGCGCCCCACTGACCCTTCTCGGCGCTTGCTTCCCTCCCCAGGCTGCGCTTTCCTCACCTACTGCGAGCGTGAGTCAGCGCTGAAGGCCCAGAGCGCGCTACACGAGCAGAAGACTCTGCCCGGGGTAAGTGGCGCCCGCCGAGGCGCGAGCGACGGACGCGCCGACAGGGGGCGACTTCGGGAGGCCGGGCTGTGACGCGGCCGGCGGGGGGATCGCGGGCCCGGGCGCGTGCCTGCCTCCGCTCGGGAGCTCGCGCGCCGCCCCCCCGCGCCCCCAGAAGCCCGGAGGCGCGGGGCCCGGACGAGTGCGCGTGGGCGCCGGGCTCCGAGCTCGCCCCGCGGCCTCCGCACTGCGCCGTCCAGGCCCGACGGAATCCCGGGCGGGGGGCGAACTCGGCGGCGGCCGCAGAGCTCGGGCGCGGCTCCTCCCCTGGCCCTCCGGACGCCTCCGATCGGGTCCCTGTTCCGAGCTCTGCCCGCGCGGGCAGCCGCGGCGGGGACGCAGGGTGTCCTGTGTCACCGGCGACCGGAGCTGCCTCCGCCGGCCCCACGGGGCCCCGGGTAGCCCCGCCGCCCGAGCGCCCGCCGATCGACGTCGGACACGGACTGTTCCTGGGGCTGGGGTGGGGGCCGGAGCGGGAGGGGGCGCCTCCTTGCCCAGGCTCGGCGCCGCAAGTGAGATCACCGCGGTTTATTTAAGGAGCCAGCCCTCGTCTTTGATAAACTATCGCGCCTCAGCCCTGGTTTATAGCTTCTGTGCGGGGGAGAAGAGAATTATTTATGGCCCCCCTAACTGCGTGTGATATCAGCCATGGCTATTATCGAGGCTAGTTCATCACCATAAAATAAGAAGTGTTCCTCGGGTCAAGGGTCTGCGCGGTCTCTCCTGTGGGTTCACAGAGATTGGGGGGTGGGTAGATATACGGCTCACCGAGTATCTAAAGATAAATTTATGGAAAGATGTGTTTGTGGGCATTATTTAAAGAATTTACAAATATACCGTGGTTAAGCTTATACAATGGACACTGCAGGGGAGCACGTGTATCCTGTATGTATGCTCACCGGTGTTTACACATGCATGTTTACATTCTTAGCGAGCAAACCCGTATGTAAACACACGTTTCCATTTCTGCCCCACAGCGGGAAAGGTTAACCAGGTAGACAGAAAATGCAACCCTGGGTCGGGGCAGCCTTCCTTTGCATCAAAGATTCTTTTTTACCCATTTAGGGGAGGGGAGGGCCTTCCTTCCATTAAGACAGCCTTTGTATTGTATTTTGGTACTTGTGATTGCAAAGCACGGGGCTGAGTCATCTTAATAACATACCCGCGGATGCAAATGTATGGAAATCGTGCACCACACAGGTTTTTGTGTGGAGCCCGGCTCTGGCACGGTGGCCATTCCCCAGTTGGTTTTTTAGTAGCGCGGCTACACGAACATATATTATAGTAATTACTTTCTGGGTGCCCTCTGTAAGATGGCAGAAATATGCTCCACATCGCCCCATGTTATGTGTGAAGCATAAAGCCATATTGTAAGATAATCAAAGGCTTCTGAGAAAGGTTTGTGCTGATTAATAAAGTGTTTATGGTACTTTGTTTTGGGGGAGATTGTGATAGATATTTTAGAGCCACCCAAATGGAATAGAAAATACCACATTGTTTTGGGAGGCCCTTCATCAGCCCGACAGAGATTGCTGGGGAGTTTCGTGATGGCTAAAAGCTGGGAATTAGATGGGGAAACAGAAAGAGAAGGTGGGAGGGAGAGACTCAGGATTTTGAAGGGGGAGAGACCAGGGACTGGGAGAATTTCAGTAGCAAGTGTGGATTGTTCAGGATCTAACATTAACTTGTGGTTGTTTATTTTACATATAATAGAATAGCTAAATGATGGAGTGTATTAGTTCTTTAATAATTTATAGAAATACTTTGATGTTGCAGTAATTACATTAAAGGTCACATATCAAAGGTAATTTGGTTGAGCAGCTGTGATGGTTTCTCAGAAGCAATCAATACCACTGTCCGTGGTGCTGATTTCACCAAGGGGCCTGCCAGATTAAAGCAGGCTTATTACCAGGCAGAAAGGCCCAGGGGAAATCAGGAGCACACTGGAGCGACGCGCCAGCCCCCCTTCCACCGATAATTAACACTGTTCCCCATAATCTGCGCTAATCCTTCATACTGGGAGATCCAGTGGCATTTTTCTGAAATCACAAAGACAAGTTGGGCAAGTTTGGGAGAAAGGACAAAAAGAAACATGAATGTATGTTGGGAGATGGGAGGGGTGAGGAGAAGACAATGGTGGGGTTAAAACATAGCCTGGAGTCCCCTTGCAGTGCCTGGAATGCCTGTTCTTTCTTCAAAGGCCTCACAGGGAGACTCGTGGCCTCAAAGACCTCATCACAATTCTCAGGGAAGGCACAGCCTGTAGGGGGAGGGACAGAGAGAAAAGACAAGATTGAAGCTCAAACTTCCCAGGGCACATTGTCTCCACACAAACCCACATGGAAACAAATGAAAAACAAAATGACCAAATAAAATTATGCTCTAAAGTGGATTCCAGAAAGCAGAACGGGTGTTATTATTGTTGGTTGGTTCTCTCCTTTGAGATCAGAGAAAGCATGATGCTGGCAAATGCATGGACAGGGCCAAGCAAAATACTGTCACCCAACCAAATAATGGGTATTTCCACCAACTGAGACTGTGCTCCTGTTCACCTGTTTGGTGAAGGGGGTGGCAGAGAGACACCTCTTCTTGTTTGGGGTGACCACATTAGGTACCCCAGTGAGTGCACTGTGTGTCTGACTAAGGAGAAAGCAATCACAAAAAGCACCTAGAAAACTGGTAACCTCAGCAATTTAGGCACTTTTCCAGACTTCAAAATCCATTAAAATCAATCCATTAAAACCAGCCCTCCACTTTCTCACTGAAAAGAAAAAGAGGGGAGAAAGTAGTGCAGGCAACCCATTCTGTTTCCCAGCAAGTTCCAGAGCTCGCCTGTCAGCAGCAAGGAAAACAGTACCATTTTTGACACACACACACACACACACACACACACACACACACACACACACACACAGCACCATCACTAAAAACAATAAAACAACAGAGGCAGAACTAGAGGTGACCTTCAATATAGGTCCTCATTTGGGGACTGAGAAGGGAGCTGACATTTCTCTAGGGGTAAGTGAAAGCTCAGAAAACATTCCGCAATGGCTATTCTTAGAAGTCAGAGGTCAGTATCCCCGGGTACCAGCCTATCCAAAGTCCTTGGGATGGCTGATGGAATCATTCCTGCACCACTGTCACAAATGGATTATTGTTTTTGAGTTCGGCATGACTTGGTTAGAATGAGATTACTAAACCACAAAAGCTCATCAGGGTCCTTTTGAGCAGTATCTTCTGCCAGGATCTAGGCAGAGTGATTCCACTTTTCTGAACTCTCCATCTCTGTCTTCCTCACACTCTTGATCTCTCTTTCTTGGCCCCCTGCCCCTCTTCAGCCCACCCTCTTCCATATCCAAGATTTGTTCCCCTATTTGTAAGGTACAGTCAACATGGGACAGTTTCTCAATCCATCAACAAGTGTTTGCTGAGTGTGTGCCGGGCACTGTGCTAGGCATCCTGGCAGATAACTATGTTTAGAAAAACTCATCCCTACCCCTCTTGGAGGTTTCTATTAAGTTAGAGACAGAAGCCACACATGCCAGAAATATCAACACTACAAGACAGCAGGTTATTATAAAATGGGTAGTGTGGACAGTTGCTCAATAACAACAACTAATATTTATTAAGCACTTACTATCCAATGGGCACGAAGCAAGAATGTTACCTCCATTACCTCATTTTATCTTCACAGCTACCCTATGAGGAAGTTATCAGGATTATCCCCCACACATGGAGAGACCCAGGCTTAGATTAAACAATTTGTCCAAAGTCACACAATTAACAAATGACCAAGCCAGGACCAACACCAGGATACCCATCTCTCTGTTTTAGCACTACCAGTTGCTTTCGGGGGGACCCAGACGACTATGGGGTATAGGAGTTGCTCAAGGGTTTTGTTCAGGATATGGGCAAGCTGGGGATAGAGAGTTGGGAGGAAGACAGGTATGTGAGATGAGCACAGTGGTCTGAGAATCAGCCTGGACACAAGGCATGCATGACAGGTCAGGAACTCTGAGCTGGGCTGGAGAGGTCCACTCGGAGACTTCCCTGGGGCCTGAGTGTGCACAGGGGACCTCTTGAAAGAATTCTGTTCCTTAAAATAGTCCCCTGCTACTTAGTCCCAGCTCCCGTGCCTTTGGGACTTTGCAGGCAATTGTCTTCCAGGAAGACCCCATCTGTTTCCGAAGTTAGAAATGTAGGGCCTCTGGGGAGAGACTGGATTAGGAAAACCAGGCAACATGGCCAGAAGTGGCCAGCACTTTGCTCTTCTGACAGCAGAAAGGGCTCCTCACCAGGGCTGCTAAGGGGGAAGAGCTAGGTTCAGTTAGCAGAAGGCCTGTGGAAGCAGCCAGAAGAGGGAGTAGACAGGGAAGAAGGGAGGAGAGGGAGCTGGCCAGGGGAAGAGGGGGTGGGGAGAGTGGGAGCTGTATCTGCTTGGTAAACATTAAAGTTCCAATTCACTAGTTAAAGATTGGCTTTTGTGCCCTCACTCCAGCAACCCGAGAATACAAAGCAAACCAGCACACTCCTCTCTGTCTGTCTCCCCAGCCTTGGGTTCAGCCCAGCAGACGTGCAACATCAAGCATCACTGCCATCACACCTCCAGACGCAGGTCCCTGCAACTCAGGACCAGTCATTTCTATGGAAATTCAGTGTGACCTTCTTTGAGTGTACCAGGAAAGACGTTAAAATGGAAAATTAAAGAACAAAACAAAACAACCCTAATTGGATTGCTAGCCGTCCCTCGCGGCCACAGCCTCCGGACGCCTCCTCTGTCGGTCTTTCCTTTGCCCAAGTCCCATCTCGCCTTCCGTTCTTTCTCTTTCTCCCTTTTCTCTGTATGCACGTTTCCTTGTCCTTTCTCTCCCTTCTGGTCATTTTTCTCTTCCTCTTCTCCCCTTTCGTTTTCCACCCTTTCTTCACTGATCCTTCTCCCTCGCCTCTCCTGGCTCTCCCCTCTCTGCCTCCCTCCCTCATGCCCTCCCCGTTCTCCCTCTGTCCACCCTCCCTCTACCTGGACACCCTCGGACACTCTAGTGGGACCTGCTCCAGATTTCCTGGGACTTCCCTGATGAGGCCCATCTCCCTCCTGAAAACCGTGCTATGGAAGGAGCCATCCAATTTTATGTACAACTGTAAAGATGAATGATAAGTAGAAAGGATGCAGGCAAGAACAAGATGAATAAATTATAAAGGGCAAATGATGACAAACCAGGGGTCCCCAGAGACAGTGATACGATAACAGAAAGTAAAGACGAATTTATGATGGATGTAGTTAGCATGTACAGAGGCTGTTGATTCTTCAGGGTAGTTTTACAACTTCTAGTGATTGGCGCAATCAAAGCGTTTCGTTTTAGAGATATGATGTGTTTCCACTTGTCTGTCCTCTGGGCCCTGTGTTGGTGTTTTTCTCTATGCAGTGAGCCTGGGTCCCGTCAGCACGTGCGTCTTCTCCCCCAGCCCCTGCCACCATTATGGGTCTCTGCTCCCCATGGTGGGGTCACAAGCCAGATCCCTGCACACCTCCAGCTCCTCTGTCCTGCTGTCCTTCTTACTGAGTGTATTAGCTTGGGGGTTGCTATAACAAAGTACCACAAACTGGGAAGCTTACACAACAGAAATTTATTGTCTTACAGTTCTGGGGCTAGAAGTCCAAGATCAAGTTGTGGGCAAGGTTGATTCCTACCGAGGGCTGTGAGGGAGAATCTGTTCCAGGCCTCTCGCCTCATCTCTGGGAGGCTTAGGTGTTCCCTGGCTTGTAGATAGTGCTCTTCTATGGTCATCTTCCCTTTGTGCACATCTGTGTCCAAATTTCCCCTCTGATAAGGACACCAGTCATATGGCCTCATCTTAAATTTGATTACTTCTGCAAAGACCCTATTTCAAACAGGGTCACATTCATGGGTACTGGGTGAGGGTTAGGACTTCAACTCTTTTGGGGGGAAACACAGTTCAACCCATAACACTGAGAAATGGGCAATCTTATGGCTCTTCCATGGCAGGGAGGAAAAGTCTTCAAAAGCGTTGGAGTCATGGCGGGGAGTGGGGGGAGGAGGGGTCCCATCAGTCCTTGCTCTGCATCTCGCCCTGGCCTCGATTTTTTCCTTCTCTCTTGGGGAAATGAATGACAGATCTTCCTTTTTTGCCCATATTTCCTAAAAGGAACTATTTGTCTGTCCCTTTACAGCATTGGCTCTTAACGGACAGCAGTTTTGCCCCTCAGGGGACATTTGATTTTGTCTGGAGACTCTACTGGCATTTAGTAGGTAGTGGCCCGGAAGCTACTAAACATCTTACAATGCACAGGACAGCCCCACAACAAAGAATTATCTGGCCCCAAATGTCAGTTAGTGCCAAGGGACCACAAGGGACCCTAGGCTCTGTGTTAGGGCCAAGGGTGGGTGGAAAACACACAATGAGGCCTTGAGAGGGAGCAGAGGGAGAGGGAGAGGGAGAATCTCAGGCAGACTTCCCCACTGAGCCCAAAGGGACTCGATCTCACCACCCTGAGACCAAGACCTGAGCCAAAATCAAGAGTTGGATGCTTAACTGACAGAGCCACCGGGATGCCCCAAGCTTTCCTCTCTTTTGTTCACTGGTTCTCTTCACTTGGGGGACAAGCCCAGGGGTCCTTAGAGTATCAGAGGTGGGAGAGCTTGTTAAGGGGCGAAAGCTCGGAGGGAGTGATGGGCAGCAGAAGAGAGCAAAGCTCACTTCTAGGTGGAAGGTTGGCTGTTCACATACACTCGTGTATCTGTAGGCCACACGTGGTTCTACAGCTGACAGGGTCACCAGCGATCTCCGGTCATGGAATCTGTGATCTGAGTGAAAGGAGTTGCAGGTTTCCTTGTGGTGGCATCTGCAGCCCACCCACGGGTGGGGTTTCTCCAGCTCTTCCCTCTGCAGGATCCCCATCCTGCCAGGAGGCAGATCTGGCAGCGTCTCAGACGGTGCCACAGATAGGAGAGCTGGGGCTGAGAGCACATCATGCAGGCGGGAACACCAGAGTTCCCAGAGGGAGGTCAGCAAGGCCTTACGTCCAGAGAGCAAGTGCCAGACAGGCACCTTCTGTTCTTGCCTCTTCTCTTCCACCCCAGGCCGCGGCCCCAGTCCACCTCCCTTGCTTCTACCCAGAGACTCTTCACTCCCCTTCCCACAGAGACATCTCCAAGTCCTCCCGCCCAGGCCTTTGCCTCCCCTACACTGCCCACACTGGCCTGGGTGGGAAGGTGTCCCCATGTTTCTGGCAAGTGACTCTTGACTCCAATAAAGAGTCATTATCAAACGGTGGGTTGCCACGTCCCGGCAAAGATGGGCAACCCTGGGTGATGATGGCAGAAAGCAGTGTGGTTCCTTATTCTTCAGTTATTCGTGAAAATACCTGTTGTAAAGAGAAAAGGGCTGAACTTCAGGGGGATGAGTTCTCTCAGGACCCCAGTTCATTATGGTTCAAATGTGTTTTGATCAAAGGCATTTGCAGTGTTCTCAACCAGACCACCAGGGGGCACCAGGCAAGGGCTCCTGCCTCTGATGGCTGAGTGGGTACAAAGCGTGTGGACTGGGTGTGCCCAACTCTGTGTTCAGCCCGGAGGAGGCAACGTGATGCCAAACACTCCACTCCACCCACTTATAGCACTTACAGCCTGTAGTGACGACACCAACCAGCTGGATGACTTGGGACAAGCCACCTGACCTTCTGGACCTCTTTCTTAATTCTATAATGAAATCGTATGTGCTTTATATGCTATGCATTGCTATAAATAATCCAAGAATTATTATGAATAACAAAACAATGATGTGAGTGTGAAAGACCACAGGGTCCATTGCTACAGTAAAATCTGTTGGATCCTAATTCATATGTGAAATAGTCACAGGACAATAAAAATATAAAATGGTCAAGTGTGTAGTTTGGACCATACGTCCTGTTACATTTCAGAAGATCAAGATGGGGCACCTGGGTGGCTCCGTCATCAAGCGTCTGCCTTTGACTGAGGTCATGACCCCGGGGTCCTGGGATGGAGCCCCGCGTCAGGCTCCCTGCTTGGTGGGGAGTCTGCTTCTCCCTCTCCCTCTTCCCCTCCTCCTGCTCATGCTCTCACTCTGTCTCTCAAATAAATAAATGAAACGTTTAAAAAAAAAAAAAGAGCAAATGACCAGAAAGGGCTCCATGGAGGCGAGACAGAATCTAGGTGTGTGTAAGGGAGGAGAATCAGAAAGGCAGTAAGGAGGGAAGACTTTGGGGAGCCAGGAGTCTGAATTTTCCTCCCGAGTTAGGGATGAGAAGATCTTCCTCACACCGCTGCTCTCCAGAACCTCCAGCCCATACAGCCTGCAGGCCCCAGTCACAGGCAGATGAGTCACCCTGGTATTCTGCTCACTCTGGGCATGGCTTCAGGCCCCAGCAATCCCCAGTTTCCCTCCTCTCTGGAAAAGCCCGCTTCCTGCTGCTCAACCCCCACAGTCTTCCCGGGCTTTAAGACTTAACATTAACCCCGCCTGACTTCCTCTAGCAAGCTCTCCCAGGTTGCTCTAAGCCACATTGCTCTCCCCCATGTCTGAGCAGAGTCAAGAACACTGGAGTCTAAACCCTGGCTGAAGTGTGTATCTAGGACCAGCGTATCAGCGTGCTTGTTAGAAATGTGGTCTTGGGTCCCACCCCAGACTGAGTCACTGTTAAAATGCACTGTACCCCGCTGCATTTTAACAAGATCTCTGGAAGATTCATGTGCACAAAAATTTGATGGCCACTGGCCTAACTTCAGGCTCTGAAAGATAATGCCTTATTTTGAATGCTCCCAGAAGCAGACTCTAGATAAACATTTGAGTGCAAGTGGTTTCTTTAAGGTAGTGACCCCAGGAAACATGAATAGAAAGTGAGGAAGTATGACAGGAGGGAAAGAAATCAATAAAGGGTGTGTTATCAGGCAGACTAGCTTTCACTGTGAGTGGCACTTCGTCCCACTGGGGCCTCTAGCCCCAGTGTGGATCACAATTCCCAGGGTCACCCACCCAAGGGGTTAGGAAACTGGGGTATTTATATACCAATTTCCACCAGTCTTTGGTTGAGAATGTGTGCAGGGATCATGAATTCCCCAGCTCTCCATGGCTGGCCACATGGTGGGCAGGAGTGGGCGCCATGGTCCAAGAAAGCCCCCAGACAGCAAGTGCAGGTACTGGCAGTTGGAAGTGAGGCCAGGTCATTGCAGTGAGGAGAGCAAGAGGCTGTGGGCAGGGCACGGCCTGCATTTGCTGCAGGTCTGCTCTGGCTGCTGAGTCCATACTCCCGAATAGGAGGGAAGACAACAGAAGCCTGTCTCTCCAGCCATGATGACAACTACCATTCACTGAGTGCTCACCATGTGCCAGACACATTGCAAGGATGATCCTGCTTCTTGGTCAAGACAGCATTGCACAGGTGCTCTCAAGGAAGCGTGGCTAGCACTATCTTATGGAAGAGGACACTGAGGTAAAGGGGCTTCCTTGGGGTCATGTGGCCAGGGAGAGGTCTGGCTCCAAAGCCCGTGTACCTTCCACTGAACCCTGTGGTACCAACTGCGTGGAAAACCAGAGCTGCACAATGGGCAGGAATAGTGTTGTCTTCCTCAGTCCCTGTCACCTAAGGCCAAGATTAGGCTGTTCCCACAGGGGGTTCAGGCACCAGTGCTAGAGCCCCCGGGGGCCGTGTGAGGCAGGGCAGTGGCCCTCTAAGTGTCACCACATAGGATATCTGCCTTTAGATTGGAAAGCATTACTTTTTTTTTTAATGCATTATTTGTTCTTAGTATTTATTTATTTATTTATTTATTTATTAAAGATTTTATTTATTTGACAGAGAGACACAGCGAGAGAGGGAACACAAGCAGGGGGAGTGGGAGAGGGAGAAGCAGGCTTCCCGCGGAGCAGGGAGCCTGATACGGGGCTCGATCCCAGGACCCTGGGATCATGACCTGAGCCGAAGGCAGATGCCCAACGATTGAGCCACCCAGGCGCCCCGGAAAGCATTACTCTTATGTGGAAAGCAGTATCAGATTCCAGCTTCAGCTCTGCCTGGATCCTTACGGTATGCCCTTAGGAAACTACTTAAACTCTCTGAACCTCAGTTGCAGTGACTATCCTGTCAGAAATACATTTGACTTTGGTGGCTTCACAAATGGAACTTGGGTTTTTTGCATAACACAGAGTCTGAGGTTTGGCAGCATAACAATGTCAGAGTCTCTTCCCTCATGGTTATAAAATGGCTGCCGCAGCTCCATGCATCGCATCCACAATCAAGCAGAATAAGCCCAGCTGCGTCTGTCCCTTTTATCAAAAATGCAAAAGGTTTCCCAGAGGCCCCTCCCCAGTACATTTCAGTGTATGTCTCATTGGCCAGAATTGTGTCCTGTGGTCACCTTAGCTGCAAGGCAGGCTGGGAAAGGGGATTTCATATCGGCCATGAAAAAAACCCTGTACTTTGGTTCATGAAGGAGAAGAGGGGCTGGCTAATGGGTAGGAGCCCGCAGAGTCTGCTGCCCCGCCCTCATAGAGAGGGGTGTGGGGGTGCAGAAGAGCAAGCTAGGCCAGAGTAGCAGCCCCACCCCACACACATGCAGGGTTTGCTTGTATGAGGAGGCTGAGTCAGAAAGAGGAGTTTCGCAGTGTGTTCCAGAGATGTTTCTTCAACATGGCACTGCTAACTCAGCACGTTTTGTTTATTCAACTACTGACATGGTTTCTAATTCCATGGGATTCGTAGTGGGGGGGTGAAGATTTCAGCCCCTTATTTTCATCATCTGTGTCTTCCTTGAACTTGTATCTTTCTGTGCCTCTGGATGTGGCTTAAATATTAAGGAATCAAAGGCCACTGTGCCTACAGACAGCTGTCCCCCATCACAGGCATTCCATGGCCATTGCCCCCCCTCACACACCCCTTTGTCTGCTGCCACAGTGGGTGCATACCATCTGAAAGCGGCCCAGCCAGTTTTCAGGGCCAGCAACAATGGTGACAACTTTATTTTTCAAAAACTGAAGCACAGATTTCTGGCCTGTTGTAGAGGGATGTGGAGTGAGGCCGTGGGCTCAGTGCAAAGCCTGCCCAAGAAATGAGAACTTACCCTTGTGATTAGCTTCAGCTCCACTGGACTGAGCTGGGAAGGAAAAGGTCAGCGATGGCCCCAGGGTGGGCCTGTGCTTCCCCTGTGGCCTCTGCCAGCCGTTGGAGGAAGGCCCACCAAGCCCTCCCCAAACCCCAGTGGCAGGAGCAGTCCCAAAAGGTGAGCCTCTAGCCACAGAAGTGCTCAAGCGGAGTCCGAGTAGCCTAGGGGTGGAGGAGAGCAAGGCAGGCCGTTCCTACGTCGGATCAAATCACTCCTAGGTGAGCCAAGATCCCATGATTTTCTCCCTGTTTTACTTGTTTCTCCATCATACAAGGTCCCACAGCTCCTGTCCTAGTCTGAAGCCCTGGCCAAACACCGCTGTCCTGCCTGCGTGCCCCAGCCTTGATCCAGGAGGTCGTGCTCATGATGACTCTGCCCTCCCAATCTCTCCCTTCTCTGAAGGCCCTCAGGATTTAGAGCCCACCATGCCACTGGGCAGGCTCACACCCCAATTTCAGCCAACCCAGCTCCACCACTCTGAACTGTGTGACCTTGGGCAATTCATTTCACTTCTCTGTGCTTCAGCTCAACCCTGGGATGCCAGTAGTGCCTTTATCCTGGGCTGTTTCTGCATAGTGTGAGGTGCTGCCTGCAAAGCCCCGAGCTCCCTGAGTCCACGTAGGAAATGTGTGATGGTCTCTCCGTGGCTGTGGCTATCCTTGCGGCCACTCTCCCCTCCAGAGGGGCGAGTCTCCCTGCTTGGCCCCTTTTGATCCATCCCCACCCCTGTCTGCCCTGGTCTGGTGGACCACTGACCCATGATGCATAGCAGCAAGCACCCCAGCTGCATAGCTTAGTACCGGGATGGCCACATGGGGAGACCCACAAACCCCAACGAAGGGAAGCCGAGTGTGAGAGTGGCAGGAACATCCCTGGAGGTTGCTGGTCCTCTCCCTGCCAAGGCCTGGCTGTGCTTGAAGAGAGGGACTCAGGATCACTACTTTGTGCCCCCCGGGAGAGGTGCGGGCGAAGTTTGTCCTCATCGTTCACACGCTTTGCACGGGAGACCTCCATACTTCCCTCACCACTCCCCACGGAGCCCCGCCCTGGGAAAAGGGCAGCACCGCTGGAAGCTGGGCAGGGGGAGCCCAGAAAAGTTAAAACCCTAACCAGTAAGAGCAGAAGCAGATTCATGCCCTGGCACCCACGTGGTTTCACACGGTCCAGGAGGCCCTTCAAGGCGGGGCGACCAGGGATCTGAGATGAATATGCATCTGGCTTCTCCCAGTAGCCCTGACAGCAGGCATCCGACAGCTGGGACTGCTCACGGCCTGAGAGAAGGGTTTTAATTCAATTCGTAAGTGTTTCCTAGCACCCACAAGGAGCATGGCCCTGTGCTAGGTGCTGCTTGGCAGGTGGAAGCGAGGAGAGGCCAAGGACCCTGCTGCCCCTTGGGGCTTTCCCTCCTGCAGAGGAGAAAAGATGTACATGCCAAGCAATTAAGAGGACAATGGATTGTGAGTTTGGACTGAAATTTAGAGCTCTGAGTAGTCTGGGAGCCCTGCAAGGTGGTGAGCCCACGCTGGGCACTGGGGGCCCTGCTTTGGGAGGGTGGGCAGGCTTGGGGCCCCTGGAGATGGGCTGGAGACAGCATTCTGTTGAGGTGAGAGCATGCTCAACAGAGGAAGGGAGGGAAAAAGGCTGTGCCAAGACTGTACTGTGAGAGCTCAGGGTGCCCAGAAAGAGGGGGTGCCGAAAAGCAGAGGAGGTTTGGGGCCCGAGTGGGGAAGCCTGGAATGTCCCACTGAGCAACTTGGTCTCTTTTCTTTGGGTACCTGGGAGTCACTAAATCTTTCTGAGCAGGAGAGTGATGGCTTCACCATGATAGGCAGCATGCTCCGGAGGGGGAAAGCCCGTGCCTGTCCAGCGAGAGGCTGGAAGTGGGAGAGTGGCATCAGAAATAGAGCCTGAGGGTGGAGAGCCTTCCAGAGTCTCCCTTTTCCGAGCAGCCTCAGTGGGCCGAGCCAGCACACCTGGGAGAGTGGCAGGAGGCTACTTACTCACTGGGTGCTGGGAAGGCCTGCTGGAGGAGGGCGTCAGGGAAACGTGGCTCCCTCTAGAACACTGAAGCTGAAGCTGGCGAGGGGAATTTGGCATTTTTCCCCCACCCCCACCACTGCTTGGAGGACAGTTCCCACCTGCAGGAGAGTTCTGGAGAGGTTCCTAAACCACCTAACCGCACCTCAAAGTTTCTGAGATATTCAGATTGGTAACAAATGCAAAGAAAGAGGTTCAACACCTTCCACACACACGTGCATACCCATGCATGCACACGCACAGGCGTGAAGTCAGGGAGCAGCCTGGGCATCTGTATGTTGCAAATGCTCCCCAGGTAATTTCAGTGCTCTTCCAGCCGCTGGAACCCTGGGCACCCTCACTCTGTCCAACACTGTCAGGAAACCTTGCTTCCTGCTCTCGGGCTAGCGGAGTTCCATCTATGCCATCCTGTTTTCCTCCTGAGGGCCAGAGAAGCTCAGAAATTAGAGTGATGCCTTAACATCACCTGCTCCGGGCCCCCATTCTGCAAGGGAGACACAGAAGCCCAGAGAGGGCACATATAGCCTGTGAAGGTTCATGGACATGGGGCACACTGCTGAGATGCCACATTTGGGCCCTTTCTCACCTGCAACCCAGCCTTCATTTCCAAGAGGCCCCATGGCTGAGAAATCTGGTAAATCTTCCCAACTTCAGAAGAACTGGGGAAGACACCCATTTCCATTAGCATCCATATTATGGGGTGTGCTCAGTGCAGTTTTATTACTTTTGAGTAGACAATCCAACAGTGCTTCCAAGTGAATGTCCTGCCAAGCCCGCGTTAATGAACAGATACAAAGCATGTGTAATTAGCACAGTGATGGTGTGACAGTGAGCACCAGTAAGCCACTTGCAAAGTAAGCACCAAAGTAAGCCACTTTCTCTTTCTCGTCTGACTTGGGGAGTTCAAAATTTGCAAAGACGGCAACGATCTCCTTAAGTAGTGCATATCTCAAAGATGGAAGGAACTTGGGGTGGTGTCTTAGCCCTTCCAGAAAGCCTCCGCTGATGGAGTGAACCCTCATTCTCTAACACCCCCCCAGGGTTTCATAGGGTATTGTGCTGCATTACGAGGTGGCAGAGTAGGGTAGGTCCCACTTACACACCTCATGCCTCTCCAACCTCATGGAGCTTTGTGTTGTTTCGTGTGCTTCAGCTAGCACCCTGCCTGAGGGCTCCTCAAAGTCCCGTGAGATCACGGGGCAAGAGCCCAGCCTGTCACCCATCCGTCGGTGGAGGCAAACCGACTCTCTGGCTGCCGCTGGAGCCCTTCCTGGCTCCTGCCCACGGGTTCTGGGAAGACAGTATGTGCCATCTTCCTCTATTCTTATTAAACGATTTATCTGGGGGAACTTAATATTTTCTTTTAGGATAAACTGAGCTAATACGATGTGCTTGTTTTAATTTGTGAGGTTAACTGATCTAATTATCTGTGGCGTTCACTTAAATCCTTGTGCCTGGGCCGGCTGCAGGTGTGGGCTTTGAATCCTGCCAACAGGAAATCTCTTAAAACGAGCTGATCTAACGCAGCGGGTCTGCTGGTATGAGGGATTTTCTAATAATGCATGAATTTATTAACAGCTAAAGATAAATAGAGGATGTATTTACATTAAACAAATTCACAAGGAACTGTCTGCTGCTTCCCGGCCCCCCTCCCAACACATGCATCCCCCGACTCCCGTTACTATCTGTACAACCCCGAGGGGCCCTCTGAGACTAAAAGTGGATGCCCCTGCCCTGTGACACAGGGGGAGCTGATCTGGCGGGATTAAAGATCTGGAGTTTCAGCTGACTCCAGACAGGGAGCCAGGGGTGTCACCTAGGTCTCTAAAAGCTGATGCAGTCTTGGGCGGTGAACAGGTGCCTTCCCCTGGGCTGGGAAGATGATCCTAGAAATCTATGTTTGGGGCTGAGAGATACACATTGGGGGGTGGCAGGGTGGTGGGTGTATCCAGGGCGCATGACACGGGAAGGAGAAAGAATGCCTTCCACCTGAAGCTAGTTGAAAGGCTGGTGACATCCAGCCAGTTGCAGGACAGCCTTGGCAGATGGGAAGCGTAGGGAGATTGGGGTGGCAAGAGGAGAACCTTGGGAAGCAGGAAGAGGGGGTGAAGGGAGCCCACCACGCACAGGATGTGTCATGAGGGGCTCCGGGCTTCCCAATCCTAATCCCACCCTCTGCTGACCCAGTAGGAGCTGCCCCATCCCCCATCTGGGGCTCCAGAAACCTCTCAAGCCTGGGCCACGGATACTAGCACTGTCCAAGGGGCGTGGGATTCGAACTGCCGAAGTTCCACATTGCTCAAAAATACTGCTGGCCTGTATTGTTTGCAGACATGGCTTTGGGGTCTGGCCAAGCAGCCCCAGCCGCATTTGAAATGCATTTCCCATTACCTGAGGCCCAGATACCTTGACAGCCCGAGTCACTCAGTCCTGACCTGTTTTCAGCCAGCATCAAGCTCTCCTTCTTCTACGTGAATGATCCCGGAAGAAGTCGCACTTGCAAAGGCACGTGTAGAGTAAGCACACATGTGCAAAACGTACGTGTGCACATGGATGCGGATACACGCACACACATCACGCTCAAACACTCGCACACGCCAGGTTCATGGCATCTATGTGTGCTCATACCAGATGAACGTGCACATGTGCACACACGGACATCCATGCACGTGCCCCCACGTGGGCACACAACCGTACGTGTGCACGCACACTCTTCCTCAGGCTCTTCTGGCACTGAAAGAGAATGTAGCTCTACAGGGACAGTTGAAGATAAACTCTTGATTTCTGATTTTCAGAGCAGTTTGGACAAGGTCCTCTGAAATGCATTAAAATGCTAATCACAGCATCTGTCTGAACCCTGGCAGCTGTGTGACTTGGGGGAAATCGAACCAGAATGGATTCAGAAGCCTGGAACTCCTCCTTGACTCTCCTTGCCTCACCCTCTCCCTTGTCTCCCCCCTCCCCTCCTTTGCCTGCCCACCAGGGCCCCCACCCAGCATCAGCCCTTCTGCCCCGGACTCCCGCCTCCCGCCTCCCGCCTCCCACTGCGGCCAGGACTCTACCAGATGGATGGTCCAGGAGTCGTGGTTCCCCCAGTGCTGACCAGCAGAGCTGCTCCGCACCTGGCTCTGCCCAAAGTTCCCCCAGTGGAGCTTCTCCGGACCGGGAGATGGCCTCTCACCACCAGCAAGGCCTCGCTGCTCCTGCCGCCCCCCACCCCTCAAGGGAGAGCAGAAACTGCGCTTGCACTATCAGAGGTGGATGCTAAATGCGTGCTAGAGTTAACCCAAATGAAGAGGGCTCCGAGGGCAGAATTTCAGGCACGGCAGCAGGAGAACCCAGGAGAAGCTTTCTGACCACCCCTGATGACACCAGCTGTGGACAGGGACATGGGAGGGGGTGGTTCATGCATCCACAGTCCTAGTGAGCAGTCCCCTGACTCTCCACCCCTGCCAGGTGACATCCAAGCCCTCCTCCACCCTTCCGGGACTGTTAGCCCAGCCCAGCTCCTTTCTGCTACTCAGCCTGACACCAGGATCCAGGACCCACCCCCCCCCACCCCATGCCCCCGGCGCTCCTGAGCCCCGCCCCCCTCCCCTTGCAGCTTCACACTCCATGATTTGCTCTGTTGCTTGCCTTTGGCTGGCCTTCTCCTGGACCCCAGGCTCTTTGCTGAGCAAGTCCATGGTCAGGGTTCCAAATTTCACCTAGACATCATCTTCTCCAGGAAGCCCTCCCCAATCTGGATGAGGCTGGATAAGAGGCTCCCTCCTGTATTCTCAGAAGTTCCTGTGCCTCCATTTCCAAAGTTTAGACATGATCTCTTGGTCAGTCCCTCCCCCGGATGGTGTGTTCTTGGAGGGCAGAGCTGGGTTCTACCCATCCCTGGGGGTCCAGCGTTGGACCAGGGTTGGCCTGCTAAGTTCTCAAGGGTGCATGAGAACACTGGAATGTGAGTGGCTGTGTCCCTGAATCCTTAGGACCAGTGCCACTTTGTGGAACCCCTCCATGGACATTTGGAAAGATTTCACCCTCATTGCTGGGACCTGGAATGGGCTCTGGCCAGGCCTCACGCCCGGCTCCATGTGCCCACGACCCCTTTCCCCCACCCCTCCCCATAAAGATCGATGCTCCCAGCATACCATGGTTCCATTTTTCCTCTTAAGCATCAAACTGTCATTTCACTAAACACCATCTGGAGACTCCTGGCTTCAGCCCCTCGCTTCTTCCAAACTCTTATTAATGTGACGGGTGTTTATTCCTTCTTCCTCTTCTTCCACTTCCTCCAGAACATCTCAGCTCTGCAGCCTGCAGACATTCATCTTATCTTTAGGGAGCTCAGCTCTGCTGGGGAGGGCGGCCGTCTCAGCCTTGGCTCTAAGCAGCTGACAATGATAAAGAGCAGACAGAGAGCAAGAGCGAGCTGTGAGGGCCCCTCCTGGAGCCTACTCCCAGCCAGCCTGGGAAGGGGGGGAATGGCAGGGAGATGGCTGGGGAAGGAACCTGGTGTAACTTGGTCTACAGTGGTTTCCACTGATCTTTCCGGAATTCCAGGACCTTCGTGATGCCCTGGTGCTACCAAACAAAGCCCAGATTCCTACACCAGCCCTGATGTTCTGCATCCTCCCGCCCTTCCCAGCATCTGTGTTTTCCTCAGCCCCTGGGGGCACATCTCTGCTGCCAGCCACACTGTGCTCATCCTTTCTTCCATGCCCATGCCCACCTTGTGGCTCTCATCTGAATGCACATTCCCCCTGCCATTTGTTCCAAGTCCTCAAAGGAGGAGCTCATACCTTTCCTCTCCAAGCAGCCTTCCCTGACTACCCCACCCACACCAACAACTTTCCATGGCCCTTGCTGAAAGGGCCACACTATTTCACCCAGGGATGTCACCCACATTGTACTCATGTATTGTATGTCCCAAAACAGACATGAGACTCCCTGGATAGTGCTCACAGCGCCCAGCCCAGGAGCAGGCACACAGAGGTCCACAGGCAATCCCTGCTGTCTTGAAGCCAAGGGGATCAGCAGCAGTGAGCCCACTGAGATGAGTTCCTTGGGCGTGCCTGGCTGGCACTGGGGTGCCTACAGTCGGAGCCCTACCCAGTGCCCACACGGAGGCCCGCCCATTCCGGTCCCCGACTGTGGCCCAGCCTGGCACTCAGAGGCCAGCTCGTTTTCCCTGGTAGAGCATTAAGCTAATGCGTGTTGTGTCTCATTAGTGGCGTTCTGTTTGTGCCAGGGCCAGGCAGTTTGATGGGTACTTGATTGGATATTCTGTTTATTTATGGCAGGAAAAGCATTCTTTATTGAGGACTGGGCAGCACATTTCTGTCCCGATGGCACTAAGATCCTCTGGCAATCATGCAATTATAAATTAAGACTAAATAAATAATATATAATAAGCAATAAAGTCTGCATGCCTCCATGTAAAGAGCTCTCCTCGGGCAGGCATCAGCATCTCCCTACATCTGGGCCTAGAGACCCAGCCGAACCCCAGCCTGAGAGACACTGGCCATCCCAAGCTCTTGGCTGGGCTCATTACCCACATGAGCATTAGCATCCTCAGTCATAACACCTGAGTGTAAAGCATGTCTGCACTGACAGAAAACCCTTTACTTTCTGCTGCCATGGAGCCTCACAAAACCTCGAGGAAGGGAGGCCAGGTCTTATTATGTCTAATTGATAGACGAGGAAACTAGGTGAAGGCCATGGAGGTTAAACCCCTGCCCAGGACTGCAGGGAAAGGCAGCCATGCCTCGAACCCCATTGTCCTGCCCTGTGCCCCTTGTTTCTTTCATAGGCTGGTTAGGATGGGGGCAGGAGGTGGAGAATCTTCCAAGGACACAAGGTTGGTGCCACCATCCTTCTAAGGTTAAACTCAGAGGGTGAGGGAAGAGAGTAAAAATCCACAGCCCACCTCAGAGCCCATTCTTCCCCACTCATTATCATGCCTGAGCCACCCCCAGTCCGCCCTCCTGTCTCAGGCATGAGTCAGTGACAGATTACCACCCATCACCAGCTTCTTAGGGGGCCTGGGGAGGCAGCCATGGGAAAGGCAGAGAGAGAAGGTCAAGGCCTGGGCTCTGGGAACTAACCATGGCTGAGGACAGGGAATGGCCATGAATCCAGTGAGGGAAGTGCACTCTGCTGAGTGGGGTCAGAGATGGAAGAGTGCACAGCGGGGCCTAGACCGAGTGGCTAGAGGAGTCCTAGGGGACAGGGCTTGCCTGTATCCTGAAGGACATGGGAGGGTCCAAGGAGAGTCTTTGGGGACCTTTGTCCCCACTGGGAATTTGTGCCAAGCCGGGGATTATCCCGGAAGTGTACAGAGGACATCAGGCCAGGGTCCTCCTCTGGGCAGGTCGCTGGTACGGAATGGGCTAAGCAGACTGGGTTTCCAAGTCTGGAGATGGTTACTCAGCCAAGGCAAGCTGCAAAGGGGGCTTGATGCACCCCATCTGTGAGACGCCTCTCCTCCAGGGGCTGCTGGGATCAGGAAGTGCCAGGAGCTCTGAAATTCACAATTGGCCGTGATTCTTAGCCAGCTTGGCGGCAAACCACACCCCACACCCCCACACCCAGAACAGCACGCCAGCCAGAGCAGAGTCCTGAGTTCTGGGGCAGACGTGGACAGTGCTCATACATCTCCCCCAGGGGAAAGTGTCTCTCCATGAGGCCCAGCCAGGGGCCTGGAAAGGTCATTCTGAGTATACCCTGCAGCCAAAACAGCGCTGGGAGTGCTGGCCTGGGCCTTGATGGGCTGGCTGGCTGTAGGAGCCTCAGGCTGGAGGCCTGGAGGCACCAGAGAGGCTTTGCACTCAGGCAGGTTGTGGGGTTTGCCGTACAAATGCTACCTGTGTATCACTCAGCGCTCCCCCCCCACCCCCTCCCCGCTTTCCCCCACTCCTTCCCTGCTCTTCCTCTTCATCCTCGCAAAAACTAATTGTCTCTCTCACCAGCCTGAGCCCGGTGCTTTCGAGAGGTTTATGCATGAAACTAATTATGCACCGCTAATTTGGAAGCTAGCAGCTTTCCCGTTAACGTTCATTTGATTTGGGTTGTTCTGCTGAGTGGCATTTCTGTAAATATGCCACAGGGCTGGGGGCCTGTCGGGGAGGGTAACCTGAGTTCAGGGTCAAGAGGAGGGGCCTGGGGATCTGGGGGTGGCCAGGTGTGATGCACTCCACGTGAAGGAGAGGACAGGAGGTGCCATTACCACAAACCAGGGGAGGCCTCATTAGCACCCCTGGATGGCCCTGTGGGAGGGAGGGAGGAATCTGATTGTAAAATGTCACACTCAGTTGGGGTGGGGGCAGAGTGGAAAGCTGCCCACAAAGGTAAAAATGTGCTAGTTGCTAGGAGTGCTCAGTGGGCCTGGGGGCTGTGCAGGGCAGGAACAGGGACCCGCCTGCATCTCTAGGGGAGCCCTGAGGAAGCTGGGTCTGGAGAGGGTCCTTGGGAAATGAGACAGGTCATTGCCCTGAGAAGTTCCCTCCCAGGAAAGATCTCAAGCCCCAGTGAGTGATCCCACTTTGGGCCTGGAGGGCTGCTGTCTGAGGGTCATGGAGGGAAAGAATGGGCAGGGCTCGGAGGAAGGACAGCTCCCTTCTGGACCTGCTGTAGAGCCAGGCTGGCTTCATGGGTCTGTGCTTGCTCAGTCACACAAAGCCCCGTGTTCAGAAGGCCCCAGCACTTGGTTGAATACTCTGCTGTCACCATCTTGAAAGTCTTCATTTTTGAACAAGGGGCTTTGCGGTTTCAATTAGCACCTGCCAATTACGTGAACGGTCCTGTCAAAACCATGGAGTCTCACAGGGACCCTGTACTCATTGAGGATGTTCTCTAGGGACTTCTGTGTATTCTGTGTATGGTGCCTCCCGGAAAAGGAGCTCCCTGAGGACAAGCACTGGGTCTTCTCAAGTTGTTCCCACAGGGCAAGCTAGGCTCCATGACATGCTCTGCCAAGAACTCACACGCCCCGGACTTGGTTCTTACGCATGGCGAACCCATGCTACCAGGAGGAAGTCACGTTGGGCCATCTATTCATGAGCACTGCCTTTTTCCCTTTTCTTCAATGGCTGGGGGAGCACCTCCCAGCAATCCACTCCTGTCTCGCAGCGAATGTGGGAGCCCCACCTCCTACCTCAACATCGAAGCATGGATGTCAGCACCTGCCACAGCATTGGCGCGTGGACGCTGACAGCCTCACCGTCGACTGCAGTCTCTGGTGGCCAGGAGCCCGCGCGGCTGGCAGCCTGGAAATCTCGGGGCAAGTCCACAGGAGAGGGGTTAGCAGGGAAGTCAGATGTTGCCGCAGGGCCCGAGAATGGCCAGCCAGACAGGAAGACCTCAGGGGAGCACAGAGGAGAGTGGGGCGGGGAGATGCGGCACCCGGGCCAGCTGTGGGAACCCTAGTTTTCTGCCCCGGGGGGCAGTGGGACAAACCACCCTCCGGGGGGACCACTGGACACCCCCAGGAAATCAGCGACCCACCCGCGCTTCTCCTTTACTGCCCCCCACCGGAGACCTCCAGACAACACCAGAGAACAACGCTTTGGGATGGAGATGCAAGGCAGAGATCACTTCCCACCTCTGCTGAGCTTGGGTGGGGGCTCCAGGAAGTCAAGCGCTTGTGGGGAGCACACAACGCATCACTTGCCCTGCTCTGTTGCCTGCTCACTGTGGACCAGACGTGCATCACTTCCTGACCCTGGCCACACTTCCCTCTCTGGTGGAATGAGTTCGGTCCTCCCAGGAGCTGTTTCTGCAGTACCATCGTGACTGCCCCCTCAGTTGTCCCCAATCCCGCCTTGTCCCTAGTGTCCTTACCCATAGTCAGACATACCCAGGTTCTACTTCCCGCCCAGCCACACCGACCATGTGGTCTCTGAGCTCATCTCTGAACAGCTGCGGGCCTGCCTCTTTCTCCTTTCCTGCAAAAGGCGCACAGTAAAGCCTTCCTCTGTGAGTTTGTCGAGAAGCCGTCCTGAGGAGGAGCTACTCCTGTGATTCGGTGGCCACCTTGGTGGGCCACCACGTGGCTTGGTGGGGCGGTTCTGGCTGCTGAGATGCCTCTCCTCTTCTCACCTGCACCAGGCCTCTCATCCGTGACAACACACATCAAGCCCTATTTCCTCCAGGGGGCCCGGGGGACGAACTCCTACAGGACGCAGCAATCAGCCCCCATGCCTGGGAGTTAACTAGCTGCTTCTGTGGTGTGGCTCTTGTCTGACAAGCCACTTACCAGCCTACATGTCCTCCCCTGAGTCTCACACTCCCGGCACACGGTAGACGGCCCGGGAGGAGCTGGTGAATGGAATGCACATATCTGGTGCATTGCATTCTTGATCTTCCAGGCAGAGAATGAGTTGTTGTGTTATATGGCATCTGTTGCTGGCTTTTCCTTCCCCTGATGGGATCTGAGTGTCCTTTTCCAGCAGGCCTGTTCCATTCCCACAGCCAACCTTGGGAGACCCACCTCCCACATTGAAACAACATGCACAAGTGTTACTTGATGTTGACTCAAGGTTCCATTACTTTCCAAGGCTGTCTGAGAGGCAGGCCTCATGCTGAGCCATATTGACCAGATGTCTGCGGTAACCAATGCTGAGTAATGGTTCAAATGGTAACCAGCATTAGCAAATAGTTCCTGTGATAATTGCAGCCTAATTTGTGTGTGTGCACATGAATTAGCATGCATCTGTATGTCATTAGCACTCTGAATTATCTCCTGAGCAGCAATGCTTGCCTCGGGCCCTGTGGACAAAGCCAGCAGTGAGACATAGCTAGAGCTCAATTTCTTCTAAGAACAAAGGACAGAAAATTGTCCTAAGGAAGGGAGAGTTTGCCTCAAGGTGGCTTCATGACTCGCTCCATAAGCTGAACCTCAGGCCATCCCAAGGCACTAGAGCAGAGAAAGTCAGGAGGTCCAGACCTCATCCCCTTTAGTCACTGGCCCAGACCAGGTCCTCAGCTGGGACCTCCCCCGGGGGTTCCTGGGAAAGAAATAAGGGCAATTCCGGAGCAGCCCTTCACTCAGCATAAGAGCTGGATTCCTAGTTGGGCTGTAGCAAGGAGTCTGCTCCATTTTAAATGTGTCCAGGGAGTTATTTGAAGTGAGTGATCACCTCCTGACTTGAGTTTCCATATCACATACTTCCAGAGTGCAGAAACTCTTGGTGTTAAGATCTCTCCACAGACCCAGTCATATTCCAAGATGGCAAGCCCTGGGCAGTAGTGATAGGAAAATTCCTGAAGACGCGCCCAGTAGAAGTTGACTCCTACTCCATGCCTCTTGGCCGATACTGCCTGTCCATTTACAATTTGAACTACTAGCTTTTTGTAAGAAGTACCTGGAATCATGCCATTTAATCCCTGTTTTCCAAGGATATGTATATTTAGGATATTTAGAAGACTATGTCCCCGCCCCCTCCCCAAAAACACTCAGCCCAGCACAAGGTTCCTAAGTTGGTGTGATGTTAAAGACCAAATGTGTCCAAAGGTGACCAGGTTTAATTCAGTGTGCCAGCTATAGCTAAGGGACAGCTTTGTACAACCAGTGCCCCAACCCCCACCAGTCCTGGTGGGGCACAGAGACCCACAAAGCAGACCTGATACAAAATAGTCATGGGTCTTTCAAGACTCTGAGGCCCAGGTCACATGCCCCCCTGCCTCCCAGGCACAGAGGAGGGCTCACATCTGACACAAATGCCCCACTCCTCTCTAGCTCTCATTCCTGCCAGGACATCTTGTCCATGATTTCTGTAAATATCTGTGGATATGGAAATGTTAGGTCTCCATGCTAAGGACAGGAATAGACTGAAGGACATAGATCGCACTGAGCCAAAGGTAAAGAGAACCCAGGTAACTGACTAGAGAAGAAAGAGTATAATCATTGAGCCAGTGTCATGGGGACACACGGGGACCAGAGGGAATGATGTGGAGCCTGAATTCAGCAGCCACCTTGGAGAGAATCCTAAATCTGTAAGTACAAGAAAACACTTCAAAACCCCATGGTATGGGCACACGTCCTTAAAAATTCACCAGAAGGCAGATAATCCAGGCATAAGAAGTAGAATCAGAAAATGCTGCAGGGGCCTAACATTGGTAATGAACCCTGCAAGTAAGGTCAGACTTGCAAATAGCCCCAGGTTTTCCAACCAAGAGGAGCTTTGCAAGCAATGAAGGTTCTGCAAGCAGAGCCCAGCTCTACAGCTTTATGGATACTGATGGAGTTCAGCCTACAAAACCAGCATCTGCTAAAGAGGATAGATTCTACAAAAGTACCCGGATGTAAAGCCAGTGAAGGACTCTGCAAGCAAGGACTGGCTCTGCAAACAATAGGCTCCACAAACTGCTATGGGTTCTGCAAACTTTGATGAATTTGCAAGAAATACCAGGCTCAGCACACCCCAAGAAACTTGACAAGTGGCAGCAGAGAATGATGAGCTCTGTGTGCAATGCCTGGTTCTGCGAACAATGGACTCTACGAACAGCAACAGGCTCTAAAACCAGTGACGAGCCCTTCCGGAAACGGCTGACTCTGCAAGCAGCCCTAAGCTCTGCAAATGTCAATGGGCAGGGATGGGCACTGGAAGTAATAACGGAGGTGCTGCAGTCTGCATCAGGATCGCCTATGTCTTGGTCTCTGAAAATATGAGGGTGCAGAAAGCTCTATCCATACCAGAAGAGCTCTGTCCATACCTCGTCATGAGCACTCCTTCCACGTAGGCCCATGGGTGATGACAAGGTCCCCTCTTCTGCCACACTTGGATGGGATGGCGAGTCTCCTCCATGAAGTCTCCTCTAGTGGTACATCCTGTTTAGGGCAAAGAAAACTCCCCAGGGGCAGGAGTTCTAGTGTGCACTTTGAATTCCAGTGGGAGGTAGTGCTCGGGGTGGGTGTGGAGGTAGCCAAAACAGGCTCTCAGACATTCATACTCATGGGGAAGAAGCTGGACCCTAATGGAAGCAAAGACACCTAGGGTAGAGCAACCTCAGCCACCCACACAGGGGGTGGCCACCGCCACTCCGTGACCTCAGCCATCACTGGGAAGGACTCTTGACCAAAATCATCCTGCCGCCTAGCCTTTCTGATGCCTGAAATCCCACCATTAGAGCTTATACCATTTGAGTCAAAACCTGACCCTTGTTAAAATGAAATCACCACCCACCCACCCACTCTCCCAACACCCTCAGCCTGCCACCTCGGTGTGAATCAGCTCATCATGTCCTCTCCCTGGTGATAGACATCCAAGGGGAGCTTCTGAAGGTGTGTGGGAGCTGGCTCACGCCTGGATCCTGAGAGCATCGGATATTATGCCACGAAGCCTGGGGCGGGAGTGGGCAGGGACGGAAGCAAGAAGACAACTTGTAGGTCAGGCTTGAAAGCGGAAGGGTCAAGGTGCACAATCCTGCCAGGCCAGAGGCTCCAGGGAAAGCTGGGATCAGAAGATAGAACGGCCTTCCAGGCACCTCTCAGGTCAATGGGCACTGAGTAGGAGAGAGGAGGGGGAGCGGGAGCTGGGGATGGTCTTCTGGCTGCAGGATGTGAGGTCTGCTCCCAGGCTGAGCTCCCAGACCTTGTCAATAGCAGGAAGCCTTGCTTGGTTAATTAATGAGTTATTCAGACTGACCCTTGATCTCTGGAGCAAATCAAGGGCTTTGTGTAGCTCGCATTAACTCCCTGGATTTGCTCAGCAGCTGCCTGGGAGGTGGGCTGATGGAAGCCTCCTCTCCCCCTCCTCTCCAAACTCTGCATACTCCCCGAGGCCTATGGAATGCTCAGCCCTGGGTTTCAGGGTCTCAGAGTCCCAGAGAGAGCTGACCTGAGTGTCCTGGAGAGAGCTTTCCTCAGAGAAGGAGAAAGGCCTGGTACATTCAGCTATGGCCCAGGATGCACCTAGGGGCCACTATCAGCCACAGAGGCAGGACCAAGCAGACCATGGAAGTGACAAAAGTCACATGGAACCAGCTGCTTAACCCGTAAAGAGAATCAGAGATGCTCGGAGACCCTCTTATTCCCCAGGAAACAGCCTGGCTTCTGCAAGCATTCAGCAATAAAACCAGCGCCCTCCCATACTGCACCTTGAGGATGGGGGCAGGTCTCAGAAGCTCTCTCAGGAGAGATGCCACCCCAGGGAGGGATGCTTCGGGGAAGGGCCTGAAAAAGGGAGGTCTGTGGGCCAGGCTCACGCTGCAGGCCTCTGAGGGTGGGATACTGTGGCATCTAGGTATGAAGGCAGGGGCAGAGAAGTGGGATGAAGCCCCAAGCATGGAGTCCTGGGACTGGGGGAGCATCCCAAGACTCAGTCTCAGACCATGGCCCTCACCTGTGGAAGTAACTATTGCCAAACCAGCAGGCTAGAGAATGCCTGTGGTCCCTGCCTCCCATGGGCATGGCTGTGGTTCCTCAGGAATGAGCCCCGTGCGAGCATCCACAGGAAGACACAGTCCTGGTTCTGCTATTCATGGATGTGTGTCACTTGATCTCCCAGGACTCAGTTTCCCCAGCTGTAAGGGGAGGCTAAGAAGACCCAGCCTGCCTTTGACTCAAGAGAACCCAATCAGAAGATGGCAGCAGAAGCCCTCTGGGCAAGACACATCCTTGTAGGTAAGGTAGTCAAGTTCATCAAGGAGCTGCCCCTGAGTCCTTTGAGAGGGTCCCTTAGGGACCGCATGCTGTCAGCGTGCGGTGTTGGACAGGGCAGGACAAGGCAGGCCACTAACCAGGGCCTGCACAGAAAGAAACAGAGCCTCACCCCCCTCCTTAGTCCATCCAGGGAGGACAGAACCCGTGGCCTGTCCCTTCAACAAACCAGCATCACAGGGCCCACCGCCACCAAAGCCCTTCATGAGTCCTTACCGAGCAATGTGTTGGAGGGTGGGTTTCCTTATGTAGAGATGGAGATGAGGGCTGAGCTGGGGAGGGAAAGGCTGGGGTAGCTGCGGTGGAGGGGGAGGGGACGAAGCAGGGACAGTTTGATCCAGGAGAAGCCTAGGGCAGTTGCACAGTCAGAGGGGAAGGTGTTGGCACAAAAGCAGACGAAGGCTCTAGGACGACCCCCGCCACAGGTGCCCCGCAGTGGTCAGACACACTCAGAGGCCTTCAAAATGAGAGCAGAAGCCTCGGGGCCCAGAATCAGCCAAGAGGACCTGCTTGTCCTGATTCACAGCATTAGAGACACAGAGAGTGAACGAGTGAACGAGCGCTCAGGGAGCTTCCAGTCTGGCAGGGGAGACAGACCAAAAATAAGGAAGCCACAAGAGAGCTTAAGGTGGAGAAGCTTCCAAGTGCTGAGGGAGTGAGGCAGCCTTCCTTGGCTCTGAATTGGGGAGCAGCCGTTCTCTGAAAAAGACCCCTTGCTGTGAGCCTGTCTGTGACTTGCAGTCTAGGCCCCTGGAGTCCAAGTGGGCAGCGGGCCTCCAGCCGCCCTCCACTGCCACCCCCACCTAGTTGCAAGTACTGGCTCCGCAGCCTGGCTTCGCGGGGGTGGGGGGGGGGGTTGGGGGAAGCGCGCTGGGCTCAGACCGCCTGCTCCGGTTCCCCAGTTACTGCTAGTGAAAGGGAGGGGTCCTCGGCCTTTGTGGGGGTGGGCAGGTGAGTTCCTTCCTGCCAGGAGAGGAGGTCAGCCTACAGCCTGGCATGAGGCCACTCCTTCATGCTGAGCTTGCCCAGGGTGAGGAGACGCAGGGAGTGCGGGGCCAGCCGATGCTTGTTCCAGCTGAGGAGGAGGACGTGGAAGAGGAGGAGGGAAGGGAGAAAAATAGGTAGAGAAATTTTAAAAGGAGGGAGGGAACCTCACTCGCAAGCGCTCTCAGAAAAAATTAAGTTGTAAGTCTTAAGACAAAAGAAGGGAGGATTAGTTCTTGCCCAGATAGGAGATGCTCCGTACCAGGTCGGCTTCATCCTTCGGAAGCCGGGGAGCAGGTAGGCCTGAGAAATCCACTGCCCTCCCATCCCTGCCTCCCGCCTCTAAATGCGCTAAATCCATCAAAATAAAGGAAAGCAGCTGCTGTTTTATGGAAATAAAAGGCTCTCATATTAAAAAGCCCAGAGATTCTGAATGGAGAGGGAGAGAAGATATACGCATGTAGACTTTCCCCCAAAGTACCACTTAGCTATGCAAACCTTGGGCAGCCCTGGCAAATGCTCTCACCAGCAGAGGTGGGATGGGACCCTGGCCGCGCAGGGACTGACTCCAGGGTTGGGTGCCTGTGTCCTCCTAGTGCAGCCATGGCCAACAGGGCATAGATGGCTTTTTGTTGACTGATGGCCACTCTCCTCAGTAGAGGCCTTAGCACATCCAGAGGCTGTTTCCTGAACATGGTAAGGTAGAACTAATGTGTTTAATAGACTCTTTCCTTCCCAAGGTTAAGCATGTGATTTAAAAAAATATATCTTTTAGTGTGTTAATAGCCCCAATGGAGACTGTTAATTAAACAAAGCATGATGTTAAGAGCAAGTCTCCTTTGCAGGCCGACTCTATTTCTTTTTCCTGCTACCTGATGGACATTTCCACATTGGCCGATGTCCACAATGCAGCCATGACTTGTATTGATGTGGTTTCACTGAATGCCTTGCATTTTCCTGGGGCCTGAGCAGAGCTGTGAGTGAAAGAAGGGAAGATTAAACCACATTCCTGCCTTCAAGGAGCTTATGTGATACAAGATCAGAAGATGCACAAAGCAGGAAAAACCAGGGGGAAGAAGGGAGAGCAGGTGAGGAGCCAGGGGTGCTGAGGCAGGTGGCAAGGGTGTAGGAAGGAGGCCATCAAAGGGCAGCAGGTCCCTCTCCAACCAGCCACGGGGTACCTGCGGAGTCCGGTGGTCTCACTGGGACCATTTGAATGGGGTGAGCCCCTGGGCTCCCAGGGCTCCTCTGTAGAACAGAGTTACCTACCTCCTGTCACTGGGTTCAGGGAGGCGCATCCCCTGGCACCTCCTAGCACCTTTTGGGGCAGTGAGAAGCTACTTCTCACCTGATAGAATGCAAACAGGTGAGATTTGCTTTTCTGCTTCCCAGTGGACAGATCTTCGCAAAGATGTTTACAGTTTTGGAGGAGGGGTTTGGGGGGCCTGAATTACATCTTCCCCTTTCTTCATGTGATTAGGCCTGCCTGGCAGCAAGGGAATAGGTTTTTGGCTAGAAAGACATGAATGGAAAGGAAGCATGGGGGTGAGGGTGATAAGAGCCAGAGGAAACTGCCTTCGGAGGGCTCCTCATCTAACCCCAGGCAAGGCCCAAGGTCAAGCTCAGTGACAGGACTTGGGTTGGACAGATGGCACAGGGGTGGAAGGCAGGGATGGAAGAGGGATGCGGGCAGGGAGAAAAATCAGCCCCTGCCTCTGAGGAGTTCATGATTCCTTCTAGGGAAATAAGCTTCTCTATTTTACCGTATTTATCACTAGGAGGAAAGGTGGCTAGAGGCTCCTGTTCCCAGGCCGCTGCCCATCCAGTGACTGCAGCTTGCCTGGGAGGCCCTCCACGCCCCATCTGCATCCTCCCCTCAGCCGGATGCCCTGGCCAGCCAACCTGCTCGCTGTTGTCTCCCACTATACTGAGCCATGGCCCTGGAGGGGCATGGAGGCCCCTGCACCCGAAATGACCTCTCTCCATCCCAGCCTTTCCCAGCTCAAGTGTCAGGTCCTTGTCTGAACTCCCATAGCCCCTAGAGTCTGGACAGCACCCTCCAGCCTGAGTGAAAGGTCCTGGAAGGGACCAGCTCTCCGAAGAATGGCACACAGTAGGTCATCAGTGGAGACACCATCTCCCCCTTGGGACCCCTTCTCAGTGGCCCCCAGGGTGGTTAGAGAATGTTGAGGAGTAGCAGCTTTGGGCTAAGGAGCCGGGGAGTATCCCAGACATGCAGCCTCTTTTCTCTGAACTGCCCACTTGGTGTTCATCTGTTCATTCAGCAAATAGCGGTAGCACACGGTATAACGTGGTCAGTTTAGTAAAATGAGTGCAGTAGTAAGTAGCGGCAAATAAGTCGGACCCTGAAAGAAATATTTCTGTAGGCAGAGAAGAGGAAGAAGTGCAGTCCAGGTAGAGGAAGCACCTGGTCAAGTGCCAGGTGTAGGAAGTGTGTTCAGGAAACTGGCGGGGGTGTCAGAAGGGAGGCTGGGGGTCAGGCCTCCTCTGGAAGGCCTGAAAGGCAACACGATTCTGCAGACTGGTGGAGATGGGCACAGAGGGGTGACATGCTGCCCTGTTTCAGACTCACGCTGGCTACAGGTGCTAGGGAGGGGTGATGAGAGGCAGCAAGTGCCAGGCTTGGGGCTCTATTGGGGCTCAGCTGTGCAGAAAGGGAGGAGATGAATTCTGTGGCCCTTTCAGGGTTAAGGAAAGAGAGAAGTCAGGGTGAGCTTGTATGTCAAGGTAAGAAATGCCGTTCTTTTGCTCCTTTACTTATGTAGCAAATATTTATGGAAAAGCTACTAATGTCAGGTCTGAGAGAGAGAGAGGGAGAGAGAGAAATGTTTCCCTGAGCAGTGTCCCATGGACTTGGGGTAAACAGTGGCATGGGTGTTTCAAGCCAGGGGCACCACTGACACAGATCCTTGCACAGAAATCCTCCCCCGACGGTGCAGGGGGTGACGTTTTGGCCCCACAGAGCTGTGGCCTTACCACAGGCAGGAGGTGCTGGGGCAGCCCTGGCCCACCAGGGAACTGTTCACCAGGGCCCACGAGCGTGGCCACCAAGAGGGAGTGGCCTTGGTTGCACAGCTGACCCCTGTTTCCCCATCTGTGTGGAGTTTATAGTCCTGACCTCAAGGGTGGAGTCTCCACCCATGGCACGTGGCAGGCTGTGTGAGGAGCAGTAGCTGCTGTTCCTCCCACTGCTATTATCACTGTTATTGTAGCACCGAGCACGGTGTGGGGTCGCGTGTATTCAGCTGCCACCATTCTGGCGGCGGGCAGGGCCATCAGGGATGCTCCGTCCTGGGAGCTCTTGCCCTGCCCAGGCCAGCCCTGAGAAGGGGCCAGTGGAAGCCAGGCAGAGTCCGGGGCTCTGGCACAGGGTGGAGGGCGGAGCCTTGCCCGCCTGCCTGGCTGGCAAGAAGGGGGCCGAGATGCTGAGGAAGATGTGGCAGACACCCCGCTGGAGGGCGGGGAGGTGGTCCGTAGAGGCCCATCAGATCCAGGCTATGAAAACCTCACTCCATCCAGGCCCCAGTAGACAGAGGGCTTGGGGTTGGGTGGCCCAGAGGGAGGAGCGGGTGATGGCGGGCAGAAACAGAGCCCGCGGTCTTGGACTGCTCAGAGGCTTCCCACTTCACGCAGGATGGCCCCTTGGGGGGTGCTGACTGGGGCACTAAGTACAGCTGCCCTCCCCGAGACCCCTGTCAGGAGCCACTGAGCTGTGAACACACACTCTAATGGCTTCCAGGGGAGGGTCCGTGGAGGGGGAGTGTAGGGCAGGGTTGTGGGCCAGACACCCCCAGCATACATCGGGGCATGCACGAACACACAGCCCCCACCTCCCTGCATCCGGCTCACGTCCCTGGACCACGGTGCCCTCCCTGGGTCCCACTAGGATTTCCTCCGTGTCCCTCTCCTCCTGAGGTGCCTAACAGGGTGCCACCCTCCCCCTCCTACTGTCTTCTGCGGTGAGGGAGCAGCCCGGTCCTGCTGACTGCCCCTCTGCAGCACCTTGGTACCCTGGAGGGGACTTTGGGGCACCCCTTCCCTCTATGGTGCTTACAACTCTGTGCCCAGGCCTCCACAGAAACTGTACCAAATGGGCTGCTTTGTGTTGACAGGACTCCCACAGCCTGGTAGGTGCAGCTGTGGCTGGTCCATCGGTGAGGGGATAGTCCAGACCTCCTCCTGCCCACCCCCCAAAATCAGGGCCCTGGCTGCTGCCAGAAGAATGCTTAGCCCCTGCCTAGGAGCGTGTGCATGACGGTGCTGGACCCTGGAATGGCACGGAGTGGGGGAGGGGAAAAGCATGGGGGGGGATGGGGTGAGGCTGCCGCCTGCGCCCCGCTGCCCTGCCAGGGTGCCACATGGGGTCAGCTCCGGGGCCAGCGAGGCTGTGCAGCCCGGAGGCCCCAGCAGGGAGATCGGGAGGGCAACATTCCAGCCACGGAGATCATCAGGGATCGCCATGGCAACGGGGGTGCAATTAAGGCCCGTTTCAGCTGGGAGCAGCTGTGCGCACTTTATCTGCCTTGAATAAGGAGGAGAGAAAAAACCTGGGGAGGGAATGGGGTGGGGAGGCGGAGGGGGGAAATGGCAGTCCTTTGCAGGCCTCTTCCTGTTGGGAGAGAAAGAGGAGAGGGGGCAGGGAGGAGAGGGGGAGGGAGACCAGAAGAGCCAGAGCCGAGCAGAGAGAGCCACACAGAGGGGAAACTGAGATACTGAGAGCCACACAGAGACAGAGATGTTCCCACAGACACCCAGAGACTGATAGACTCATGCAGAAGAACAGACACACACAAAGAGGGAAAAAGAGAACAAACTCAAGTCCTAACAGACAGGGTCTAGCAGACACAGGCCAGAACCTCACCAGCCTTCTCTTTTCCCACCACAGTGGGGCCTCTCAGACACAGATGTACACATGCACACGTGCACGCAAGCGCAGCACGCACACACGCACACACACACACACACACGCAGATGCACTCACAAGCTCACTCCAGCCTCTGAGCCTTTGCTTCTCTGTTACCCTGCTCTGGCCACACCAAGAGCTTATACTCCTTAGGCTCCTCTTCCAGAAGCCCTGGTGCCCCCCCAGGACTCCCCTCCCAGGCAGGGACTTCTGCCCCCCTGCACCCCAGTTCTCACTACCTGGAGCAGGCCCCGCTGAGGGCCTGCATGTGGAAGGAAGAATGGCAGGGAGCAGGTAGTAGGCCCAGAAAAGAGCCACACATTAAATTAGGGATGTACCTTGAGGTTAAGAAATCAGGGCCCAGTCTATTCTCTCCTGGCTGGCCACAGATTCCAAATTCCATCTTTGTGTCACCTTTCGGCAAAGGTACGTCAGCTGTCTTGCCTCGCTGAAGGAAGGAACTTCACTTGGTTCACCTGAGGCACAGGAATGGGGCCAGGCATGCAGAATGGGCTATTTGAGCAGTTTGGTCTTAGGAGGTGAGCTGAGAAACTCTTGTGGCATGCTTCGTTCCACAGGTTGTAGATCGCTCTTCCTCCAGCTGGCTCAGCACACATCTGCCTCAGGGCCTTTGCACTTGCTATCTACCTGCCTGGAAGACTCTTCTTCCACATGCTCACCTGATTCATTCCCTCATTTCCTTCAGGATTCTTCTCAAACATCACCTTATCAGAGAGGCTTTCCCTAGCCATTCTATATAAAATAGCTGTCCCCTGACCCCAGGGCCAGTATCTGCTCCCCCTTAGTCTGCTTCGTCTTTCTATCATCACCCAACCCATCACATTTTGACTTGCATGTTTTTATTGATGGTCTCCCTCCACTAGATTGTGTGCTTCATGAGGACAGGGATCCTGTTTGCTGCCCCATCCCTCAATCCTAGAATAGGACCTATCACATGGCACCAAGGGCCATGCAGTGAGTCCTGCAAGAATGCAGGAATGGGGGGGGCAGAGTTTTTCCCACCCACCTGGAGTCATGCAGCCAGCCTCATAGCAGAGTTGACTGAATTCCTAGTGCCTTAATGTCCCTTTCCCTGGGTTCCATGCGGTCACATCCTATCCCCTCCCTTTCTCTGCCTCGAACCCACTGTCCAGGCCACACTAGTCCACTCATTGGCACTTAGAGGTAACTCATTCTTCCCTATGTCTTGCAATAATATCCTTCCTCTTCTCCCAGGATCTGAATGCCACCTGCCCAAAAAGTTTCAAGTACCCCCTATGCCCTTGAACCCCTCTCCTCCACCTCCAAAGCCATCTCTGTCCAGTGGACGCCCTGGCTCCTGGCCAGGGTCAGGTGCTATGGGTCGGTGGCCTTCTGCTCCTGGCAAGCTGTGACTCTAAGAGAGTCACCTTATCTTCTTGACATTGTTTCTTGGCTACAAATCAGAGGCATGCAACTCTGTCACTAAGGGGTCCCGTTTGGACAGACCCTCTGCGGGGGCTTGTTAGGTTGCACCTGCTGGCATCAAGCAGTCAGTTGGCTCCGCATCTGGTCGACTGGCCAGTGGCTGCAGCTTGCTGGCCGGGAGGTGGGTGGGGTAGCATCTGCTGAGCCGTGTCATGGGCAAGCGGCTCAACACATTCTGAAGAGCCAGGAGCAGGCACCACGCTGAGCTTTCACTCCTAAGGAACCAGGCAGTCGGGGATGAGCGCTCCTTGGGAAGTGCACAGAGTCTGGAGAAAGGGCACTCCGAGGCTGCCAGACCCACGCAGGCGGCGGGGTGGCCGCATCTATTCCTGGCAGTGCCCTTGAAGGCGGTCAGAGCGGCTCACGGCAGTTCCCGCCAGCCTCCCAGATGTCAGAGAACGGTTGGGGACCAGTGCCTGCTCCTAGGGCCCACACAGGAGAGAAAAGGGGGTGGCGGTGGCTGCCACTCCCCATCCCCAGCCAGTCAACAAATGCCTCGTAATTGAACGTGCACCTGCTCGGGCACTGAGGGCAGAGCTGAGGAAAGAAGGAGGCCCACTCGGCTGTGGAGGAGACGATGCGGGGCCGTCCGTGGGAGGCAGGCTAGCCCGGATGTTCTGCTGTGGCTGGGGGCTTCGGGGTCACAGAGGCCTCTGGTAGGGAGACAGGTTGGAGCCTCACCCCATCCCGCCACCTCCCAGAGGAGATACAGCCCTCGAGACCAGAGACCAGCCCAGGCCTCAGGCCCACATTGCCATGCTGGGCCTCAGGTCCTCTGGTGACAGGAGACTCACTCCCTCTGGACTCAGACAGGAAGCAGAAGCGTGGCAGTATTATAGAAATTCTGAAGCTACCTGGGCTGACCACACCGCATTCTGGGCCATTGGTCTTTCGACCCCCTCACAGTCCTGGCTCACTTTACTATGGGCAGCCCCGAATACCAGCGTGTGCTAAGACTTAGGCTTCACCAGGGTGGTTCTGAGAAGAGACACATTCCAGCCAGCAGAATGGATGCAGGGGCCCTAGGGAGCCCCAGAGAGCCCCTGAGGGGTTGTGGAGGAGCTTGTGCATGGAGGTGAGGGGGACTCGCTCCCAGAGGTGCTGACCATTTGGGTGCTCAGCTCGTGTAGAGTGTTCGGACAGTGATAGGACAAGGGGCTGAATAAATGATGAATGTCTCCCCAAAAGACATACAATCAATTAAAACCTTGGGGACATCGGCCCAAACCTGAACACCGGGGCAGGTGCAAATCCGAAGAGAAGGTCAAAGTGCAGAGGGCTGGAGGTGCAGATACCAGGCCAGGGCCGGCAGGGCACAGCCACTGAGCCAGGAAGAGCTCTCTGTGCCTTCTGGCCACCAAGGGCACACTGGGTGGCCCAGAGCTGCTCAGGAACTCCTGGAGCTGGGGGATGAGTCCGCGCAGAGAGAAAAACAAAAGTACTTGCCCAGTCCAGCTGCTGGAAGAGTACTAGGTGCAAGCAAGGCTGGGATTCTGGTCCCAGTTCTGAAGATCGGTGCCAGGGGACTGTGGGCAAGTGGCCGTCCTTCCTGTGTAAGTTCTGTAGTGACCCCCAGGGGCGCTCTGCCCCAACCTGGCTACCTCCCAGGGCTGTCGAGAGGATGCAGTGAGAAAACACACTGAAGACTGTTCACGAAGCCTCAACCATGAGAGTGAAACCTTTCCATGACCCTCAGGGTCCTGTGACCTCAGAGTCTGTGTGTCTGGTGATTGGCTCCTGGGCTCCAGAGCCTCTTGCCCCTGGCGGCATTAGCAGCCCCCCGTGTCATTTCATCAGCCTTAGGTAGGACCCTACCTTCATGAGACTGAATCCTTTCTTCCTTCTAGTGCCTTGGGACTTGTTGTATTTCCTCACTTCTGCAATTGATCACACATTGCTAGTGTAGTGTTCTTAAATGTGAACAAATGAGTGAGTGAGTGAAGACACTTGTGTACTTTCCATGGTTCTCCTCTTTGGCGGAAGGTCTTTGAGGGGAAAAGAAAGGCTGCTGTGTCTTGCACCGATCACAGGGTTGTGCACTGAGAAAATGCCCAGTAGTGCTGAACTGACTTAATTTTGTACCCTAGCAACATCGTGGCCCTCCCGTGAGCAGCTGTCAGCCTAGCAGAGGTGAGACACTTGGTAGACCCTTTGAAAACAGGGTTGACAGGTTGGGGAGCGGGGGTGGGGGTAAAGAGCAGGGGAGAGGTGGGGAGGGAAAGAAGGGTGAGCAGCCAAAGGAGAATAAGTAATTGCACTGATGATTAAAGACATGTCAGTGAATATTTATCGAGCACTTGCTGTGTGCCAAGAAGTGGGCTGGGTGCTTTACATGGATTCCCATTTGATTGTCCACGCTGAAGGCCAGGGCCATTTATGGGTGCTGAAGCTGTCACAAAGAGGTTAGGGACTTTGACCGAGGGTACACAGCTCCCAGGTGGCTCAGCTGGGACTCAGGCCTGCCACTGTGGGGTTAGCATCCAAGGCTTTCCTGCTCTCACTTAGGCAGGGAGCCTCGGAGTGCATTTGGGAGCAACAAGAGTCATCTGTTCTCAGTTCTACCCGGCTTTTTGGCCGTGGCCTCCCAGGGAAGAGTCTCTGGGTTTAGGACCCTGGAGGGCTGCTCCAGTCACCCAGGCCTGGCCCAGTCCCTCCAGGCTGGGGCTGTGCCCAGAAGGGGTGGGCAGAAACTGCCCAGCCCACTGACTTCTCACTGGCCTGGGGAGTCCCTGGGCCTCCAGTTCCAGGTCCTTGCTCTCCAAATCTATTTGGTGCCTGCATGTGGGTAGTGAGGGTTCAGAAGTGATGGCTGGCTGTAGTATTTGCACAGTCTCCAGCCCCCTCCTCACCACACACACACACACACACACACACACACACACACACACACACACGCCATTCCCAGCCCACCTGGACAGAACTTTATACAACCCAATTTGGTCTCTTCCTGCTGATGCAATCTTCCATGTTTAGAACCTCCGCTGGAGCAGTGGCAAGAATGAGGGGAAGATGGTGCTCAAAACCTAGGTCAGAATCTCGGTTCTGTCCTCCCTTGCTGTTTCTATAAAGTGGAGATGGAAAGACCAGCCCTGGAGGGTTGTTATGAGAATAGAAGCTGACGTGCTTGTAGTGCCTGGCACAGCGTAGACACTCAGAGGGTGGATCATAAGAACGGCGGGGGGAGGGGAGGGGTAGTGATGGTGGTAGAGAGAGCCGGAGGCCCACAGACCAAGGAGAGCTCCCAGGCATCCCTGCTCACTGTCTGCTTGTCCGCCTTGCCGCCTCTTCTCTTTCAGCCTCTCAGGGGAAGCTCTCTCTGTAGGAGACACGAAATGAATCAGTCTCGTCCCTCCCCTTTCTCCCCAGTTCCCTGCTTTCCACGTTCTTATCCAAGCATCTGTACCCTTCCCCGTCTCTGTGTCCCCCTGCCCCTGCTCTGTCTCTGTCTCCCTGGGTCTGTCACCCCATCTGCAGGGCTGTGTGCACGGGCCTCTCTCCCTGCCCACAACTCCCTCCTCTGCTTAATCATTTGAACCACTGTGTCCTTGTAACTCAACCAGACATGGTGGCCCCACCCCATGAGGTGACAACCCTGAGTTACATGCACACATTTGGATGCCAACACTGGGACTTCCAGACCCCAGACCCCTTCTTAGCAGGCCCCCAAACCCCCCAGGGACTCAGCTCCCACAGCACTGACAAATCCTTCCTGGTTCTATTTCTGTTCCCAGTGTGGGGACAGAGAAAGCAAGCCCCCCAGCCATGCTCACGGGGGTGGGACAGCGAGCTGGGGCTCAAACAGGCCCCTTGGGGGCCTTGGTCTCAGTGTGTGTGGCTCTGTCATCCTAGTGTCTCAGCCACCCTTCCTCAGCTGGCCCTCTCAATCAGCCAGCAGGGGAGGTGCTGGGGCTTCCCCTGTCCCACCCTCGGGCCTCCTGCATTTTGGCAAGTGCACCAAAGTTAGAATTACGTGGCCCCCTCCCCCTTCCCAGTGTGACAGGCCCCTTCCCAGCCCAGGCCTCTGCACCTGAAGCCTGGCAGGCTGCGTGGCCCACCGCAGGCCTGCCCGCACACACAGGAGCCGGCCTCACACTCACAGGATGTTCCAATAGCACCCTCTCCTGGAAAGTTCCCTTTATTTTGTGGAGAGTCAAACTCCAGTTACCTGGTGTCTCTGAAAACCTCGGTGGGGAGAGAGAAGTAAGAGGAGGCAGAATGAGGTGGGGCCTCTTCTGGAGGCCCCCAGCCTGAGCCTGTTGGTCCGTCCGTGGGCTGGGTTTGTGGACACGGATGGTACAGAGAAGCACCCTGTCCCCAAACTAGGAGTGTGGAAAGTGCTCCTCTCTGTGTACCCCCTGCACTTCCCCACTTCCCCTTCCTCCTCCAATGCCGTGTGTGTGTGTGTGTGTGTGTGTGTTCACACGCGCGTGCGCACCTGTGTGTAGTGGAAGGGGGTAGAGTGCTTTTCTCCTGGAGAAGGGCAGCTCTGTTTTTTATGGCTGTAACCCTGGCTTTTAGGTAGAGTAGGGCAGTGGGACTCTTTGGAGCCTAGAACAAAGAATTTCATATTCATCAGTGACCTCGGCGGAAATGGACTCCAGCACCCTCGAAGGACTCGCAGACGATGCCGTCTGCCTCCTCCCATAGTTGTCTCTCTCAGAGAGCCCATCACCTCAAGCAGCAGCTCCTGATCAGCTGTCCACAGTGCCCCCTGACCTGTCCTCAGCTCTGGACTCCTCTGTGCCTGAGGCCCTTCTGCCCAATAGGGAGTCTGTGTGGGTATGAGGGCATGCAGTGCAGGGTAGACACCATGGGGTCAAGGGTCGTGGGCCAGGTGTCTTGCCCAGGATCCCACACATAGTAGAAACTCAGGAAATAATAGTATAGTAGGTTCTGGTCTAAGCGCTTTACGTATGCTAACTTGTTTAACTGGCACAGCCATCCATTTTGCAGATGAGAACACTGAGGCAGGGAGAAGTTAACTAACTGCTCCCAGGCCACACCACAGTCCCCTGCAGCGCCAAGATTCAAGGCCAGGCCTTACAGATCGTGAGGAGAGTCTCACAGATACATGTGACTGTGTGTCGTTGGGCCTATATTCAGTTACATAAACCTCTAAATTTTAGCATCTATTTTAGGGCTCCACACTCAGAATATACACTCTGAATATTTGTCGAATTGACATCTTGCTGGGCCTTTTGTGGTGGGCAGTAAATATCTGGTGTACAAAGGACAGATGGATCGGACCCAAAAGGGGCTGAGCTTATGGGTGTGGTGAGAGGCTCAGGATGCCATGTTGAGGACCCCCATGGCAGAACTTGGGGTTCTTCTCCCCACTCTCTCACACTTGTGAACGTAGGGCCAGGGCAGCCTAGGACAGAGGGCCCAGGGATAAGAACTCGGCCGCCTCTCTCCAGCCATCCAAGAACTGATGCCTAGTCTGCTCCCCACTCACCCTAGTGATGTCACAGGGCGCAAGGGTGAGGGGGGGCGGGGAAGCAGGGCAGGGGTGCAGTTGGAAGACCCTCTCTCAGCTCCTTTGCTCACCCAGAGGCTGCCTTGTGCATCTCCTTTCCAACAAGCCGAAGGATGGCCCCAGGCTTTCTTTTCTTCCTCCACTTTTGTAAGCAAAGGAAGGAGAGGAAAGCAATCCCAGGAGGCCAACGGGCACAGACAGGCAGGGCTGGCCCCCTGCAAGGCCCTACAGTGTGGTGCTAATCCACAGGAGACAGGGCCTCACAATCCTGGTCAGGCTGGCACACAGGGCACGGGGCATCACAGAGAACTGGGGTTCTCCCCCTCTAGGAGCTCGCATTTGGGCAGGAGCCGCCGGCCGGGAACAGAAGTGCGGGAGAGGGTGAGAGCACTGTGGGTGCAAGTCAGGCAGGGGTCGTGGGTCCAGGAGCATTTTGGAGCATAGGCGAGTCGGGGCAGAGAGGTGTGAGCTAGCCCAGCCCGTCAGGGGACGGAGGGCAGTGCGGCTGGTGGCAGGCACCATGTAGAAAAGTGGGGAGCGCTCAGCAGAGCAGAGGAGGTAGATTATGGAGCCCTGCCTGGATGCTCCTTGGAGAAGCCTGAGATTCCAAGTTGCATCCCCTGCTGTGCATGTGGCTCCCACCGCCCTCCAGCAGTCTGTGCTGCTGGCTGCCCAACAGCTTCCTAACAAATGTCCAGAGCAGGAGCATGGCACGATCTGGTTCCTGGTATTTGGAAGCGCGCCCTGTCTCCAGAAAGCAGCTTGTGTCTGGTTTCCTTCTCCCCAGAGTCACCGTGGGGCCTTTTCATGGCTCACCGTGCGGTTTGGGTCAAGCCCCGCTCAGCACTCTCGTGGCGTTGTGATGGCCGTCGCCCCAGCCACCCCCCCCCCCCCCCCCCCCGCCCCTCCTGAGACAGGACACTTGCCATCCCTTCTCCCTTCCTAGAGGGGCTCTTGGCCCACCCAGCCATTAATGTGCAAATGGACCATTTTCTGCTTCAAAGGAAAGATGATTTTTTTTTCCCTGAGATCTGCAGTTTTCAAGTATTCTCAAATGACTAGCCAGAATCAATCTGAGATCTAAGAGTTTGGTGCATGTTGAGTGTGGGATTCTCAACTGCCACCTTCATTTCTTTATGGCAAGAGCCAGCAAGCCAGCGAATGAAGGAGGGACCTCAGGCTTGGGGCTCCATAGAGCCCATAAAATTTGTTCCTTCAGCTGAACTGCTGCTGCTTTTTCTCTCTCCCACCTCGTCCTCCATTCACTTTCCCAAAGGCCCTTTGTAATTCATTCTCCCTTCCCAAGTCTGGCCTTGCTCCAGGCACCAGTCGGGAGACTTGCGAAGGAGAAGCTCCGATAGAGGGCATTGTGCGGTCAAGGGTCTCTGCAGTTCAGACCTGGAGATCCAGGAAGGTTTAGAAGGCGGATTCCTGTGAGTTGCAAGTCAGGAGGGCTTCCTGAGGGAGGAGGACTGAACCGAGTCTTAAAGAATAGAAGACTCCCTGGGCCACGTGGTGGATGGGAGGTGATCTGGCTGCCATTCTGGGTAAATAGATGTTACCTTCTATTTCATGTACACCTTCCCCAAAAGAGGGTGACCTTGTGAGATAGAGGGTGACCATGAGGCAGATGGCCTGGCTCAAGATAATGGCCCCCTGCCTACCCCATCACCCAGACCGGCGTGGACTGGGCTGCCCCAGCCAAACCACCCTGTCTCACTCTACCCCTTCCTTCCTAATTGTCCCATTACTGTAAATAATATCTTCCCTTCTGAACAATTAGCCATCTCTTCTCTTCCAGTTTGTTCTTTCTGGTTCTGAGGCCCCAACGTTGGAAAAAACAAACATCTGGCATCTGTATGCAGTCTCCCTGCAACCAGCCCCGCCACTAATGCTTTTCCAGCCCCCGCAGGCCTGCTCCCCTGTCCCCTGCCCAGGTTTGTTCCTGACCCTGCTTAGTGCACAGTGTCTGAAACCATCAGGAGAACAGGGAGGGGGCTGGGTGGCTGGAGCTTCCCCCAGGATCTGCCCTGCCCTTCATGGCCAGGAGGAGATGGTTAAAAACAAATCCCAAGCTTTCCCTCCTTCAGTGGATGTGGGAGGGGAGGGTTGGACAACATCTCAAGTCGGGATGCCTTCGAAGTCAGCAGTGTGGTGTAAGGATGCTCCCAATAATCTACCCACTATCTGTGATTCAGTTCCTCACCCCATTTGACAAAACGTCTCCGGGACCATCACATCCTTTAAATGAGCTCAGGAGGAGACAAGGGACAATTCTTATCTCCATTTGCAACAGGAAAACCAAGGCTCCGAGGGTCGGCACAGTTTGTCCAAGGTCCTTGGAGGATGAGCAGGTGGGTGGCTAGCTGGGTGAGCGGGGAGTTAGGTAGTTGGGTATTTAGATGGTGTGAGGGAGGTGGGGAGGGAGCTGGGTAGTTAGGTTGCTGGCAAGACTAGATGACATCGGCCAGTATCCATCAGTCCCGTCCTGTCTGCTCAGAGTAGTAAGCACCTGCCCCACAGGATGCAGTTAGTTGTATTTTAAATTGAATGAGTGCCATTCACTAATTATTCCCTGCGGGTCTCACCTCCTCCAAGGAAGGGGAAATGGCTTCTCCTCTGTCTTTCCCATGGCTCCCGTACCTACATTTTTGGAGCTGAAACTCAGGACATCTGGCCCAACAAGGAGGGGGTGGTCCTCAGACAATAGGACAAGTGAATCAGGGTTGCCCTGGGACGTCGAGGTGAGCTTGGCTGCCGCCCCGCTGGGCTGGGGATGAACTGGGCACCCAGCCACGGCCAGCAGGCCCTGCTGGGGCTGAATGAGAGGCAAGGACATGCCTGCCCTTCGTCCGCGGTTCTCTAGGATGTCCTCAGAGCTCCAGGGGGAGCGTGCAGCCCAGCAACCCTCCTCTCTACCTGGTTGTTAGTTCCAGCACGTTCCCCCTCACCAAGGCCCCCCAGCCAAGGCTGCTTGAAAATCTCCACCGGGAGCATGTACAGGACACCTTGGGTCTGATGTAACATTTAATGGCCAAATCTCCTCAGGCCCCTGCATTAATACAGAACTATCTTACTGGTTCGAACCAGACAGAGTCACACTGCTAAAGGCTTCAGGGCTGAGTCTAGGCAAAAAGGAGGCGATGGAGGAGGCGGTGGCCATCGACACCTTGTGATGGCCTTGAGAGGCAGAGCTGAGCCATTCCTGGGGCCAGGGGTCTGCATGTGACCTCCAAAGGCAAGGCCCTGTAGCGTTCATCTCTATGTCCCTGGAGCCCAAGGCAGGGTTGTATCCATGGCAGGCATTTAGTACACGGTGACTGAGTGAATGTATGAAAGAGAGGGGCCAATGTGCTCAAGATTCAGAGGTCTCGGACAAAAATTTTTAGACGACATGCAAAGATACACCTTCTCCCCAGCCCACCTCCCAGCTCTCCAGCCTAGACCAGAGGTAATAGGATTCTGCCTGGCTAAGATGAACACTACCTCCCAGACCAGCCTAAAGAGCTTCATTTGTACCCCATGTAGGAACTCCAGAAATTTGAGGGAGGGGGGAACAGCTAGGGGAGAGCTTCCTGGAGAAGCCTATGAAGATGGGCCAGGCCAGGCATGGAGGTCCCCAAGGAGTCCAGCGTGGCTCTAGTCCCCAGGGCCCTTGTGATAGCCAGGAAGAAAAGACTCCTTGGAAGAGCATGACACAGGATGCCAGAGAAAATAAAGCCAATGGGCCAGTCTAATAGGACTGTGCAAGTTCAGAGGGGAGTGGCACAGCCCTCATGGGCTCCCAGTGCACACACGTGCACACAGATGCATGCACAATCAGAAAAGGGCCTCCAGAAATTGCCCTGACTTGGTCCTGCTTTCAGTTTATGGAAATCCACTTCCATGGACACCAGGGGGCAAAAGGGACTGTCCCATGGCTAGCCAAGTACTTCCATACTCCCTGGCCCTTCTCAGGGTGGAATGGAGCTCCCCTCCCTCTTGGATGGTGCAGCCAGACCCACGTCCCGCTCTGGCGCGGCCTCCTGCCACTCTCAACTTTGCACAAGCCCCTCTGCTTTCCTGAGCCTCAGTGTTCTCATCTGTAAAATGAAGGGCGGGCCTGGAGAGTCCCTGCGGCCCTCGGCAGCTCTAGCATCTGGACCGCAGGGGCTGCTGGGCTCTCAGGTGGAGGCAATTTCCCAGATCACTGAGCCCCACCTGGCCACCGTTGTACGAGGGCCTCCCCTGGGCATTGGCCGTCTGGAAACACCGCCATCCACCTTTGTGAATATCTGGTTAAAACACTCACCTAATCCTAACCTAATCCTTTCAATTTGGGGAGAGAATTGAAGGAAAAAAAATGCTAGCAGCCTGAAGCCTGAATGCTAACAGATGGGTAAAAAGGATGTATAAATTACACCCGCTGCTGTCAATTCAAGCTCTCCAGATAAAGTGATATGAAAGGTGTTTCATTTATAGGGGAAATTAATTGCCAGCTGTATGGCGGGATGGTGTGAAGGAACCACAGCCACACGATGTGTCCCATATATTTTTCCTGGCGGGATTCGGTACCTTCCGTGCCAAAGGCTCCCACTCGACTCCAGACATGGGGGGCCAGCAGGGTACACATGACCCTAAACCAACTGTCCCTAAGCTAGCATGCAGCCAGGGAAGCATCAGACATGGGGGGGGGGGGGCACAGGGCCTGGGGAGGTAGGGCGGCTTCCTCCCCTCCCCCAGCCCTGACACCCTGGGCCTCCATTTCCTCAGGGTAGCTTCTTGAGCTGTGTCTAATGTCTTGGTGAAGAGACGTCTCCTGGTCCATCAGTGCCCTGGGCCCAGGACCACATGGCAGCCCTCTCTGTGTGCCTCCCCCCCATGCCAAGCGCCCTCACAATGGACCCTCCGTCCCTACGTCCGCGGATAACACTGATGCCTGGAACACCAGTCCTATCGTTTCTTCAGTCACCATCCACCCTGCACCCTCGGGCCTCAGTCTCCATACCTGTAAAGGGAGGCTTCTTAGCAGGAGCTGCCATCATGAAATACTGTTGAATGGATGGCTTAAACAGAAGACATTTCTTTCTCACGGTTCTGGAGACTGGGAAGATGGAGGTGCTAGCAGATTGAGGTTCTGGTGAGAGCCCTGTCCCTGGCTTGCAGAGGGCTGCCTTCTCACTGTGCCCTCACGTGGTGGAGAGCGGGAGCTCCGGGCTCTTCCCCTTCTCATGAGGGCACTAATCCCATCATGGGGCCGCCTCTACACCTGACCACCTCCCAGAGGCCCCATCTCCTAATACAATCACGCTGGGGGTTAGGGCTTCAACATGTGAATTTGGGGGGACACAACCTTCAGTCACAGCAGACGTGCTTAGCCAGAAGGCCCACAGCTTCCATCCTGTGCCAGTCTGCTACTCGGGACATTATGGTTCTCATTATTTCTGTCACTGGCTGTGGAGACCAGGAGGCTCTCTCTGGGGGAGATGGAAGCAGCAAGGATGGGCCTGGAGCCTGCCTGAGGGGTCTGCCTCCAAGATTGTTTATGGGGTAAGGAAGTAGGCCTGCCTGGGACAAAGGATGGAGCTGGGGTGGGGAGGTGGGAATGTTGGCAAAGCCAAGACAGTTTGCACCCCCTGCCCCTCATTTCCCTGGGGCCTGCCCCACAGCCAACTCCACTAGAAGCGTCCTCCGGATGACCTAGTGAAGATGGCCCTACCCCAGAGTCATTTCTGAGGGGGCAGACTAAGGTGCTGAAAGGCTTCCCGGCTCTCTGACTGTGGGGTGGTGGCCGCTCAGAAACTGGCCCCAGGGCTCTGGCCCTGCAAGCCTCCAGGTTGGGAAATTGCTCTCTTTCCTGCTTCCCACCCCCCTTCTCCTTCTTTCTTTCTTGGGCAGGAGGTGGGGCCCATAGTGAGAGGGGAAGCTGGAGCAGGGCCCAGCCTGTGGGCAAGGCCTGGGGGCCCCCAGCCCCATCTCACACGCATCCACCAGCAGCTTGAAGGCAGTGGGGTCTTAACAGTCTGGCTGGGGAGGTGGGGAATGGGGGGATTTCCATCCTGTGCCCCCACAAGCATTTATCAGAACTATTAAGACAATGAGCTAATATTCTATTCAGATTTAAATAATAAATTAATCTGCATTATACTGAAGAGACCTGAGAGAGACTTAATTATCCGGTGTACTTTAGGATGGAAAAGGAAGGTTGGGGACCAGGCTGGGAATAGAGGAAGTTACCCTTGATCACACTGATGCGGGAGCTTAGATGCCAACAGAGTAGGGGACCGCCCCCACTTCCGTCTAGCCCAAAACTCCCTCCCTCTCGCGTCCTCTGGGAGGGGGGCTCCATTTCTGACCACCCCTCCAAGATTCTCACATCTCTAGTCCTGAGCCTGAAGCAGGTGACAGCATAGGAGGGGAGGAGCTAGGAATCAGAGACCCCTGACAGCCTGAAGTGTTTGCTGGGGAGGTGCCAGGCCATGGGGTCCCCACTGATGCAAAGGGGATCACAAAATGCTCCCTGGAGGCTGGGGTTGGACAGCTCCGCCCGGCACACAATCCCACCTTTGCGGCTTCATTGCTCTGTGACCTGAGGCAGCTTAATTAACTTCTCTGGGCCTCAGTTTCCATATCTGTGAAAGGAGGGTGCTGCCATCCGTGTCCAGGCTGGCTGGAGGACTAGAAGCTGCAAGGTATGCAGCTTTCAGCACAGCGGCCCCGGGGAAGGAAGCCCTCAGGAAGCCAGGAGGCGCAGATGCAGAGTCTGAAGTGGGAGCTGTGCAGGGTGAGTCTGCGGTTACCCTGTCTTACACAGACTTAGCTTATCCGTGACCAGGGTTGGAGAGCTAGTGCTTGCGTTCTGCAGCGAAGCCAGCAAGCCCCAGGCCTGTGGTTAATTCCCCCCCCCCCCCCCCCCCCCCCCCCCCGCCCCGGCTGATTCCTGCCACTCCCTGGGAGCGGAGCTTTTCACACCCTGAGCCAGCCTGCCCGAGAGAGGACTATTTTCAGCTCCGCAGCTACAGCAACAAAGATGTGAAGTCACTCCTGCTGCCTCCAGCTCACCCCGCCTGCCCTCCCCGGCCCAGAGGAGAGGTGAGGGAGAGACAAGTGGGCTGTAGGCTGGGGGTCCCGGAGCACCCCCAACCACCCCTACCCACGGCTCCTCCATTCTGTGACCCTGGCGAGACACCGCTCCCGGTCCCTCCTGGAACATACCCACTAGCTCTTCTCTTTCCCTCCCTGCAGGCTCTCTCTCGGAGTTGAGGTGGGGCTCTGCCTGGGAGATTGGGGGCCTCCTGGGTTCCTGCCCCTCTGGAAGATACCAGGTGGGCTTGAGAGCCAAGGGCCAGGGTGTCAGTTGAGGCTGAACCCAAGGGCGTGGCCTCCCCTGCTGGGAGCTGCCCCGGAGCTGGGGTGGTAGGTGTGTGACGAGGTGGGGGTAGTGGAAGGCACCTGAGGGATGAATCACCACAGAGAACCCAGGCGAGTGGGTGTTGCTGAGATCCTGAGCTGAGAAGAGCTTGATCATTTGTTAAGTTCAAAACCTGTCGGTTGTCTCAGTCAGCTCTGCAAAAGAAAACTGAGGATTGGAGACCTTCCTAAGAAAAGAGAGAAACTTAGTGGTCAAGGGACTTGAAATCAGACAGGAGACAGGGGAGCTGCCTCGGGCTGTGGAGAGGGGGAGGCGTGGCATCCCCACTCACACCCAGGCCAGAACCACACGCAGTGAGGCCGTGACGCGGCAGACGCATTTTATAAGCCAGGAGCACCCGCCCTCCGCCCCCAACACACACACACACACACACACACACACACACGCACGCACACGCGCGCGCGCACACACACACACACACACACACACACACACACACACACCAGAGAACAGAGTGGCCGGCTGTTACAGGCCTCCTGTGAGCTGTGCAATCCCCGTGGCTTCTAGATGCTCCTGTTCTTCTCTTGGAGAAAGTTTCCCTGGAAAATTTCCCCCTTAGCTCAGCTCAGCTAACAAGGGGGTTCGTTCACAGGCAGGCAGGATACTGAGGGTCCAAATCCTAAAATATGGGGTATGGTGAGAGCACCACCCTGCCATCCCCCAAAAGGGGACCAAGACGAGCCCTGACAGCGGCCGGGAGAGACACGACCCGCCACGAGAGAGGGCAGGGACCCTCGTCACAACCTGTGCCTTTGTCATTCCTCCCACCCTGGGGTTTTGGAAGAGGTGATCCAAAGATCTGTGGCCCCACTGCCACCACCTCCAAGCTGCCATCCTCCCCCACGGAAGACAAGAAGCTACAAAGGAACGAGGCATCCACTTTCCCTGCTCAGGGCTGCAGCTGGAAAGAGAAGTGGGGGCCGGGGCTGGGGGGGCAGTGTTCCAGGGTAGCCTTGGTGGCTGCATCCCCAACCGGGCATTGGGAGACTTGGGGAATTCGGTACAGGGACCAGAATCTCCCCCGACTCCCTCTGCTGAGATAGACGTTGGGGTGGATGTTTGTTGATTGCAGCTGTGGTCTCTTGCCATCAGCAGAACAGTTGCTGCTCATCCGACCATGATGCGGGCCCCAGAGGCCTGTCTTTTGAGGCTGCTCGTCCCCCCACTAGAGAGGAGAAGCACCAGCCCGCCCCCAGGCCCACGTCCACTCTGCACAGCACACCTTGCTGGGTCATGAGGCAGTTGGCCCCACTTCCAGATGTGGGACGAACAGGGAGAGCAAAGCCCTCTGTTTTGTCATCTTCTGCCCTTGGAGACAGGAGCCACGGAAGGTCCAACAAAGCAGATGATGGGTAACAGTGCCTCCTGCCCCAGGGAGTAGCAGGAGTGACCCTGGGCTTCCAACCATCGGTGGGTTCTATTGGATGGTCTTTGGAAGTCAAATCCCAGTGGTCACAACTGCAGTTAGTAAACTGCAGATGCCAGAGACCAGCTTCCAGATCTTTCCTTGAGTGCTGCGCCAGAAGTGGGTGCTCCCCCCTCCTCAGAGTAACCCAAGGCCTCGTTGTCTATACCCGTCATTGGGCAGCTAATTGTGTATGCCCTTGAAACATTGCTTCTCTTTTTATTTGGAACTATTAGTTAACTCTTGTATTATTAATTCACTTTTTATGGTTTATGTTTCAGAGTTTATGTGCAGCTTCTTTTCTGCCCCACAAAACTATAAGCTCAGTGAAGTCAGACACCAAGCCCTATTTTTCTCTGTCTTCCCCTTGGCACCCAGCATGCTAAATAGTGCCTTACATGTCGTGAGTGCTCGACAAGGATTTCCCTATTGAGAACCTTCCAGACTCTGCCTCTCACCAGCATTTCATGTCTTGGGGGAGTGGGCCAGTCTCAAAGACTGCTTTCAACAAACCAAGCCAACTTCCGTGGCTCCAGACATGCAACCCAGTCTACTTCTCTCTCCTTTCACCCTCAGAGAGACAGAATCCTAAAACCTCAGAGAGGACGACACTTAGAAACCAGATGGTCCATCCTCTTACCCGCTCTAGGAGTCCTCTCCCCAGAATTTCTCACAAATGGTCACCGGGTCCTAGTGTGCATGCACTTTCCACCAGGGATCTCCCTACTTGCCAGGAGGCCCATTGGGTTGTTGGCCGGAGCTTATGAGATGGTCCAAGACAAAGATGTGGCCACGACATGGCATTTTGAGATAGTTTCCAAAAACAAAGGTTCACACAGAAATGGTTCTGATGTCCCTGGTGTTATTTGTGGCCTACCGTGTGCTTTAAGTTCCGCTGGGCAGGATAGCGGTGCAGACAGAGTGGAGACTGTGACCCTTGCCTTCTGCAGCATTCAGTCTCCCTGGGGGCCAGATGACAGGAAAACGATGCCCCTCCATCAGCTGCTGGCTGATGTGTGGGACTGCAGGCCACCGTGTCTGGGTCTGGTCCCCATTCCACCTCTCAGTGCTGGGTGGCTTGGAACAGCTCCTTCCCCAGGCAGGCCCCTTGTGTCTCCACCTGCAGGAAGAAGGGGTGGGTCCAGAGGGTCTCCCAAACCCATTCTGGCTCTCGAGTTCCGGGGAGCACACGCACTACTTAAGGAGAGATCAGCATGGGAGGCTCCGAACATGGAAAGGTAGCAGGACGGCACACCACTGGGCACGTCCCAAACACGCTCTCTCACCCCGACAACAGGCAGTGCATCCGGTTCATTCTGCCCGTTATTTGGGTTTACCGTGTTGGAGGGACCTGTGGGTGGGCGTAGAATTCCTGTGTTGTATCCACCATGGGTTGGGACAGGAGCCAGGCCTTAGAAAGAAACTTAGCTGTATTTAGCTGCAAGCACACTTCTAACCAGGAGCAAATCGAAAGAGCATAGAATACAAAGAGTATAGAGGTGCTGAGAGGCCATAGTAAGAAAAGCATTAGAGGGGAATGTTGAGGAGGGTGTACAGCAGGAAGGGGAGATGCCGGCCATGTCTCTGGGGCGGAGCCAGTCTTTCCACGGAGGCTGCATCCTGGTGGCTGTCCCTGAGGGCAGTACAGGGGATGTCTGGATCCTTGCCTTGAATAACGCCGCTGACCCTGAAACAGTAAGTGTCCCCTCGTTCTCAGGTTTGACACCTGGTGACAACATACTTTGTATAGACATTTTTACCAAACCCCGTGAGTGCGACTATGTTGTATGTATTGTCCTGGTGTTTTCAGTTGTACACCTACTCACGTAGCGGTGTATGGGTCTTCCCAATCCCTGCCGCTAGGGCTTGCTTTGCCTGGTGCACGCATGCACAGCCTTCAACGACGCTGGTTTGCAGTTGTTGTTTATCAAGCTGGAGGACAGGAGAGCCTGGCCATGATTTCTATTTGTTGTTCTCTTCTTTCTCTAATTTGGTCTTTTCACATAAATGCTAGGAGAACAAATGCCCTCCTTCCTGCCCCCCCTCCCAGCTCTATGTTCTGGGGCCATGTCAGGGGTGCAGGGGATTGGGGGGTTCTCCTGGGATGGGGCGGGTAAGGGTGAGCTCTGGAGCCTCTGTCTCCACGCTGGCAGGTGACCCTCACCATCGCCCCCAGCGGAGACCAGCTGCACAGATGAGAAGGTGGGTGCAGAGCTGACTGCTGGTCAGCTGCCATGACCCGGCGGTCGGGGACCCCGCAGGAGTGGACCCAACGAGATTAGATGAGACCCAAGGCTAAGCCGCCTGGTCTCCCAGCCCCGGCCAGAGACAGCAAGAGAAAGGCATCCTTTGTGCCCCCTTGTTCGTTGCAGTCAGGGGAAAATTCAGGGTTCAAGGCAGAAAGACCTATTTCGTGCTTTTACAGCTTTTGCACAGAACAGATGCCTAGGACTCAGGAGACCTAATCATGTGAGTGTGGACAGGCCACCTCCTGGGATCTCAGTTTTCCTATCTGGTGATTGGGCTGCATGGTACCTGCCTAGACAGGCTTGCACATGTGTTAGGAGGATGAAATGAGAGAATAAGATGGCACTTTCAAAAGTGCAAAGTGCTAAGCTCACCTGCCAGGGAAGTCTAATACTTTAATCTTACTGTAGTGACTAGTTTACTGAGGTTTCGCATAACTTAAGAGAGAGAGGACGGCTGCATCATAGAACCAGAGAACACCAGGGAAGGAAGCGCTCATCCTCAGCATAGGATGTTAACCAGTCAATTCGGCTGTTCTAACTGGGCACCTGCTGAATGCCAGGGAGTGAGCTAGATGGTGAGCCCCTGATGGCAGAGGCACAGCCAGAGGAGAGCGATGTCCTGGGGCAGGAGAGAGTGGAGGGGCCCCGGGGCCCATTCACACTCCTGGCACACAGCTCACCTGGATGGCAACTGGCATGGGACCTAGAGTTCTTTCCTCCTTTTCATCCCCAGACCCAGTGGCCAGGCCCAGAGAAGGGCTCCCCAGAGCCAGGGTTGAGGGAGCGTGGGGGAGGCCACCTACCCAGAGAGACCTGCAACTATAAAAAGCTCCTGCCCCCACCTTGGGTCCCAGTGAGAGCAGCTGCTAATGTGAGGGCCCTGTGCTCCCCAGGGGGTGAGGAGAAAACCAGCAGTTCCCCTGACTGGGTGGGGGGGGGAGGGTATTTGGAGGGAGTGCATTCTGGCTCAGCCCTGGGAGGGGGTCCCTAGAGACGCTGGACACACCACCCACTTGTCTACCGGGAGGGGCTGAGGCCAGTGCTGTGAAGACAGGGAAACAGGCCCCCTGACTCCCTGCTCAGTGCATTTCCCCCCACCCCATCTCAGGATCCTCCCCACACCTGCCCTGGGGCCTACATGCAGGAACCACTTCTGTAGCCTTTTGTTTGCAAACTAGGCCCTCAACCCTAGTCCCAGGTCAGTTCTCTCTGTGCTGGGTTGGGTTTCATGCCTGGCTTTAGGTTTTGTTTAAAACCCCAGTGGGCTTGAGGTTGTTGTCAGCTGGCTACACACCATCCTCCCTGCCTGCGACCCTCCCGCCCCAGGTCTGTGCGGAGTGGGGGCAGAGGACCCACTGCAATGCTATTACAGTATTTGCATTTATATGAGGCACAGACCCCAAGTCTCTGGTCTCTGGGTGCTTTTACAACCCTGTGTATACATAATTTATTTTTGTTGCTATTTAATCAGGCTCCGTGTTGAGATGAAAAGTTTCCAAGGGGCCCCAGGTTATTATGCAACTTTCAATTCCAGCAGCGTTGACTGAGTGGATGGGGCCCCCAGCCCCTCCTCAGCGGCAAAGGTGGGGGGCAGGGGACCAGGGAAGGAGGCCCTGTAATTCCCTGCTTACAAATTGAGCACAAGCTGAGGCCTGGGAGGCTGGGGTCTGGGTGCAGAGCCCAAGTCCACCTCCTGTGAGGGGTGGCTAGGAGGGGAAGGGTGCCCAGTCCCTCCGGAGTGATGCTGAAGGAAGAGGGGCTGAGACAAAGCCGGTGCTTGCGGCAGGAGCCGGCCGGCCTGGACCTTTGGGTCCAGTGTCTGGAGACCGAGCAGGCTGGGCAGGGATGCTGGAAGCCAAGTGGGGAGCAGGAACGGCAGGTGGGTGCCTGTCGCAGGTCGCAGAGGGAGAGTTGCATGAGGCCAAGTGTGATATCTTCAACAAAGATCAGTCCAAAGAGGATGAGGTGGTTCTGGGATCCTGAGGTAAGCCGGAGAGGACAGCCCCCGCCACTCAAGGCCAGAGGGGAGCCCCAGGCCAGCAGGACCTCTACCTCCAATCATTTGTGAAACATGGGGGGTTCTAAATAAATAACCAAAGAGGCCGTGGTGTGAGCTGAAGTTCTTGCCTCTGCCTGCTAGAGCTGGGGCCCTGGGAAGAGGGCAGTCCTGCGCAGGGTGGCACTGCCTACTGGGAAAATCGGGACCCTGGCACAGACACAAACACGCATGCAGGTATACACAGGCCCGCGTGTGCACAGACCTGCACACACAAGCACACATAGAGACACACAAGCACACACAAAGAGGTGCACACTAACGCACACAGACCTAGAGCGCACACAGAGGCACACACACACACCTTCCAGGCCCTCCCACTGCCCTCAGTGGCTGGCCACACCCGTGGGGGGAGGTGCTTCTTCCAAGAGAAGGTGGTTTGGAGAGAGAGGGGCATGGACAATGTGAATAAACATGTTCTTCCTGACGGGCATATTGCCAGGAGACTTATGTATCCCAGGGCAAGACAGAGAGCAAGATTTCCAGCAAATACTCAGAGGAGCACCACCCACATAGCCAGCGACAGCCCGAGCCCCTGTTACCAAGTGAGCAAGCGCAGGTGTGACATGGACACTCCTTGCCATGACTGTCATCAAATCTGATTTCTAATGGGTGGTGCCACACACAGTCACCTGGGTATCCATGCCTCCCGAAGACGTATTTGTTGACGCCTCAGCAAACATTTGCTGGGAGCCACCGCTCTAGGCCCTGGGACCCAGGTGAATAAGGCAGTCCACACCCTCGAAAGGCCCCACTGAGTTCAGTGAGCCTGCTGCGTGCCCTCTGTGTGTCAAACATGATGTGAGGGGACAGAAATAAGTGAGGCATGGTCTCGGCCATCATGGAGCCCCAGGGGTAAGAGCTGGGCTGGCAGGATCAGGCACACTCCCTCCTGCAATGCAGCCACTGCCTGAAACACAGGTGGAACCTTCTTTAGGACTCTCCTTGTCGCACATAGTCCACCGGACACCAGAGCTTCTTCCTGTGGGTGCAGATTTAAAATCTACACAAAGCTGAGATGTTAGGGAATTAGATGATCCCGTGTGGGAAAACCAAAGTAATGAGTTCTTCCAAAGGCTTACGTGTCCCATCAGCTGCAGCGTTGGGTGTGTGAGCACTGTCCCAGCCACTGTGGGGTGACGCCTCCTAATCGTCCTTGGAAACAGACACACCCCAGTGGATACACTCGGGGAAAAACCTCTCTGCTTACGTTCTTCTCCCAGAGCCTCCTTCCTGACAGTCAGAGGTCTGCTCAAGAACAACCCTGGGACCCCTCAGTCATTTTACAGATGAGGACACTGAAATCCAGAGCAGGAATGTGACATGGCCCTCTTTACCTATCCCGTGTCTACCCTTGGCTCATCACCCAGATGATGACTGGCCAGGCCCAGGCTCCAGATGCAAACCATCCCTCTCCTTCCCCTCACTCTGCATTCGAGAGGACTCAGCCACTGGCCAAAGCTTTATTTCCCTCTCATCACCCTGATTATTCCCTGTTTAATTAAAATTTGTTTCAGCTAATAGGCTTTAAATTAGTATTTTCAAATATTGACATCTGCTGGACCCTTATTCATTATTTTCGAAAGCTCTAGGGCTAATTGCTTTATCACCCACCAATTAATTACTTATTCACTGGACAGGTAGCCACTGCCCCCAGAACATGGATGGATGTACTCACAGAAAGGTGAAGCTGCACATACAACAGACACACACAGACATGGGTGAGCATGTACATGCGTGCGCACACATGTACACACACACACACACACACACACACACCCTGGACGCCTTCTGCAGAAGCCAGGGCTGGTAGCGTGTGTCTATACATAGGTTGGGAGACCAGGAGGAAAGCAAAGCGTTCCTAGCAGGTATGGGTACCTTGCCAGACCCTATCACCGTCAGCCTGAGGACGCTGCAGGACTGGGGCCTCTCCTCTTTGCTCTCCCAGAAGTGTCCAGGGAGCAGGAATACTGAGAGGTCTGAGGGCTGATCCCAGGAGGGCCCAGGGCTGAGGAAGTTCCCAAGAGGGCAGCTGGAGCTAGTGACCCAGGGCCTTAAGAAGGGAGGGAGGCCCTTAAAGAGAGTGATGCCTATGAAGGGAGCAAGCTCTGAGCAGGAGGGGACTCAAAGGCAGAGGAGGGGCTTCAGAGGGGGAAAAGCCGGGACTGTAAGAGTCCCGGAGGCCACAGAGAGGGTGCCAGAGTCAGGCCCAGGTTGACTTTCTTCCAATAGCGAAGCTGACTATGTGAGGCACCCAGCGAGGGACATCAGCAGATCCACTGGGGTCTTGTGCCCACAGAGCAGCTCCCCATGAAGCCTGAGGGGGCAGAGCTGGCTTTGGGAAGTTGACTATATTCCCTGGGGAGCCCCTCAGGAAGGATCCCCCTCCCGTTTCTCACCTGCATGGCCCCCTGTGCTATTTCCCACCTGGGCTACTGAGACCTTTATTTATTTATTATTTGTTTGTTCACTTATTCATTTAGAGAGGGAGAGAGGAGGGTGAGGGGGGAGGTAGAGGGAGAGGAAGAGAGAGAGAATCTCAAGCAGACTCCAAGCTGAGCGCAGAGCCTGACGCAGGGCTCGATCCCATGACCCTGAGATCATGACCTGAGTCAAAATCAAGACTCGGGCTCCCAACAGGACTGAGCCACCCGGGCGTCCCATACTGAGACCTTTAAAGAAGAACAGTGTTGCGTTCAGAATGCCACCCCAACCCCCCACCCCCAGCCTAGGCAGTGATCCTGCCCCGCCAATTTGGGTCAGAGGAGGTGAGAGCAGCTTCCCATGGGTCACCGGAACAAGGATCTGCTCCAGACCTCTAGCAGCCCTGTGCCCAGCTTCCCGGTGCCTGTCCCCGCTGCTGCCAACACCTGCCAAGGCTGAGCCTCTGCCCTGTGGAGCAGGCAGGACTGGGAAAGGGCTGAGAGGCGGGCCCTGGGCTCCATGCAGGCAGGTTTGTTTTTCTTCTTGTAAACAGTCTGGAGTGATTGGGATTAAAGTCTCTGCAAGTTGCTGGTATCTCTTTTCGGGAGAGCTGAGTAATCCACGGGGATTAAAGAAGCAGCCGTGCTCATCTCCCACAAATGAATATCTGTCAGAGGCATTGACCTGTTAAAATAATGAATTTAATGTGCAGCAAACCGCACGTGGCGGTGAAGCAACATGGCCTGGCAAATTGTTTTCCATGTGTCCTAATGAGACTTTTAAGACAACAGGACCCCCGATCAGGCTGCCATGCCCCCAGCCCTCCACATCCTTGAACCTCCTTCCTCAGCGACCAGAGTGGAGAGGTTCAGTGGCTTTTCTGATGGAGAAAGGAGGTGGGTGTCCTAGAAACCATCAAGCTCACACTTGCTTGGCCCACTCAGGAGAAGTAGTCATCTCTCAATTTTCTGTGGTTTATTATCCGCTCTGTGAGCCATCTATGGCTTCTCCAGTGTCTCTCCCATAGCTCAGCCCCCCGTGGGCACCAGTAAGGCCTTATGTGGCCCTGAGCCCTTCTTCAGGGCTTGGTCCCAGGACAGACTGCCCGCCTCCAGCCCCTGGGCCTGCGAGGGCCCCAATCTGCCCGCAAAGGATCAGAGCTTTGATCCTCAGGATCAGAGGAAAATCAGGCACCTAGGCCACCACTCTCCTTTTACGTAAGGGGAAACTGAGGCCAGAGAGGGGACCTGACAACCCCCTTGGTCACCTCCAGTGTCCATAGCAGACAGATGGCAGGTTCCCAGTTTTCTGTCCACTCCCTCATTTCTAGGGACACAGGAAATAGCAGTCTGGCTGCCCTCTGATGGCACACATCACGGTTCTCACCGTGGGAGAGTCAGGGAGGCAAATTCAGGAGTGTAAGGAAGAGGTGGCTAGGAAGACGGGGTGAGAGAGTGCAAGCCCACCACCCAATGTCCCCAGGACTCGTACATGGGGGCAGGTCCAGCGGGGAGCCGAGGCACCCCTCATCCTCTGCCACTGGGGGGATAGGCACATCGTCAGCGTTGGGAATGCCTTTGCCTGAGGGTAGGGGCTATGGGAGGGGCTGTGCCCTGCTCCTACCTCAGTGGCCACTGTCACTGCCAACATGCCTTTTCCCTTTCCAGCCATTGTCCCCAACAGACGTGGCAGAAGAGTCAGTTCCTCCCACCTGGTGTCTGCTCTGGGCAATGGAGGGCCTACCTCCAGCACCTAACAGAGAACCGATACATGACCATAGGTTCCTCCAGCAGGCTGTGACATGCTCATCTTTCCAGGTGTTTCCTAGCTGGGAAGGGCAGTGGCTCCAGGGCTATTGCCCAGCAGTGTAGCTTCTACAGATACAGATATTCTAGCCGGTGCCAGGGGAGCAGGTTCCTGCCCCCAGAACTCTCCCAGGGAAGCCACTCTTTTATTCCTTGGATTTCCATGAGGTTTCTCCCCCATCAACAAGGACACAGTGCCTGCTCTAATTAGGTAATAATGAACAACTCGGTGGAAAGGCAATGCGCTTTCTTTTTTCTTCTTTCTTTAATTTTTTTTTTTAAAGAAATCATGTGCTTCTGAATTTTCTAGGTCCCAGGTATTCTAATCTAGGATGGGTCCATAAAGCCAGGTGGCGATAAGATAAAGTCAGGTGGCAAGCTGGGAGGCAGGAGGGCTCCCCAAAGCTGCTGTCAGGGCACCCCCTGGGTCATCCTGGCTGGGACTTAGGGAGCAGGTTAGAATCCAGTGGCCTTGGCTTTGCTTCAAAGCAGAGATGTTCATGGACATGAACACAGCTTTTCCAGCGGAACCTGAGGGGCTTCAGCCACGGGACGAGCCCACATGTGAGGCAGGTGGTCACGGACAAGCACTCGCAGGGGCCCAGTCCCAGGCTGGGCAGGACGGGAAACCCAGACAGTGGGAATAACTCTCTCCTTGCGAGTCCCACATTCACACCTGACAGTTGGGTGCCCTGACAAGGTAGGAGGAGAGCAAAGGTCCACAGAAGGGCACAGCCTTTAAGAGACAGGAGTGTCAGGAATCAAGAGCCTGCCCTGCAGACGGCAGCAGGCAGCACACACTCCTGGAGAGGGTGCAGGGGTGAGGGCCAGATGCAGGGAGGGAGAGGGGATGAGCTTGGGTCTGAAGGAGCAGAGGAATGGGCAGCACAGAAGGGGCCAGAGTGTGGCAGGGCAGGGGAGCAAAAGAGAAGTGTTTGGAGCGTGGTGCCCTGGCCCTGGGAGCACGGATGGGGAGTTCAGACCTCCTCCTCTAGCCAGAAGAAGGACGTCTAAGAAGGGGAAAGACAGCTCTTTTTCTGAATCAGCCCTCCCGGCAGTGAGGCAGGCTGCCGCCCCCTCCCGTACCCTGCTCCCGACTTGCAGATGGAGGGTGGATGCTGAAAGTGCCCACCTGGGCCACTGTCGGGTCCCTGGCTGGACCCTGACTCTTTCTGTCATCTTGGGGAAATCATCTATCCCCCAGACCCAGTTTCCTCACTTGTCTCATGGGGGTAATGCTTTGCTGCCCAGGGCACGGCAGCCGAGTGGCATCTCTTACAGCAAGAAGGGTTTAAGTTAGACACGAGGAACTGGCTTTTGAAAATGAGAGTTCTTGAGGGCAAGCATCCAGGAATATCTTTTCTCCTTGTTTGCTCACACTCTGCCACTTTCTAAAAAGACATTGGCGTGGGTGACCGGAGGGAGGTGTGAGGATTGCCTGCCGTGGAAAGAATCAGGCCATGCTAATCCACACTGACTGAGGAGGGCTCGCACTCACATCAGATGTTTTACAGCTCACATTTCATAGGCTGCGTGTGACCATCCTGGGATTGCTTGACCGTTAATTTGCTCCACGAGCCTGTTTTCTGTGGAGAGAGCAAAGGTCAAGCTCAATCACCCTCATGCCCGAGTCTCCAATCCATTTATCACTCACTGAGTCCCCACTGTGCGCTCAGGCCACGGGGACTCTGGAGGAGGGAGCACGTGGCCATGGCGGCAGGCGGCCAGGTCACTGTCTGGCTGGGGAGACATGACTCACACACATGACACAATCGAGAGCAGGGGGCGGCCGTTAATCAGAGCAGGAGGATTGGGACGGACTCCAAGGGCTGTTTCCTCCTCCTCCACCTGCAGAAATGCATGCAGTTAAAGAAGAAAGCTTTGTGGGCTTCAGGGGGCTGGTGAGGAGGCCCTGTGTATTTAAGAAGGTGGTGGAGACCCCACAGCCCCTGCAGCTGGGCCAGCCAGAGCCCAGGGCGGTGGAGAAGGCAGGCTAAGCGGGGATCTTTGGTCTGGGAGCCGGGAGACCTGTGTTCTGGTTACAACCCTGCCGGAATGCTCCCTGTTCGATCCTCTGAGCCTTAGCTTCCACAGCGACAAACTAGGGGTGTAGGTAGATCCCTGCTGCCCTAATCATGGGCTGGGGAGACTTGGCAAAGTGTGTCTGGGCCTGTCCCCTGAGAGGGCTGGGAAAGAGGGAGGGAATGGGGTCAGAGGAGGGAGGGTCAGGACCGAAGAGCCAGCAGATCCTACCTACCCGTGGGTCAAATGTCGTGAATCAGGGGAGGGGGAGGACTTGGCTAAGGAGACTTCAAGGGTCCCAGGTTCAAGCCCATCTTCACTCGAGTTGGACCAGAATAGGGCCATAAGACATGCCATCAGGCTCTTAGGAAGGAGAGGCAAGGCCATCTGGTCCCTCACAGGCTTCCGGATGGTGGAGGCTCCCAGGTAGGCCAGGAAGCAGGACCCCAGGAGCTGGGAGCCTCCGATCTATTGGGGGACACTGGTCATTATTGGACGCCCCTGGCTTGCAGCTTGTGCTCAGAAAGTTCTCTTGCCGGGATTCACAAAGCCTCTGCTCTGCCTGTTGGCTGAAGCAACTGTACCCCAGGGCAGGCCCCAGCCCCCACGCTCAGGGAGCAAGCATGGGGGTCCCTGCACCACTCCCCTTCCCCTGCCCTGCCCTGAAAGCGTCTTCAGGGGCAGGAGGGGGACCCAGAGCACTCCCTAGTGTTCCCAGTAGGCGCCCCACCTGCACATGTTTGCTCACACAGTGTCCTGCACTTCCTTGTCTCACTGCTGGTTCGAGTCCCGCCTCCTCCACAAAGCCTTCCCTGAGGATCCCCGTTCACAGCCAGCCTTCCCCCAGCACTTGCCATTCTCAGCACATCCGTGCTCACTATTCCATTCAGTCCAGTGCTGTCAGCCCTTTTACCAGACAAGGAAACCAAGGCGCCGAGAAGTGAAGTGGCTGCCCAGAGTCACGTGGCTGGCTAGCGAGGGGCGAGCCAGGATTTCGACCCCCATTGGTCTGGGCCTGGGGCTGCACCCTCACTGTGAGGCCACACTCCTCTCCCAGCTGCCGCCTGCAGTCAGGTGCTGGCCTTGAGTTAGGCCCCACAGCCCCTTCTGTTCTGAGGGCCAGTGTCCCCTCCCTGCACGCCAGGCCTCTTTCAGGCAAAGGTAGGGCTTGGAAGTCTCCCAACCGCCTCCTACCCCCCCACACCTCCCAGCAGGGTGCCTAAAGCTGGCTTCTGGATTCGCTCCTGTATCAGAAGAGCAGATGACTCCTGTGAGCGGGCCGCGCCGCCGCCAGAAACCCGGAGTGGCCGTTTTGGGAGTCCTTCGCAGAGGACGCCCCTCCCGAGGACCCAGTGCCACCACAGGGCTGGTTCCTCGCCGGGATCCTCGCTGTCGGCTGGCCCCGCCTGGGTCTGACGGGCTCTCGAGGAGGAAGGAGATGGGCCAGGGGCTCAGCAGGACTGTTGCTCTCTTTGTCCTTAAAATATCCCGTAGGGACCATCCTCGTGTAGAGTAGGTCCCTGTCTTTCCCTGGGTCCTCTACTGTCGGTACCTGAAGGTTTTCCTGAGGGTTTTATTGTCTTCCCTTCACCCTCTCCACCCTACTAGGGAGAGGGTGGCCAGGCTGACTTCCTGACGGCAGTGAGTAGAACCTAAGCGGTCCAGGACAAGGGGCCCCATCCCTCCTTTCCTCACCCTGACCTCTCCCTAAGGCAGCTCCCTGGGCCTCTCCCCACTGGGGGCTCCAAGCTTTCTGTCTCCCTGACTGCTTCCCCAGGAAGGGTGGGATGGGGGGAAGCTCCAGCCAGCTTCCAGGCATTCTACTGGGTCCAGCTCCAGTTAGCCCTGAGGCAGCCCCCTCCGGCCCCAGAGGGAGGTTTCTCCAGGGTCACCCTTGGCCCCAGACCTCAACCCCGGCCCCTTCTCCCCTGCCTCTTCTCCTGATTCATAGACTGCCTGTGGTTCCCTGTGTGGAACATTCCAGAGGGACTAATCCCTTCCCCAGTACATCTTTCTTAGTTGTAACCATGAAGATACTTCTGGAATCATTTTAAAGAAATGCAGTTTCATCACTTAAAAGTGCAATTCATTTGTAAACCCATGTAATCAAACATGGAAAAGTAAAACCAATATTGATTAGCAATTAGCCTGTATGTTCCATCACATTGATGGAACCCCTCCTGGGAACTAGGCCTTGCACTAGGTGCTGAGGACACAGAAATGAAGAACCTGCTCTTGCAGATAGTAGGGCCCGGCATCTCAGAGCTCACTGCGGGATTGCTGAGCTGCGGTTGCGTCACGGGAATCCAGCATGCCCCTTCCATCTTGCCTCTGCTGTAGGTACCAGCTCCGTGCTAGGTGCTGGGGGAGCACGAACAGTCAGCCAAGTCTTCCAGAAGCAAGTGCCAAGTGCACCTACCCTGTGTTCAGAAAGCCTGGTTGTCAAGGAACCCACACACTCACTGCCAGTGGGTATCCACTGAATGATTTCAGAAGCTGTGTGCCTTTGGCAAGTTACTAAATCTCTCTGGGCATTAATTTCTCCTCTAAAAAGACTGTTCAGTGGTCTTCCTGTTTAAGGAGTGCTTTGTGATATTTTTTGACTGTCCTCATGGCAACCCTCGGTGACAAGCACAGTGTATGTTATTATCCCACGTTAAAATTTGGAAATGAGGAAAATGTTCAAGAGAGGCCAGGAAGGTTGACTTGGGTCACACAGTGGGAGGAATGGAGCCGAAGCCAGACTTTCTGGTTCCTTCTTCACTGTTGTTTCCAATGTTGGGTTATACGGTCTCCAAAATTTCTTTTACTTTATAAATTCTATGACTCAAAGAGATTGGGACAAGTAGTGCCTAGAGAGTCCAAGTCTGGAAAAGCTGAAACTGTGGGTGGAGGCTCGAGGGTGGGGGGACGGTGGTCCTGAGGAAGAGAGAACAGAACACCCCCAGAGTCAGCGGTCAGGACAGCTGCTCAGGGTTTATGATGCTGCATAAATCAGACCTGCCCATACTTGACCAAGGTTGAAACCTCTGTGCCTAATAGTAATTAGACTTTTTGATGATGTTCCCCCTCTGGTTTATTTATCCAGCTGTAATTACCACCAGCAGAGCTGGGCACTGGGGCTGTTTGCCTTCCCCAACCACACAGTTACCCTTCTGCATTCCCGTTCAGTGGGGAGGTGACAGAAAGAAAGGCTGGGAGGGGGACACAGTTGGAGGCTTTGGTCAGACCACTTCTGCCTTGAAGGACAAGTGAATTTCCGTGATGTCCCTACTTCTAGGAGATTAGGCACCCTGAGGGTGTGGACAGGTGCCAAGCTTTGAACTGAAGAATAAGAACAAGGGTTCAGAAACTTGGGGGCCAAATGGGCCCCCACAACATCCTTTGGATCATCCTGCAGGTAAACTATCAACAGATAGTTTAGAACTCGTTATGAGCAGATGACATCTCTTACCCTGCCCCTCTGTGTGTCTTGGCTCTTTGGTCTGTACAGGGAGAGTGGAAGGCCCAGGGGGTCTGATAGGCTGCAGAACATCAGGGTGGGGCTGACAGGGTTAGGAAGTGGCCAAGATTAGGGTCAGACTGGGCTCTGTGGTCCCTGTGAGGCTGGCCCCTGTAACCCTGTCCTGCTGGCTTTCTCTCTCTCCTGTTGGTGCTGGTGGGCTCTAAGGCAGGGGTTTCTGAGTCCTCAGATGCTGCAAGAAGTGCCTTGACAGGGGCGCCTGGGTGGCTCCTTCGGTTCAGTGTCTGCCTTCAGCTCAGGTCACGATCTCGGGGCCTGGGATCAAGCCCCACATTGAGCTCCCTGCGCAGTGGGGAGTTTGCTTCTCCTTCCCCATCTGCTCCTCCCCCATCCTCTTGTGTGCTCTCTCTCTCTCTCTCTCTCAAATATATAAATAAAATCTTAAAAAAAAAGAGAAGTGCCTTGATAGATAACTATGAGACAACCCCCCCTCCCCCCAACTCAGGCTGCCAAAACGAGTTGACAACACCTGGCCAATGGCAGGTCTGCACTGGGCCTGCTGTTTCTTGCTGGGCAGGGCCTTGGGAAGATGGGGGGAGGGACCCTGAACCTGGGGAAAAGGAGACTTACCAACAGGTCAAGTTAGAGAAATAGGGAGGAGGAGTGGAAATGCAGGGGGACACGCAGTGCTTTGTCTCTGGGCCACTTGAAGGGAAAGGCGTGTGGCCACAAGGAGAGCAGATGAAGGTGGCAACCTGCCCCCTCCTCTGCACTCAGCGGGAGCCATCCCTCTGAACCTCACCCAGACCCAGCTCCATCCTGCTCGACTTGCTACCTTCGGGCCCGTGGGCAGGTTCTTGGTCCATCAACCCCATGGAGAAAGCTGCAGCTGTGTGGGCTCACTGAGGTTTATGGGTAGCCTCACGTGACAGGAGGAGGCTTCTTCTTTATTTTCTATTCCTTTCTTTCTTTACATTTTTCCTTCATTCCCTTCCTTCCCTTCCCTCCCTCCCTCCCTCCCTTTTCACTCTTTCTTCCTCCTTGCTTTCTCCGTTCCTTCCTTCCCTCTTCCATTCCCTTTCCATCCCTTGTCATCCTTCCTATCCTCCTGCCTATGTTTCCTTCTCATCCCCTCCCTTCCTCCTACCCTCTCTGTTCCCCAGGGAGGACATTGCCACCCCTAGCATTTCTACCTGCCTTGCTTCTGAGCCTACCTGACTTCAGAACTGTGTTTCCATCTCCTCAAGGCAAGGGAGATGCAACAGGGAATGTGCAGAGTGAGGAGGAAGAGAGTGAGGAAGATCACAGCCTGTTACCAGGGCCTGGACACACTGGAGTCCCATAGCCACTCAACTGTCTGAAGGCCCAGCCCTGAGCTTGATGCATGAGAAGACAGAGGAGCCTCCCAGGCTGGCTCAGCAGTGCACCCAAGGGGCCCCGGGTTCTCTTTAACAGGATTTATTCCAAGGCCCCAGCCCCAGAGTGATGCTTCAGCGTGTCTACTCTGGTGCTCTGGCATCTTCCTTTTTAAAGAGCAGAACAGGTGATAGGAAGCAGGTACCAAGATACTTTGAGGAATCTGGGGCTAAGGAGACAAGGCACTCACATGAAAACTGTGAGTAGTTACACCTCAGCCTGGGGCTAGGGAATTCCAGGATAGGAGCTGGAGGGCTGGAGAAGCAGCAGGAGTCCTAGAGGTGGATCATTTGAGCTGGCCTCTGACAATTGGGAGGATTTGCATGGGTGATCAGACCAGGGAGGACTGCAGACAAGAGCAAAGTATTTGAGTCAGATACTTCAAATGGCAGGCAATAAATTGGATGGCTGGATGAATGGATGGATGGCTGGATGAATGGATGGATGGATGGATGGATGGATGGATGGATGGCATCAGTTGGCCCCAACAGACTGCTGGGCTCTGCATTGCTTTGGTGTATTGGGTGTCTGGTTTCAAGCTAGGGATCTGACAGACATGACCAGACCTCTCATTCACCCACTTGCCACCACCCTTAGCTGTCCTTCCACGTTCCACAAGAGACAAAACAAGGAATGAACGTTAAATCTGGCTCCTTCCCCCTCCCTGCCCCACCCTGGGCCCAACATTCAGAGAAGAGTTAAGTGACAGAGCCTTGTTCTCCTGTATGAATTAATAATTGATTTGGTAACAAATCACTAATATTGCAGTAGTCGTGGTGAATAAGATAATGAATGTGTTCTGTCCAGGGAGTGTCGTGTTGTGAGGATTCAGCTGAAATTATTCATAAATGTGCTACTTTTCCTCATCTCCAACTGCTGCTAGTTTAGCTCCTCTTTTTAATCTTCCCAACCTGTCACATTCAATGGTGGAAATCGTCAGGCTCCATATACAGCAGAATATTAAGGGGGAACTGCCAAGGCATTATGTCAAATTTCAATAGGTAATAGAAACAAAGTGCTTGCAGACCCTTTTCCACTTCTCTTGAAGTTAAAAAATAAGACTTAAAATATTTTCTGGATGGGCTCTTCCCATTATTGAGAAGAAGATCCCAGTTCAAGGAGTCCAGAGACTCAGGTTGTGGTCCCTACTTTGCCACATACTTGCTGTGTGGCTTTAGGCCAGACACTCAACCATCCCGGACCAAGTTTCCCATCTCTGAAAGAGATGTGATAGTGCCTCTCTGCTTTGGTCCTAGGGATAATGAGAGAGATGGGAAAGAAAGTGCTCTAGGCCACTGACAGATAGCTGGGCTGGATTCTCTGTCCCCTACTTGTGTACTGCATGCCAGACAAATCAGGTGGTTTACTCTTCTCTAAGGATGCCTCCCATGTGCCCACCACCAGGAGTACCCCTCCTTATCTCCTTCCTTCTCCATATGATCCCTCTTGCCCTGTGGGCTCAGTTCAGCTACCATCTCCCTCATGAAGCCTTTCTTGATCCTCTATCTCAGACATGTTCTCTCTTCCTGCAAGCCCTCTCCCAGAACATTCTGGCCCTTTCTTACATTGCTCTTCACTACACAGCATCTTCCCAAGTAGGCTGTAAGCATCTCAAGAATGGAAGCTGTCTTCTATATCTTTGAGTACAGTAAGAAGAAAAGAAATGTTTGTGGAATGAATCCATTGGTAGGTAGATGGATGGATGGTTGGATGGATGGATGGATGGATGGCTGCAAGGGTAGATGGATGGATGGATGGATGGATGGATGGATGGCTGGCTGGCTGGCTGGCTGGCTGGCTGGCTGGCTGCAAGGGTAGATGGATGGATAGATGGATGGATGGATGGATGGATGGATGGATGGATGGATGGATGGATGGCTGGCTGGCTGGCTGCAAGGGTGGATGGATGGATGGATGGATGGATGGATGGATGGATGGATGGATGGATGTGTGGATGGGGTGGATGTGTGGGGAGGGGATAGGTGAATAGATGCAAGGCCGGGCAGATGAATAGGCAGGTGGATGGATAAAGGATGGATGGATTGATGGACAGAAGAATAAGAAACTTGAAACTGGCATCATACTGTTTTCAGTCAATGGACAAGGGTTTGCTGAGTCTCTGCCATGTACCTGGTCTTGTTATTGATCTCTGCTGCACCGGGTTGGAAAGCAGAAGAGGAAGTGTCAATGACTAGACACTAAGTATACTTGAGACAGGATTATAATGATCAGATTGGGCTGGAGAGTGGAAATCATAACATGAGAGCTGACAGAACCTCCAGATGGGCCTTCTGGAGGCCTTACTGTTACTATGATCCAAACCCCTACAAAGGAGACCTGGAATAGAGAGGGTTTAGACACTTAGCTTGACGGATTATACAAGACCAGATCCTACGGCTCCAGACCACCAGACTGATGTTCTTCCTTCACACCAGGGGAATATCTGAGGGAGGGATAATGGGTCCCTCAGAGAGGAGGAATGGGGCTCTGGAAGGCTGTGAGACTTGAGTGGGAAGGAAATATTTGTCCCAAGGGCTGATGCTGATTCTGCCAAGACATGGAAGGAGGTGAAGAGTTCTCCGAGGACCTGGCCAGCCTCCATTGCCTGGGGTTGTTCCTACGACTGGCCTGTGGGGTCATCTGGATTGGGTGCCCAGACTAAAGAGGGCTTGAAGAACAGGGGACCCCTGGGTCAGATGTCATAGGAGTGGAGGGACGTGAAGGAGTAGCCGCAAGGGTTGCCTTCTTTCCCCTGTTGTGTCCGCCTACCTCCAGTCCCTCTACATGAACACATAGTAATGAAATAAAACATTCCAACACACCCCCCAGCATACCATGACATAGCCTTCACCGCAAGGTGAAACACATGGTGCTCCGGAGCCAATGCTGACACCCCCACAGCTGTTCACGGACACAGGTGAAAACAGTTTCAGACACCCACATAAGCAAATGTGGAAATGCACCCCATAAAACACACATGTCCACACACGCGTGACACACAGACACGAAGAAACACACTCATCCAAGCCTTCATTCTGAATAAGTTATTAAAAATGTAGACATCGCTGGCTCCCAGGGTCAATATGTTGTTTTTAAATTTAAACATGAATTTCCATTTCATTGAGCCTCCAGGGCTAACAAGATGTGCTGTGACAGGAGCAGCTAGCTGGAAAAGGCATGATTGAGGAGCAAGCCAATGATGTGTGTGCGCAGCCTGGGCTGGGAGGGGAGCCTCCCTCGCCAGCCCCCATGGCCCGGTATGAGCCATGGGCAGGCAGTTAGTGGTATTGCTACTACTCGGCACTGAGTTCTGACTGGCCTGACCAATCCGTGCTTCCAAAGCGAAGAGATCAGAGTGCGATAGAAGAAGTGACATCCAGGCATCCTCCCATGCATGTGTCCATGCATCCATACATCAATCCATGCATGCCATCCATCTTTCCATATTCTATGAAAACCCAAACAGACCTGAACAAAGGGCTGTGGAGGTGATGACAAGAAGAAATGTGTTGTCCCTGCCCCCTAGAAGTTTCCACTTTGATTAGGATAGAATGTGCGTCTCAGAGAACTCCAGCCTGGGGACCTTCTGTATGTTCCAACCATCCCCTGTAGACTCCCAGACAGCACCTAACACTCCAGTTTATAACCATATCATTAGTGGTCTGTCCCACTGGGATCGAAGTTCTGTGATAGAAGGTCTCCTATTTGATTATCCAGCAACGAACCCTCAGTACCTAACCCACAGGAGGTGCTCAGCATATGTTTGGTAAATTTGTATGGGGTTGAATTAAAGTTTAGAAGGCAGACTCAGGGGTTCTATGTGGTTTTGCCCTTTTTCATCCCCAGCACCTGGCTGACAGTGGTGCAGATGGTGACTCAGTAACACAGGAATGAATGAGTGAGGGAGAGAGTGAGGGAGTGAGGGAGTGAATTAAAAAAAGAAACAACTAGTACACAGCAAAGAAAGGGGTGCTGAGTGGGCAGGACTTGCTTCACAGAGCAGGTGGACAAGGAGGAAGCGTTCTGTCCTCACGCCTGGCGGCTAGAATGTGGAGAAACATGGGCAGAGCTCTTGGCTGGGAGAGAGGCACCGTCACTACAGCCGGACTAGCTCCTGAGGGCTGTGACCTAGGCACATGGGCGGCTCTGCTGCTCCCAGCCAGCCCCAGCCCCACCTCTGCCCCACTTCCCACTCTGGTTGCCCCTCTTGATAAGCTGGATAAGCCGCTCGTCTGGTCCTTTCCTCTGACCCTGGGAGAGCTCTCCTTCAGTGTTTGTTCTCCCAACACAGGGACTTTCCATTTGACCGAACTGGGTGGATGCTGTAGGAATGTAGGTATCTCACACATCCTTTTTTTTTTTTTTTTTTAGATTTTATTTATTTATTTGACAGAGAAAGACAGCGAGAGAGGGAACACAAGCAGGGGGAGTGGGAGAGGGCTTGATCCTAGGACCCTGGGATCATGACCTGAGCCGAAGGCAGACGTTTAACGACTGAGCCACCCAGGCGCCCCTATCTCTCGCATCCTAAACACCACTCACTTCCAGAACAGGGGGCAGCAGTGTGGGCAGCGGAGTTTGGTAAGAAGCCATGCCTCATGGAGGAGCCTCGTGGACAAGCTGTGCCACAGCCTTGTCTCCTGCAGATGGTTTGACTGAAATTGGCTCTCCGTTCTCCTCCTTTTCAACACACACACACACACACACACACACACACACACACACACACACACACACACACCACGACCAGGACCCACTGGCTAACGTGGATCAGGTTCTATCAAACTCACAGTTTCACACACACACTTACCTCCACCCATAAACAAGCACGTAGTCCCCACATTTGGGGATATTCTTTCCCTCTCCTCCAGAATTCTGAACTCAGAACAAATTTTAGGACTTTTTCTTTAAAATTCAGGCAGTTTGGTTTCTGTCTCTGGGGCTCACAGAAGCAGAATTCCAAAAACAGGGGAGCAGATTAGCTCCTATGGGGCCATGGGGCCAACAGCTGCCCAAATCCTTGGCTGGGGGGTCTCACAAGCACACGCCCCCTTGGCCCACGTGCGTGCAGTTCTCCTTTCTGCTTATGTGAGGGAGCACACCCGCTAGCTCATGCATACCCTAATTCACAAAGCCCTGCCTACACATGAGCACACACCAAGCAACTGCTGAGCATAGACGGAGCCTTCACATACCACATCCCTCCCTCCCCAGCATGCACACACGTGCCAAAATGCTGTGCGGGCCAGCACGCAGAGCCCGTGCCCACCAGCACACACACATGCAGAGATGAGCTGGCGCACACGCACACACAGGTGACGTCAGCGCCCATCCTTGGGTCACCAGCCTGAGGTCCTGGCTGTACAGGAAGGGCTGAGCACCTGCCTGCAGGCAAGACCTTCTCGCTCCTAGGAATGGAGTCTTGGGCCTCTGGCCCTTTAACCATACATTTAAAATCTCGTTTCTCAAATAATTCAGCCAAGGCATCAGCCAAAAGGGCACAGTCTCCTTTCCTTGTCTTCAGGAGTAGGAGAAGGAAGGAGACAGGGGAGAGAGTAGATTAATTGGCTCTGGAATGTGAGGCAGGGATTGTGTAAGCCTGGGCTGCCAGGGAAGCAGGGGCAGGGGCACCTCATATCTCCTTCTGTCCTTTACTTGTCACACTCTCCCAAGGACCTCACGCACGTCTTCACAGGGAGGACGGCCTCTCTGTCCAGTCAACACCTGAAAACGGCCCTGTGTCCCCCTCTGCCTCCACCACTCTCGTCCCCAGTAGTAGCAGCCAGCCAACGCCTTGGAGGGAGATCGACTTTCAGGCTGGGCCTGAGCAGCTCACTCTTTCTGGTGGCTTGTGTGGCCCTGAAGGGTCACCTGGCAAAGCAGGTTTTGTCTTGGTAGCCCAGAGGTTAGGCCTGGGCAGGGTGAAGCCAGAAACCCATCTGTAAATAAAGTCACCTTCCCTCTGGTAGGTCTCAGTTGAAGAGCCCGAGTGTCTGCGACTCCTGCCCTCCCCATCACACCTGTCAGCTCCCCCACTCTTCTCTCTGTCCCTGGCTGTGAGCTGTCCCGGAGGCTGGCAGTCAGAAGGCTGGGCGGGCATCACTGCCCAAGCTGTCAACCCATACCCTCCACATCTGGTCCTTCTAGAAGGTAGACCCCACCCTAGGCTTTCTGAACCTCAATGGCAGGGCCAGGGCTAGGGTCTGCCTGGCCTCTTATGATATTCTAGAGTGGGCCACAGTGTAAGAGGGATGAGCAGGCAGATACAGCTCCACATGAAGGGTTTGCTCACAGCTTGGGTGTCCCACAACGCAGGCAGCCTCCTGTGCAGGGATCAGCGGCCCCACTCCAGAAGCATCCCCAAGGCGACTGTGATGCCCCAAGATTCCAACCGACTCTAACACTCTGAGTCCCCTCCGGGATCTCATTGGCCCTCAGTGGGGATCAGTGCATCACATCCTGAGGGGACGCCCCCCCCACCCTACCACCTGCCACCAACCCCAGCTTCCACCCTCAGCCAGGGGACAAGAGCCCCCTTTGGTCCAGTCGTCTCTAAAAGCTGGTGGGACAGTGTTTGTTCACGTGGGAAATTACATCTCTAGAGAGCCACGTTCCCCAGTACATGAGGTATGTAGGTCAGGCTTCAGGCTCCTTCCGCATGACCGCCCCTTGGCTATCTGAGGAGAGTCAGCAGGCCAGGCCCCCACCAGGCCCCCCGGAGCCTTCACTTACATTCCATCAGCTGTAAGTGTACTGAGCCCTGAGTGCAGGGGGTCCCCCTGTGAATGGGACAGAGCTCTCCTGCCTACTGATTAGAGGGGCCCAGGCAGGATTAAGATATATGGCTACTGTGGCTTCCAAAGAGATCCCCTGACCCCCTCAATCAGTGTACTCCACCCAAGAGAGATTAAGGCCTCCACTGAGCCCAGCTGGGCCCAGAGCTATGCTGGGGTGGGGACAGAGACATCCACACAGACCAGAGAACAGGAAGCAATGGGGATCTTGCAGTAGGAAGACTGGAGTATGGGATATAACCAGCAAGGACAGCATTGGGGAAGAGTGTGTACGGGGCTTACCCTAGGCCTGAATCCAGACTCTCACACTTACTAGCTGTGGCCGGTGGACAAGTGAGAGCTGTGTGTGCTGATCCATCATTGGGAATACTGATGAGACCTGCTTGAAGTATCACTGGGGATGCTAGCACCATATCACCTATCACACCACTCCTACATAGTTGGGACTCAATAAATGGGAGGCCCAGGAATTCTGGGAAGGGTCAGGGGAGACGAGCCTGGAGCTTGGGTCTTCCGAACTCTGGCTCCATGTCTAGAAAACACGAAGAATCATAAAGTGTGTTGATACCTTCCAATTTGCCAAACCTAGGTGGAGTCTCCAAGCCTCCTCCTCTCATATCGAGCCCCCTAGAAGAATCACCTCTTGATTTTTCCATTAGAAACATGTGCCTAGGACAAATGAGAAGCAGCCTGCATGGGGAGGGTATGTTGAGGTGCGAGATTCTTCTGTGCCAGCATTCCTCGGAAAGCTGGGTGCTGCGTGCGTCCCTCGAATGGTGCCCCGGAAAGGTTGACATGTGGGTTCGGGTCGTCCTGAGAGAAAGGCAGTGGCTTCAGCTCAACAAAAGAGGCCTCCCGGAGACGAGGCACCTTACCCATAACTCTGATCATGCCTGGGATGACATTTCAGTGCATGGTCCTGCTTATTAATAAAAACAAAGGAGCTGCAATTCTCCCTGAGGCCATTGGTCTAAGAGCAGAAAGTCTTGGAAGTGGGGAAGGAGAACAGGAGTGAGATGGGGCCGAGGGAAAGTGGATGGAGCTAGTGTGCCAGAGATCAGGGTCTGTCCCAGATTCCACTTCCCACCCTCCAGCTGCACCCCGGCCACTTTCCCTCGCCGAGACTCTGCAGGCCGAGTTTCAGTACACGCGGGGATGCTGGTGTAAGCAGGCCTTTTTTAAAAAAAAATCCTTTTCTTTCAAATCAATGTAAAAATATTCTGCGGTACAGAGCAGATTTGATTAAAAAGGGAAAAGGTTGCCTGAAATATGCCCCAAAAAATTGAGCTAATGGGAATCTCATTCATTATTTAATCTCCTGCTTATCAGAACAGGACCAAAATGGAACCTAATATGGCATATGCACGGTGTTGTCCTGGAGAGCAGACAGAAGGTAAGGGGCGGGAGGAGGGAGAGACGGATAAAGACTTGCCATTTCACTTCAGATATTAAACCAGGCTGCAGGCTTTGAATCAGATTAATAACGGTAGTGGAGCTGAAAATCCCAGTAAAGGTGTGCAAGCGCGTGTAGACAGACGCACACACAGGCACACACATTGACCTGGTATCCTCACTTGTGCATTCCGCCGTGAGTCACAGACTTCCGTGCTCCTGGGCTTTATTAGATACAAATAAAATACGTCCCCACCGTGGGGCGCTTGGGTGGCTCCGTCGTTAAGCGTCTGCCTTCGGCTCAGGTCATGATCCCAGGGTCCTGGGATCGAGCCCCGCATCGGGCTCCCTGCTCAGCGGGAAGCCTGCTTCTCCCTCTCCCACTCCCCCTGCTTGTGTTCCCTCTCTCCCTGTGTCTCCTTCTGTCAAATAAATAAATAAAGTCTTTGAAAAAACATACGTCCCCACCGGTCACAGCCCACGGGACCCTGAGATCGTGTGCTCAGCTTTATACTGTGTAGTGGGGCTTCTAGTCCCCAGAGCAACTCTGGAGACAGTATCATCATCCCTGTCTATCCCACGCTCAGATTCCTGTTCTGTCTCCTAAACCACACCCTCTCCTTCAAGCGTATCAGCATGAGGCCTGCCTTTCCACTTTGCACGGAGGATGAACTGCTCTCCCAAATTTCCACTTTGTTCAGACCGTTCTTTTTTACCACCTCCCCAGCCATGCCCACCTCCACTTCCTGGATCGCCCCATTTCCTCCCTCCCCGCTCCAAGACACCTTTCCTTGCCTCTCTTCCCAAGATATACCTTACACTCCCCCTCCCCAGCCAACAATCCCTGAGATCCACAGGCTGAGCACCTGCTGAATACAAAGCCTGAAGTGTCCTGCACTCAAAGGGCCATGTGCCATGTGAGGCAAGTGTGGGTTTACCTGTTCTTCAACCCGACTCCAGATGGAGCATCCGAGGGAATATCTTCTCTGTTCAACATGTTTGTGGCCCTGGTAACAAATGGGTTGGGTGTGTTGGGACAATTTCTCAGCAAACAGCCACTGTCCAAGTTGTCTGTCTGTGGCTTCTTTAACATGCAGATCCTTGGTGGTCTCACTGACCAGGCTCCCCGATGTCCAGCATCCCATCCATCCCCTTCTCCTTCCCATTCCCAATAGGCCCATTGCACAGGATGGCCAGCCTAGCCTAGAAGAATAGGGACGAATGTGGGAGGCAAACTATTCTTTTTAAGGACAATGGGTGATTTCCAGGAGCCATCATGTGGGCTTAAGCTGGAGCATCTCTCCTTCCTCCCCTTGGTCCCTCTGACCAAACCTAGACTGGTGTAGTGTGGTGGAGACTGGCACGGAGTGAGATGGACATTGTCCGACCTGCTATCTTCTTTCCTTCCTTTAATGCCAACCAGGGACAGCTCTCCCAAACTCTCATCTTCTTTGATATTCAACTCGAGCTGTAGGGGAGTTTAAAAAACAAAAACAAAAACCAGAGCAGGGCACCAAACCACCTAAAAAACAACTCAGCAAGGCAGTTTCTCTAGCAAACCTGCGTCTTATATCTTCTGTGACAAAAAGATTTATAGCAATTTTTTATTAAAAAAGAGAGAGAGCTGCAGATAATCAGATCTGAGACGCAGGAATGGGAGCGGGGTGGGGGGTGTTATTCGTGTAAGTTATTTTAAAATTTATGTTAGGTGCGTGATGGATTTTTTCCAACTACCGGCTGGAGGAGGGCCACAGCAGCTCCCCCCTCCCTCCCCCGCAACCGGATGTCTGGCCTTAAAGTGATGGAAATGATGTGTGAAGGGGAAGGGCAGGGAGGGATGGGGACTCCAGAAAGGCAGGAGCTAGCTGGTATTTGGCAGGAGTGTGCCCTCCTCACTCAAGCTCCAGAGTCCAGCACCCCAGAGTCCAGCAGCAGCCCACAGTCCTCTTCCCTCAACAGGTAGAGAGAGATTCTTGCCTCCTTTTATAGGGAAGGACACAGCCGCAGGCTCTTAAAACTGGAAGCAATATTAGGACCATACCCCCCCACCCCCCCACCCCGCCCCGTCAAGCCCAATGTTAAGCTCTCAGCTTGGTTTCCTAGATGAAGGAAATAATGGTTATAAAGAGAAAGGCTCACTCTGCATTTTGAAACACAGAAATGAGACTCATTTGTCCTGGTGGTAAGATATACACACTTCCATCCCCCTTCTCAGAGGCCTCTGAGTCTCCATGCCCCAGGGCAGAACCCCTTTCCTGGGGTAAAGGCAGGAACTGGTATGCCTGCCCCATGGAAAGGACTGGGGCCTGTCTCAGAATGGGCAGAGTTGGCAGGATGGGTTACCTGGCCCCGAGGCTGGGCACCTGTGTGCTGAGATCTGAACCGGCATGGGGGGTGGGAAGAGGGGAGACCGACCATCTCCGTGAACAAGCCCCGGCCTGAGGAAATCCCTCCCGCACAGGGAGGCCCAATCCCTTGGGACCTCCAGACAGTGCTGTATGATGACTGGCCTTCAACTGTTAGTGAAAACGACATGATGGGGGGGGGGGGGCTGTGTAGGGAGGAAATGTCCAGAAAACAGGTCCTGTGAGGAATAGCTGGAGGAACCAGGACACGGGGGAGGTGTGAGGCCTGCCTTCAGACACAGGGAGGGAGCAGGGAGCAATCCCCATGGGCTGAAGGGCTGAATGCAGGGGCTGGGGGTCTGGATAGGCCTTATAAGGAGGGGTTTTGGTTTCACAAACAGAAAAGACATTTTAGAGGGCGGAGCGGAATGGATAAAAATGCTGCAGCAGGGGGAAGCATGGTGCAAGGGATAGGCAATGCCTACCCCACAATTAAGTACTAATGGTGCTGTGTCAGCCATCAAGGCAGACTTACAGGGAAGCTACCAGAAGGGCAAGTGCTTTCCAAAGGCCTCAGATTGCGCCCTTAAAGAACCATGTCTCCTCACTGGCCTTGGCTATAAGGTGCACATCCTCCATCCTATTTCTCTTAAGCCTTCTCGGGATACTTCTGAGGCCTCTGTGAGCTGAACTCTCCAAGAACGAGAGCGTGTCTGTCAAGGGAGGGGGATGAGTGATGTCCAGGCACAAGCACTACCCACGTGTGAGAGGGCCTGAGGCTCCAGGTGGACTCTGGGCATCCAGGTGTGCGCAAGTCCCGTCAGGCCAGGCCGCCACTCCTGCTCTCACAGTCACCTTCCCGGGCCCGTCTCCCCAGACCACTTCCAGCCTCTTTGTCAGCCAGCTAATCATCTGCAAACAAAACCTTAAGTAACTCCAGAGTTGCCCCGCTCAAAGGAGCCCCAGGTGATTTCTTTGGGAAAGGGAGGCCTCTGTCTCTGTGGGGGGCGGTCCAGAGAGCAAAGAAGTCTCCCATTATGCAGCTGAGACCCTCTGCTTCTCCTCAGAAGGTGAACCAGCCACAAGCTGGACAAGGAGGTGCTGGGTCCACGTGTTGCCCACAGGCACGCGCCTTAACGTCTCCAGTTGGAGCTGTAGCTGTCCCGTCTGTGAAGGCCCGCTCATTACACCTGGTCATGGGGCTGTTGGGGGAGTAACGGAGATGAGGCATGTGGAGGGCTGGCTAGGCCCTGGGAGGGACTAAAGAATGAGTGGACGGTGGTCCAGATCCCAATTCAGGTGGAAGATGCTGGCTCTGAACCTCCCTGGCTGCCTGGTGAGGGTTCTGCCTCCCGGACAGATGGCCTCACCACGGGGACAAGGCCGGCCATTGGCACCTATCGCCGAGGTGGGGGAGTGGGTCTCTGGGAACAGGAAATGAGGACTGGGGCCAAATCCGGGGAAGTCTGTGTAGCTGAGACCATCTCAGAAGAGATGATGATGGCCTATTTCTCAAGAGCAGCCCCGGCTTAGAAGATCCATGGGCTTCTGTCCCTGCCGTGGCGTCTGTCTGTCTGTCTTACACGCACACCCCAGCCCACATCATGTGAACATGCACGTATGGAAAGGCTGACCTGTGTCACTCATCCGTCTGCCCAGCGCTGTGCCGCCAGGAGAGAACACACCAGGGAGCATCTGCTCTCATGGGCCACCCCACTGGCGCCGCCACACCCTGTCACGAGCTCCATCTCTCAGCCCCGCATCTGGAGGGCTACACACGCAGCCATGTGCAGGTAGGGCCAGGCCTTGCCCCTCTGCACACTCACACACCTGTACAACCCAGGTCATCCCAGCAGCACACGACTCCCACCGCCCCCATGCCGCACCAGGTCCCACAGTGTCCCACGGTGCCACAGGCAAACACTGTCCATCCCTCCACTCCAGCCATTTGTCCCCAGCCCTTCTTGTGGGTCTTGCTGGACTGGGGGAGGGGTGTGGAGAGCAGCAGGAGAGGGGGTGGCCTCGCCTTCATGGAGGGTGACTCCTCGCGTTATTTTTAAACCTTCCCCTCGTTTGCTAAATGAGGCTTTCGCTCAGCTCCTCTCACGGCGGGGGGCGGGGAGCCAGTGGCCTGACAGATGCTTAAGAAATTATGGGTGAATCCTGCTGACTCAGGCCCAAATTACTTGCTGTCCCGGGACCGTATTTAGTCCAATAGCGCTGCTGCTGGCTTGCCCACCCTCCTCCCTTACCTCTCTCTTCGTCCCCTCGGCCTCCCCAGTTTCTGCCTCTGTCTCCCTCCTCTCCCTGTCTCTCTCCCCTCACCCTGGCTGTCTCAGCCCCAGCATCTTTCTCCACCCTCTGCCTTCCCTTCCTGGGGACCCTTCACACTTCCACCCCCCTGCCCAGGGAGGGGACATCCCTACAGAGCCGCGAGAAGGGTGTGGGTGTGGGAGCCTGTGTGTGCTGGACGGGGGAGGTGTGGATGAGGTTGGAGTGGGGCACAAGCCGGAGAAGGCTCCATGGAGGAGGCGCACTTGAGAGAGCCCATATAGACCTTGAACTTGGTAGGTGGTAGAGGGGCCCTGGGCTGCCCAGAGGACAAAGAGCAACCTCCTCTGTTCCCAGGGCGGAATAAACTGAGCGTGGGGGTTGATGGCGGGGGGGTTCTGTTCCGGGGAAGGAGGACCATTTTGAACTTTAGAAGTTCCCTTGGATGTGAATTTTGATTTATTCTTTTATAGATTTATTCTTTTACATATTCTTTTATATATTCTTTTATTTATTGTCCTTTCTCCTCACCTTCTCTCCACCCAGACCCTCGCTCTTTGCTGAGATAAAGAATCACAAAGAGCTTCTACCCCCATCCCGTCCCACACCCACATTCCATCTGCCACCTCTGAGCTGGGAGGATTGGGGAGAGGGGGCCCTGCTAAAAACACAGGAGAGAAGGGTGGGTGATCCCGTGGAGGCAAGGGCAGCAGGGGTCAGAGAAGGGGCAGCTCCGTGGGCCGAAGAGGGTGGGTCATGGGAGGTGGGGAGCCAGGCGTACATCCCAGGTATGTCCAGCAGAAGGAGTATTTAGAAGATGCAGGAGCAAGCATCCTGGGGCCTAGATGCCTCATAGAGACGGATGGTAATTAACTTGAATGCAAATCGAATGGTTCAAACCAAACACTGACACTCACCTCGGGGCAGCCTCCTTGCCTGTTCCCAGTGGAGTCATTTGTTCCATGGCCTCAGCACCAAAAAGGGCTGGTCCTCTCCAGGTGGCACTGGAGACCAAAAAGGAAGCCTAGAGATAAGGAGTCTAGAGGCCCACGGACTGAATGGGGGAGACTGAGGCCCAGAGAGGTGCAGTGATTTGTCCCAGGCCACCAGCCAACTGGTGGCAAACCTGTAGTTAGGTTTTAATGCCAGACAGCCTCAAGGCGATAGCAGGATGTGACTGGGGAGTGACACACTCCCTGGACAGACAGGAAAGCCTGGGGTCTGGTTCGGCCTCCTTCAGGGTCACTGCAGGCCCCTGGTGAAGCTAACTGGAGGCTCAAAGTGCAATATTCCCATCTCAGTACTGGGCTGGGTAACCACCTACGGTGCCCGGGGAGCTGACACGTATCCTGGTGAGTGTGGCTGGGAGGCAAAGATGCTGAATCGTTTCCTCCTCTATTTCTTCATTCATCTAGAAGCACCTTGAGGGGCTTTCTGGCCCATGACCAGTGCCAGGGAACCTTGATCCATGTCACATGGGGTCGGGAGCACTGCCTAAGCTGGACCCTGAGGCTCACTGGCTGAAGGGTCTTGGACAATACTTGAACGCTCCCTGACTCTGCTATCTATGGAACTGACTCCCAGGACTGTTCTGAGGACTCAGCGAGTCAATGCCTGGAATGCACTTGACCTGTGATCAGCACTCGGCCAACATGAATTAGTATTAGTACCTAAGATGGCCCAGGTCACACCAAAAGGCTTTGCCCTGAGGCCTTCCCCAACAAATGCAGAGCCCTCTCCTTCCCGCAATACTGCTTTGCTCGACGGGAGCCCAGAATGAGGTCTTCACGCAGGTGCTTGCTGAGCTGTCAGACACAGCCAACCATGATAAAAGCCTGCCATCTGGCTTCATGGTTCAACTTTAAAGGAAAGAAAGGCCTGGTGGGGGAAGGGCAGTTTCGGTGGCCTCTTCCCCATTTACATCATTTTCTTTCCCAGGTCAAGAAGACACACCTAGGTCCTAGGGCCTAGCAGGGCACCAGTGAAGCCTGAGTGTCCCAGTGGTTAGTCAAAGCCCTGCCAGGGTCCCTCACCCCATAGTCTCTGTGAACCAGGGGAACCCAGCAGAAGCGGCCAAGGAAGGGTCCCTACCATGGACTCCTGCCTGGAGCCAGCCTGGGGCCCCCGGCTGAGCCAGCACTGTACCGAGATGGCCCAGGACCTGCTGCAATCAAGCTGTTCCAGCAACGAAACACAAATCAGCCGCCCTCGGCCCTGCCATTTGCCAGAACCAAATTCATGAGCCTCTGATAAATAATTCAGGCTTCTCCATCTGTGGAAAAGTTGGATTTGGCCTAATTTCTCTCATAAACAAAACACATCATCTGCTCAGAACAGTAAAATAGACACCAGTCAAATTTTAAAAAAATATATAACCCAGTAAACCTCCTCCACTCAGGGTCTAGGATCATGAAATCCAGGTTGACTTTACGAGTCTGGGTGGGCAGAGTAAACTGAGAGCACCACGTCCCCAAGAAACTGAGTAGCGCATATTCAAGACCAGTGGATGCACCTAACTGCCGATGAGTCCCCACTTACTGAAGTTGGCCGTCTGATTCGTTTCAAAGTAGTATTTGCTGAAAGCAACAAAACACCCTTCTTTGAAGTATTCTTGAGGAGTATCAATCAGAGTTCTCCAGAGAAACAGAACCGACGGGAAACAGACACACACACACACACACACACACACACACACACACGTAATCTATATCAGTGTCTACTAGAAGTGTATTTATATACATACATATCTGGTATACATTAATATGTAAGCATATAGATACACATACACGTATAATACATATTTAATATGTATTCAAAGATTTATTTCAAGGAATTGGCTCATGTGATTTTGAGGGCCCCGATAATTCTGAAATCCGACAGGTAGGCCTTCAGACTAGAAACTCTCATGCAGAATCTGATGCCTCAGTCTTGAGGAGGCAGAATATCTTTTTCCTCGGGGAAACCTCCGTTTGCTTTGAAGCCTTCCCACTGATTGGATGAGGCCCACCCACATAATCGAGAATAATCTCTTTTACTTAAAGTCAATTTATGTAGATGTTACCCACAGCTTCAAAATTCTGTGCTAGTGTTTGGTTGGTTAACTGGGTGCTGTCATCTAGGCAAGCTAACACAAAAAACAACCCACCTCACCAGGTTTGCCTCTAGGCATTTGCTTTTTCCCTTGGTGTCTCCCGCCCCCAACCGACCTAAATCCATGAGGCTCACCTACAGGGGCGGAAAGCAAAGCATCAGAGAACACTTGAGCCTGGGGTTGTGGGGCCCTGGGGACCATGTGATTGGGGAAAATGAAGCCCAGAGTGCTGAACGGCTTTGCCCAAGGTCACACAGCTGGTTAGATGGATAGGCGTGTTCAGGAGCCAGGCCCCACAGTATGTATCTTCACCTGGACAAAGCATCTCCACCTGCCTCTTGGTCCGGACAAGCTCACGTGCCTAGAAAAGCATGGAAAGGGGCACCTGGGTGGCTCAGTCAGTTAAGGGTCTGGCTTATGATTTCGGCTCAGGTCATGATCTCAGGTGAGGGTTGTAAGTTCAAGCCCTGTGTCAGGCTCCGGTGCTCAGCGGGGAGTCTGCTTGAGATTCTCTCCTCCTGCCCCATCCCTCGCACTCTTTCTCTCTCTCTCTCTCTCTCTCAAATAATAAGCAAATCTTTAAAAAGAAAGAAAAGCACGGGAAGCAGCAAGTGTTCCATGGGCGTGCAGGACTGTTACACACCAGTCCTGGGCGAGTGGACAATGACTGGTGGGTCTCGAGCACCTTGTGCTCTGGTTGTCTGGGACCTTCTAGACCAACTGCCGTCCAGCTGTTAGTAAAAAACTCTGCCGAATGCCTGGCATCCTGCTGGTGATCAGGTATTTCTGAGGGCGAATTATTCTCCTGTGCATTCACCAGCGCGGGTGCCCTGCCATTTGGCACAGTGTGGCATAGAATCAGAGGCCCATCAGTGTGGACCTGAAAGAGGTGTCTAGAGTGTGAGGAGGAGCAGGCCTTATGGCAGGTGGGAAAATCACACCACGACAAAGCATGCATGTGTGATGTGTGAGCCGTCTGCAAGGCACCGGCACGCCCAGGGTCTCTGTCAGTCTTAACCCCCTGAGGGGATGTTGTTGAAGTGTAGGGGACGTGGCAGGAAAAGGGATCCATCCAAGATGACCACACTCATGGTGGCTGCTCAGGGGACTGCAAGCACAGTGCTCGGCCCCCCAAGCCCACCTCTCCTGTGAATCCTCACTCCACACAGTACCTGTGGCTCCTCTCCACCTCCCGGTACCCTTGGGAGGACCCCTTTTGTCCAGGGAGGAGGGGGAGATGGAGGGAACTGGCTGCAGCCTTGTCTCAGCAGGAGGCCCTCTAGGGGGGCAACTGCCCCACTTGGAACCACAGCAAGGAGCCTCCTCCCACCAATCCTGGGCCAGCTTCTTCCTCTAGGCGAACAGCAGGTCTGTTCCCCACGGCCCCTCAGAGCCCAGAACCAGGCCATGGAGAAGTCACGTGCATGGGGCGGCGGATTCTTTCTCAGCAAAAGTCATTCTCTGAGTTAGAGCAGTTCTCCTGCTCCGAGATGCACCAGCCCATCCTCCCAGAGCAGGAATTTCACCATCATCCCATTTCCCAGCCCCCACGCCCTTCTCACCTCCAAACTTCAGATGAGGTAGCAATTTGGCCAGGCTGTTATTAAAAGGGAAGGGAAGTCAGGCTCGGTGGCCATAAAAGCTCTCCCTGCCTCCCAGCAGCGGGGGCTGACAGCTCTGTCCCTCACCCCGAGTGCTCCTCCCTGACGCACCTGCCCTTCACACTCTGGATAGGCCCAGGGCCCCTTTACAGCCCTGCTGCCTGGCCCAGGCCTGGACGGGGAGGGACGGGAGGGAGGATGCAACCCATAATCTGGACAGAGGGCAGGGAGGAGCCCCTACTTCAAAGAGCGGAGCCAACCTTGTGTCAGAACAAAGCATATCCAAGGAGCTGACCCTGGGGTCAGAGCTCAGAGGCAGACCTGGCTTCTGGTCCTAGCTTGGCTTCACCCCAGCTAAGACTGGACCTTTTCCCTGATTTAAAAAAAAAAAAAAAAGCTAGCAATACCCGCCTCATAGGTTCTTGCACAGTCATGATTTAAAAACACAGAGAGCACCATAAGCCAGGACATGTTTCTGGACCAAGCAGTGATTACCTACCCTGGGTCTGGTTTCAGGATAGCATGACCCATGCAGCTCAAGAGGAAGTGGCCAGAGGTGCCCCTGACCCCCCTGCTCAGACTCACTGCGGCTCCTTCGTACAGTTTGCAGATCCCAGCCCAAGCCCTCAGTCTGCGGATGAGAAAACTAAAACCTAAAGCAGGCAGGAGGCCCTCCCACCCTCCCAGAGCCACCTGCCAGCCCTGCCCCGGCCCCCTGCAGTCCTTCCTCGCCCCCTTTGGACTGGAAACTCCTGAAGGGCAGGACCGTGACTTGTCCAGCCCAGCATCAGGCACACCATGGAGCCCAGCAAATCTCCCTGAACAAATGAAGGGTCTGCCAAGACTCCCTGAGCATGAACTCACCCTGGGCTCTCTGATGGAGAGCAAGAGGCCGGGAGGGCAGTCACTGCAGGAAGCTCAGAACGCTGAGGGCCACAGCTGAGCCTCGAGCCCTGAGCCGCTTCAGCAGAGGCGCAAGCTGTAGACCTTGTGCCATGTGGAAGGGGTGAGAGCTGTGGGCAGTGAGGGGGGACAGGGCAGTAGCAAGGCGCAGTGCCCTGAGCCCCCGTCGGTAGGGACCCCCCACTTACCTCCCACTGGGTCCTGTGAGGCCCAGCATCCGGCTGCCCAAGCAGGCGGGCACGCCAGTGGCACGGCCAAAATGAAGACATCCAGACTCGAGGCTGCACCTTCGGAGATGGAATCCTGGCTCTTGTGACTTTAATTAAGAAAAACAAAAGGCATGAGCAGGGCGAGTCTGCCCGGGAGCTGCCCAGGGAGGTGGAAGGGATGGGTTCTTGGCTTCCTCAAGGAAGGCTGTCTGCAAGGAACTCCTGATGGTTTGGCTGTGTTGTCAGTGAGACTGAGGTCACACATTCACAGCCCACGTGTAGGGAAAAGAGACCAAATGCCCTGTCTCAGCCTGACCCCAACCATGGCCTCAAAGCGACCCCAGCTCTCTCCAGCCGCGCGTGTCACCAGGGCTCCCACACGGGCTCTCTCCAGCCGCTCATGTCACCCGATGCTGCGCTCACTCAACCATTGTTTGCGGAGGACCTACTAAGCCCGAATGGGCGCACGGGACACCGCAGTGAGCCCTGCACGCTCACGGCTGCCGGCTCCGCACCCTTTAGGACTGACTCCTGCTCTTGCATCTGTTCTTGTTGGTTGGTTTGTAATTCTTTTCCAAGCCTCTTCACATCCACCATCTTGAAGCATGTTCTCAGTAGCCAAAATTTACAGATGGGGAAAGGGCAGCCCGGCTAGGACAAGAACTTGGATTCTCCTCTTATAACAACCACACATTTGCGGAGGCTGGTAGCCCATGCTGTACGGGCACGGGGCCGGTGGGTTGCACCCACGGGGCCGCACGAGGGAACTGAGGCTAGGCGTCACTGGGGGGTGGGAGATGGGGGTGGGAGATGGGGGCGAGAGGATGAGCTTCCAGCCTCAAAGGAGGCATCCCTCAAGGTCACCCGAACAGACCTTGGCCGGAACGTAAGGGGTCAGGGGCCTTGTCCTTGTGGGCCATGTGGAGAGAAAGAACTCACTCTCGCTAACAAGAAGGGTCCATAAGCTGGAACTGTGGGCTGGATTCACCTGCATAGACAAGAACCAGGAGAGGGATCAGAAGGAGGAACTGTGAAAGGCAGATATTCCAAGGACGTGCAAGAGGAAATCGCTGGGGTCCGTGAAGGGAGTGAGGCGAGAGGGGAGCACCCTGTGGGTTGGGGCCAGGGGTACCTTTCATCTGAGGCTGGGGGTTCGCACTGGGCACTTCGGGCTGTGGAGAGTTCCAAAGGCAGAGCGCCTCAATGCTTACCTCCTTTCTCCTCTGGTGGGAGCATTGCTACCCCGTGCAGGGGCAGCAGAACTCGGTCTGGTACCAGCATCTGCTGTTGGGAGCCCTGGAGCCCGGGCAGGCAGAGCTGACCCCAGCCAACCCACAGGTCAGTTGGATTGGCCCTCAACACCCCCACCAGCTGAAGGCGGCTTCCCCCAGGCTGGAGACCTCCAGGCAACACAGCCACCACACTTGGAGATGGGGACCCTTTGCTGAGCGACCTCTCAGGGGGCTCGATATTTTACAAGGGGAGCCCAGAGAGGGGGTACTAGGCCCAAAGTGATGAATTGCTTGTGATGGAAACCAAACACTGTCTGTTACTCTCTCAACAAAAGCAAAATCAAACAAAAAGCCACCTATTGTGCTTAAAGTGTGGGGCGCAGTTTACGAGAAGGATGCAGAGAGGTGAACGTGGCTCCCACTTGCAAGAACTTGAAGGGTCAGGATGGATCTTGTCTGCTCCTTCATAGGCAGCCCATCCTGCTCAGGGCCCGGCAAATATCTGCCGAACGCAGGAGTGCAGGAGGGGACCAACCATGGGAGGGGCAGACCACACAGTTCCAGCTCCGGCTATGGGCTGCCCCTACTGCAGGCCATGTGTGACAGGACTACGGAGGCCTGGACAGAGGAGGGAGCGACATCCTCCTCCCCTGGCTGCTGGGTCTGCTGGCAGGAGTGTGGACATTCTGTAGGGGAGGGGACCTGGTGAGAAAGTGTGCAAGGCCAGGCAGATGTGGTAACTCCCCTTGCCATGGGGCTAGAGGGCCATTTTCCCTGATAGAAGAACACTCATCTAGGCAGATTTGGGGGACTGGAGTCTGGGGGTTATCTGAGAGCAGGATTGGAGGCCCTGGGAGTGGGCTCACTTAAGGTCATGCCCTGGGAATGGCAGGGAAGCTGAGGAATGAGGGGCCACCAGACAGGCTGTGGGAGAGGTAATGCTGGGGCCCCCCACATGGCCCAGATGCTAGGAAGTGGTCTCCCAGTGGCCAGAGCATGAGCAGGTCAGGAAGTCCACTGTGGGGAAATGGGCAGCAGACACTTGGGGCCTGGAGATAACAAACCCTTCTGGACTGGCATCCCCCTGGGGGGCTCTTCTGTCCTCCCCTGCCTTGGCCTCTCTGCACCCCTCCTTCAGATGCTGGGGCTGCTGGACCCTGGCATAGCATTATTAAGACATCTGTGGCTCTAATGAAAAGTTACCCGTTGCTGGGCAGGGGAGAGACACAAGTCATTATGAATTTAGCTCTGGCCAGCCATCTGCCTGGGCCTCAGGTGGAGGGAGCCAGATCGAGGCATGGAGGGGCCCCTTGCTCTCCCCTCCCAGCCCCCTCTTCAGGCTGGCTGGAGCGTGGTCAGGAAGGGACCCCAGCTGCCCACCAGGCAGGGTCACTGGACCAAGAGCAGCCTGCCCTCCGGGGCGGGGAGGGGGTTGGTGGTGGGGGGGCATCCTGCAAGCCAGGGCGGATGCCTGTGGTGCCTCCCCCCCTGCCTCCCGCCCCCCCCCACCCCGCACTGTGTTGTGCCCTGAGGGCACAGGTCAGGTCTAGCGGCAAGGGACTGGGATGGTGATGGGGGTGGCTGTCCAAGTCCACCCCCATCTGTGCTCCAGCCCCTCATCCCCCCTCCAGCTTGCCACTCAGCCCATGCCCCGGCCCTGCCCCTCATGCTTGGTCCCGATTGGATTCCCTGCGTGCTCCGGCCAGGGTCCTGGCTCCGTTGGTATCCAGGCTGGTCCCACCCGCTCCCCGCCCCCCGCGGCACCCCCTGCTGCCCGGCCCCCAGCATCTGCCACGGGCCCCTCCTGCGTGTCCAGGGAGCTGGGGAGCGGATCGCCGCCCGGAGGAGCACGCCAGTTGTGGCGCACGCCCTGAGGCCCCCCCGACAAGCTGGCAATTTGTTGTTGTTTGTCGAGTGCTTTTGTCATGCAAATCCCAGAGTAGGCCGTTGGCACCAAACTAGGAGGAGGTGGGGTGTTTTTGCCTTTTTTTCTCTTTCCTTAGCCTTTGCAGTTGGAATTGTTAGTGTTGTTTAAAATTAAAGGGGGAAAAAAGGCAGGCAAAAATATCACTTATTTAATTTCATTTCCTCTTAGCATTTGTGGCTGCCCAGCCCTCCCCCGCTTCGGAGACTGCCGAGGCTGAGGTAGGGGGTGTTGGTGAGGAGGTGAAGGATTCTGTCTAGAGGGCTAACCCCCTCACCAAGACAGACTCAGGCATCTGGGCTGGGGCACCGAGGTCCAACTCCAACACCAACCCCCTGGCAATGGACCCCCACACACACACATCCCGTCCCCACCCCCACAGTGCCTCTGCAGGGTATGCCCCTCTGATGAGTTGCTTCGGAAGTGTGGGGCCTCAGCCTGCTGGCAGAGGCCCCCCTCAAGGGTGACCTCTAGGGTCAATGTGCTCCCCCACGTCACCCAGCGGCTCAAGTCCAGTCTTGCCCACACTGACCTGGGCCTGAGTGTTCAGAGGGCAGATTCCTAAAGATCCCAGCCACACCCACCACCTGTCCAGGCAGCCCCTCCTGATGGTGAAAGCTGGGCCCCCAAAGGCCATTTTTGTGTCAGATTCCCATGAAAGGCAGGAGGAGAGAGCTGCCTCTCCAAACCTACTAATCCCTGGAAAGCAAAGAATGCTCCCTTTGTGTAACTTTTATACCCTCTCAGATTCCAGTGTTCTAAGTGGCTTTGAGCAAGTCCCAGGTCTGCCCATCAGGGAGGTCTGTGGTTTGGGGCCGGCTTTCCCTGCTAGGTCCTGGGTTAAGCTGGTTACCCCTTGACCAGGAGGTAGGGGGAAGATACCAGGGTCTTCCTGAGAGGAATGAGCCTCTCCTCAGGCCTCTGCTCTGCTCTGATCCCGCATCAGCCAGCTCAGGCTGCCATAACAGAATACCACCGACTAAGTGGCTTAAACAACAGAAATTTATTGCTCGCAGTTCTGGACCCTCGAAGTCCAAGATCAAGATGCCGACAGGGCTGCTTCCCTGGGGAGGGCTCTCCTCCTAGGTTCCAGACGACCCCCTTCTTCTCGTGTTCTCACATGGTGGGGAGAATGAGAAGCAAACTCTTCTGGGGTCTCTTCCTATCAGGGCATTGATCCCACCATGAGGGCCTCTCTCATGACCACTCCTAAACCGGATTACCTCTCAAAGGCCTCACCTCTAAACACCATCACAAAGAAGGAAGCAGGGGTGGGGCCGAGAGGGAAGGGCTGCTTGAGATGGAGTGGCCTCCCAAGGCCTCGGCTTCCTTGAGCCCCTCTGAGGGGACCTTGGGCTCAAGCCCGTGAAACACGCTCAGGAGCACAGCTCACTGATTCTCTTCCGGCGGCTCCCTCTTCCCCACCTCTCTGACCCTGCTCTTTCAAAGCTCACCTTCTTCAGGAAAGGTTCTCAGATGTGCCTTTAGAGAGAGTCGGCTCTCTCCGACAGAAGATACCGCGTGTGTGTGTGCACGTGGGTGTGTGTGTGTACACATGTATGCATCACTGTATCAGAAACAGTGGGTCTGACTTGGTGACTTATGAAACGGGTTTTTGGGCGTTCAGGTCCAGTGCTTTGGGGACCAGGAATTCCGGGCCCATGAGGGAGAGCGGCTGGGCCGCACTGGGCAACATCTCATCTGCCTGTGAGCACAAAGGAATTGTTGAAGCTCTGGAAACAGCCTGTTGTCTTAAGAAAGGCAGACTCCTGCCTTGCAGTGGCCTCCCCCCTCTATGCTCACAGCTTAGAGGGCTCTCAGGGGTCAGATTCTACATGATGTGCACAGAGCAGAGGAGGCTTCACATCACAGGCTGTGCACATAAAAACATTCCTGGAGCATTTCCACGGTGCGCCAGGGGTTGCCCCTTATGCCAAACAGATGGCCAAGTACAAACCCAGGAGCTAAAACAAGGCCAGCCGAGAGTGGCTCGGCAAGGTACTTCCATTTGGGTCCCCCGGAGGGTGGCCGTGCAAGCAATGTGGATCAAGGTCCTATCCTTGGTGATGGAGCCGCCGCTGGATTTCAGCTTCCAGCCTGTTCTTCAGGGAAAATCCTTCTTTCTCCCACTCCTCCTCCATCCCAGCCCCTGGCCCCCATGGTGAGCAGTTATGAGCACGTGAAGCTGAATCACCATCACAAAAGTAATCCTGGTTGAAGGGGAACAGAAACTCACAGACCCCCAGGCCCCCCTGAAGTCAGTTCCTGTGACCCAGTTGCAAGCAGTGCATCCTTTACTCCTCCCCACTCTCAGCTCCATACCCTAAAAACCACCCTGAGATCAATGGGGCCCTGGATCTGAGCTCTCCGGGTGGGTTATAGCAGGTGGAACGATGCAGCGGGAAATGCCTACCTCAATTGCCTGCCTCCTGTCTGCGCTCAGCACAGCCACTCCAAACCCCCATCCCCGGTCTGCCTCTCTTCTCCCTTCCCTACCCTCCCTGAGTCCCATCCCCTCAGCGCCTGGGCCTCTGTTCCTCATCTGATGCCCAGCAAACAAGCCCTCTGCAGCCCTGACTGGGTGCCTGGCCCTGTGTAGGAGGGAACTCACTCCAGTGCTGACTGAGCATCTGCTGTGTTCTGGTCACTGTGCTGGGAGGTAGGGCATGAGGAACAACCAGGGGATGCCATGAAGTGGTTGGGGGGGACAGACACGTGACAGATCACAGCAATGACAGACGCATTCCAGGCCTCCCAGCCTGGGAGACAGGACCATTGGAACACAAAGGCCATTCTGGCACAGGGGACCTGGTAGGTCAAGCACTACTTGGAGTCAGGAGGGCCCCTGAGTTCAGAGCAAGCAGGACAAGCAGCTGTTACTGGGGGGGGGGGGGGCTTCAGAGAGGAGAGAGCTGCTTGCGCTGGGGGAGGGACTGCAGGCCAAGTTCGGGCCACGAGGCCAGGGTGCCGCAGCTTGAGCAGGGGCACACTTGCCAGAGGATGTGTGTTTGGGCCTCCACGGTTAAGAGAAGGTTTGGGGTACCCCACCCTCTGCCCCTCTTGGGGTAACAAATGTGATTCAAAGTATAGGAGTCTTTTGCCCAGAAGCCTCTGTCTGCCTGTTCCTTACACTTCTGTTTCTGGCGACCTACAGCCTAGGATTTGGGGTCTCCTCCACGGGTCGTCTGTCCCCGGTCCTGTCCTCCCCGTGTCCCCCGTCTGGGGGCAGCTAGATGGCCGGGTGAGACCGGACATGACGGAGGCAGGCAGCCTCTGCCTTCTGGCTGCTCTGACAACTGACAAAGTTACAAGGACGGGCGTCAGGGAGGACGGGTGGCCCGCTCCCTCCGGCGGCTGCCCCTCTGCTCCATTCCATTAGGATTGATCAGGCTGGGTCAGGGGTCTGCTGGGACCGCACCAGGCACCTGGAGCTTTCACAATGACTGATGGCAGTACCGCCACCCGCCTCCTCACCCCCATCTAGCTCCTCATGTTAGCCCACATCCAGCTCCCTCCCTCTCAGGGCTCCTTCCTTCCTTAGGTACTTCTGCCCCATCCCCCACCCCCAGCTGAACCTGGCCCACCAGCCACTTTCCCAGGCCCCTCCACCTAGCACACTAGGCCCTTGCTCACGGGGCAGCGGGATTGCCCTGGCCAGGCCGGCCAGCCTTGACTTAGCCAGGCCCTGTGTGTCCAGCAGAGGAAGAGAGGAGAACACCCAGCATTGACCCTTTAAAGAGTTGCCCTGTAGGTGGGTCTCCACCTGCACACAACTGTTAGAAAATCAAGCCAAACCTGGTATGGCTAAGAGCTGGCTTGAGTGACAGGCTGCGGTGGCGGGGGCGGGGGGTGCCACAGATGTTTCCCAGCTCCCATCCCAGGCTCCAGGAACGAACAAGGGTGTCATGGAATGAAGAAGAGAAAGAGTCAAGTGGGGAAACTAACACGCGGCCACGCTTCTTCGGGCACCTCTATCAAGCCGCACCACGGACTCCCACTGGGCCCTACCATGGACCACGCACGTATGCCACCCGCGTGAGGGGACGGGCGGAGGCTGCCCCGGGCCCAGCAGCTGAGGAGGGGCATGGCTGGGGGAGAGCTGCTATGTCCTCTCTCCTGGGTGGCATCGGGCTCTGTGTAGAGGAGGGACCCCCCCGTCCCCAGAACCGGCCATGGGCCCGCTCGAAGGAACGGTAGACATGAGTGAGCATGAGGGACCCAGACGGTGTCCTGACTGGGTCCTCTGTGACACAGCCACGTGTGACTCTGTGGGGTGTGTCTCTGTGTGTGAACCCAGTGTGGATTCACTGTGCACAGCCTTATGTGCTAGGTGTGGATGAAGCTCAGTGTTTTGCTGGTGTACTTGAGGCCATATCTGCACATGTATCTGAGTGTATGTGTGTGAGTGTGTGACGGTGTGCAAATGTGTGAGGGAGTGGGTGTGGGTGTGCGGGTGATGTTTGAGTGTGACTGCATGGCTGTAGGGTGCGGGCTTCTGGGTTTCTGGGAGGTGACCACACTCAGGACAGCGTGTGTGTGAGCGAGGGGGTACACCTCTGCTCCCTGCTTTCCTCTTCCCTGGGCACCCAGAGGTCCAGTAGTGAGCAAATCACAGGCCAACCCCTCTCCCACATACACTTTTAATCAATTTGGTGCTTTCTTGTCAAGAAGACAAGCTATTTGCTTCCTGAGGATCAGATGGTGATGGATGAAATATAGGGGATAATTAAATTAGCAGTGTAATGGTGGTGCAAACCTCAATTAAAAAAATATTTCCATTGTCATAAAGTCTAGCCATAAATTTTAGGAGCTGTGCATTCTTGTGGCCTGCAGGGCTCAGCAGCTAGACTTGCCACATTGTGGGTGTGGGTTCCCATCCAGCCCCACCATTGAGGTGTGTCCCCAGCTCTCAGTCTTGTTGGCCTGCCCCCCCCATGTTTCTCCCCACCTTAAACTGACCATCAGGAACTTTGCAGGGCTAGCTTCCACCCTGTTTCACCAGCACAGGACTCCAAGCCTGTTCAGAAGGTGGGGACTTTGCCCACCCCTCCACCCCCCCATGTCGGGGAGGGGGACAATATTCCCCACCCCATCTCTTTGTACACAGCTTCGGGCCCCTTTAGGATTTAGTTTGACAAATGTGCCAAGGTTGGCATTAACCCCCTCATTCTCACCTTCATAACATCTGCCCCAAAGGAAAGGACTTCTCTAATTGGCACTGCTGTCCCCACACGAAGGGGGTGTTGCATTAAAACGGAGACAAGAGGGTGCAGGCCATAACTGATGTAAGACATCAGCTGGTGAGGAGGGAGGAGGGTCTGCGTGGGTACCATGGGGACAGAGAGCACCCCCTAAGTCCCAGGCTGGCTGACACGGGGCCCTGGCTCTGCTTGGCTGGGAGTTATAGCGCCCCTGCCTGTCAGGCCTAGGCTTAGGGGGTTGGAGTGTGGGGTCTACTGAGATTAGAGCTGGAAGGAGCCAAGGGTTGGGACGGAAAGCAGAACATGCCGATAATCTGTTTAGAATGTTGCAAAAGTGGAGTTCAGCCTGTAAGAGTACAAGAGGAATCCAGAGCGTCAGTGAGCCCTGCACCGTTCCACCAGCCTGTTGAGGCCAGAAAAAGCCCTAGGTTTCTAGCCTCGGGTTTCTAGCAAGTGTCTGGGTTTATCCACAGCAATTCAGAAGGAGCAACTGAATCTAATCCCAAGCAGGTGGAGACTGGCTCAGCATTAGATCCAGCATTAGGGGGGCTCCAGGATTCTGGATGGCAGGATCGAACGTGAGCCTCCAGGTGACAAGAGGAGACTAGGAGTTTAAGGAAGAGGCTGGCTGGTTGTGGATCCAGGTACCCAGGGCTCAGACCATAGAGGCAGAGGTTGGCCAGGGCCCTGGGGGGAAGGTTCTGAGGGCCCTTGCCCACTATTGGTGGGGATTCAGTTTTGCTATGGGGCTCAGCTGGCCTAGATCCATCTTCTGCGACCCTCCTGCCTGCCAGCCCAGGGGAAACCAGTAGGAGGTCAGGAAAGGAGGGGTGGCCTCCAGGTTCTGCTGAAGAGTCTTAGACATAAAGAATGCCCGGCACAAGGAACAGAGGAGCTCAGGGTCATGTCTGTCCTTGAGCTGCTAGAATCTGTGCCTTGGGTGAGGGTCAAAGCAATACCTACACATCCCAGTTGAGTCCAGCAGAGGCTGGTGAGCCCCGGTTGCAGGAGGTGCATCCCTGGACACCGTCTTTCTCTGATGCTACCACTTAGAGCCGAGAAAGTCCTGGGAGTTCATGAGAGGCACATTTTCTTCTTTTTTCTGCTGGTGGTTTCTTCTTCAGGTCAGTGTGGGAAAATGCAGGCTTATCCTATAGGAGGCCATAAAACCTTTTAAATTCAAAGAGAATTCACAGAACCCAACTCTGTACACACCCTGAGGTGTGAGAGCAAAGCGAGGAGGTGAGTGTGTAGTCAAGGGTTTCTTCTTTGAAACCCGGGAGGGGAAACTATTTCGGAAAAGAGAAACTATTTAGAACCATAACAGTTAAAGATTATTGAGAAAGAGACTGAATTGTACCTAGGTGGTTTTTTCTTTATAGGCTTGGTTTATAAAACTTTCCAATCTCCTGTTTAATGGCGCCATGTTCAAGTTAATTTAATTCAATCAAAAGTTCTATTTTGACTTTTTCTAAGGATAATTAGTGGGAAAGCGTGTGTTCTCTCTTAGTGAATGGTGTCATCATCTACACTGTCTCCAAACCAGGACAGCTCAGTGTCATGGGTACCCATTCCTCCCTACCCATCGTCCCCTCTCCGGCCCTCCAGTCCTCCCTCCCTTGCCCAGGCTGGCCTCTGTCACCTTCCTCCATCTCTCCCCAGGACCCTGCTGTGCTCCTGCCCAGCCCCTCTACCCCCGCCACCCACGGCCAGCAGGCTCACCTTCACCCACGCTCCCCAGAACTGCTCTTTGAGACATAAAACGCTCCTGCTGTTTCTTGATGTGCCCCATGCTTCCCGCAAGTGGAGGGAAGGTGTTCAAGGCTCCTTGGGGTCTGGCTCAGGTGCTGCTGAATCACCCAGGCTCCTACTCTTCTTCCGGAAACTCTGATCAGCCGTATCCCTTCAGCTCTCTTCCCTGGCACATTCTGGCTTAATTCTGTGCATCTGTCTTCCAGAGAACACATTCCTGGCAAACTCTTGTGTTCTCCTTACTCGCCTCGTTCTGATGTTACCTCCTCTGTAAAGGCTTCCCCTTCTTTAAGCTAAGTATTCCTTTCTCTTAACCTTCCAGAACACTTGGCTTATTTCAACACGTATCACATGATACTGTCATCCTCTTTGTATATCTGTCAGTTCCACCAGAGCAGACACTCTTTGCGGTGGATTGGGGGGTGTTCCAGGATATGCCGGGAACATAAGAACAGGTAAACTAAAATAATAGAGAAGTAAGAAAGATAAATGCATTAATTCCTGTCTTTGGAAAATAGTCCCAAGCCAAAGGGATATACCAAGGTCTGTATCACCACCTGGTGGCCATCTTCAGAATTGCAAGTTTAGTTTATTTTGATTAAGTGAATCTGTAAATCTAAACTTGCGAAATAACAAATGTCACATTTGAGCAGTATGAGTGTAGTATCTGAAAATAACAGCCTGGCCATTTCACAGGCTTGCATGAAGGTAAAAGGTGTTAACTGATGAAAAGACTTTGGAAAATTGCTACGTATATATTGAACAGAGGCCACATTGTCTTGTCCCTGAGACTGTGCAAGAGAGAGCTACCCATGCACCTAGAGAAACAAGATTCACACATGGAACGATGAGAGAAACATTCAAAACTGAGCAACTGACTTTTGATTTCAGCTCAGGTCGTGATGTCAGGGTCAGGAGATGGAGCCCCCAACCGGGCTCTGAGCTGAGCGCAAAATCTGCTCCAGATTCTTTCTCCCTCTTCTTCCTCTGCTCCCCCCCGCCCACTTAAGCACGCATTCATGCTCTCTCTCAAAAAAACGAAACAAAACAAACAAACAAACTGCAAGTGGGTGGCACAGTGTTCCACAGAAGAACATTCTGGACAGGACGAGAAGGACCCAGAGGTTCTCAGTGCCCAGGGCAGGCTTTGAAGAATGAATCAAATTAGAACATAGCCAGTTGGCAGAAGGGTATTGTGGGTTGGTAGGTTGAAGGAGAGGGGACACATTGGTTCCAATGACTATGGCCTTTCTGATGAACTGAGCTAAGTTAAGGGAGGCTACTCACTCAGCAACCACTCTCTTGATGTCCCAACACTGCCATTATCACTATGGGTGACCCATTAGAGGTGATCCAGTCTTCTTCACAAAAGGTCTGACAAATATAACTGTGTGTTACGGGGACAAAGAGGGAGGGGGTTTACAATGGGGGCTGACCCAGCTACTCTGAGACGTATGGATCTGTGGTGACAGGAATGGGGGCCAGGAGACCACTGAGGAGGGCAGGTGGCTCTGTGACAGGCAGAGAGAGACTCCCTCAGTGGCTGTGGAGAATGAGCCCAGAGCTAGGAAGGGGTAAGTCAATCAGAAGGGGATCCTTAGACATTCCTCTACCCCAGAAGTTCCATTACCAAGGGTGAGGAGACAGCAGTCACTCTGTCTGGCAAAGTGGCCGGTGACATTCCCCACTTATTTCTCCTGCCACTTTCCCTCTGTTCTGGGCACCCGCAGCCTGTCTGGGCTAAGGCTTCTGCAACATTTCTTTTCTTGCACGACTCCCATCATGGCCCCGGGCCTTCCAGGCACCAGTAGAGGCCAGAGGCCAGAGGCCAGCGTCTGAGGCCCAAACCTGCCGAGCCCCCAGCACTTGCCGGCTCCTCCCTTGCAGGCTGGCTTCCAGCCCTGTTCACCCGCCTTTGTTGCCTTTGTCGGGACTGGCCACGAGCCCCTTGCAGGGCCCCCCTCTGCCCTGCCCTACCTGCACCCTCCTTCCCGGGTCCCCATGCCCAGCCCCACCCCCTCCCTCTCCAGAGCTGAGGCCGGCCTGAAGACAGATATTAATGTGCAAATTAGCACAACCCGACTGGGTCCAGATTGCCACTTAGAATTTGCATATTAATAAATGTTTTTGTGACAGCATTTAGCAGCTCAGGAAGGACAGAGAGCCTCCCTTCCCCCACCCCCATAAGCAAGATAACATGACTTAGGAAACCAGACTTGTCCCCCTCCCATCATGCAACCAGCACGACTTCCTCCCATCAATCTCTCTCTCTCTCTGTCACATCCCGCCCAGCCCGGCCCTGTGCCTGGCATTGAGCTCCTCTGCCCAATTTCACAATTAGCCATGGAAGAGGCATGGCAAGCTCGGAACCGTGGGAGGGCTGTGCAGAGCAGTGGGGAGCAGGGTGGCCCCACTCTCTGGAAGGGTTGCCAAGGGAGGAGGGACTCTCTGGGTCCCCAGACAGGACAGTCTTGGTGAGCTGAAGGAGACTTTATTCTTCCAGAGATCCTGAAGGTCCCCGCCTTCCCGGCCAGCAAGGAGAGGGCGTCAGGAGGGACCAAGAGCCTGGACTAGGAGTCAGGAGCCCCTGCTCTGTGCAGGTCTCCATCCTGACTCGCACAATACCTAGCACCTCTTGGTGCCTCTGTTTCCTGTTCTTTTAAAAGCATAGGGTTAATACCCGACTCACCGACTCTCAGGACTATCACAGGAATCAGACCGGATAACGGATGCGGACGTGCCTTGAAAAGAAAGGAGGGGTTTACAGATGCCACATGGCATTTGGCATGGGAGGAAAAAATCCTGGGGCTGTATATTACAGACTTCTGTATTATACATGAACCATCTGGAAATTAAGGATTATGTATAATAGAGTTTTCAGCTGGCTGAGGATTGCCTCCTTCAAGCATCAAAACTTTTACACTGTCATTCTAACGACTTGGAGGCAACATCTTCCTAAAATGTATTCCAAGTGCCCTGTTTTCTTATTCAGTGTAAAACATCATCGACAGTTTCCCTCCTGGCCCCGGGTTCAGGCCCCGGGTTCATCTGCAGCAGGGCCCTGTTGCCAAGAATGACTGGGAGGGGTGGGGCCCGTTACGGTGCTCCCACGGTTCCCAGTGCTGGTGGCTCTGCGTGGCCTCTTGTGATGAAATCGGTGGCCCATCAGCTCTGGGAACAGAGACCAGAATCCCTCAGCTTCACTCAGCTGTCCAGGAGTAGGCATGGGCTGGACTCTGTTCCGGGCATGGGACATAACAGTGACCAGATCATGGCGCTCACGTTTCTGCAGAGGGGAGTGGAGGAGTGGCTTGTGAACGTTGTTTGTAAACTATTCCTCGAGTGGGTTTTCTATGAGCAAAGTGCACAAGCATTTTAATGCATGGACCATAAATATTTTACATTTGTCAAATCAAGGAAGGGATTAATAAACGTTAGGGGACTTTATGACCTACTTGCTGGTTCTCTTCTGTTCTGAAGAGTGAGAAAGCTTGCTTACTAGCTGCATTATAGATGGAAAAGGCATTACACCTATGCACGTGTGCACAGGTGTGTATGTGTACGTGCCCGTGTGTGTGTGTGTGTGTGTGTTTACTTTCTCCAGCCTCTGCCTGGTTGGAAAGAAGAAAGGGAACCTCTGAGAGCAGTGGGCCGGCAAGTGCCACTTTCTCCCCCAGTGCCTGGGGTACGAGGGGGAGAAGCCCTGAGTCTGCAGTTGCCATGCACAAGAAGGACCCCGGTTGGGTCATGGACCAGCTGTGTGTGTGTGTTGGGGGAGGGGCCAGATGCTGATCACTCCCTGGATCTGTGCTTTCCACTTTCTCTAAGGGGCTACTGCCCACAGTGATGGAGAAGAATAGTGGTTAAGTGCTCAAGAGCCAGACCACTCTAGCTTCTCTGCTGAGACCAGTTCTGTACACCTGGGAAGGCTGTCCAACCTCTGTGCCTCAGCTTTCCCATCTATAAAATGGGATGGTAACAGCCCCATCCTGTCTTTGTGAGGATGTTCTCTGTTAACAGACCAAGCACTTAAAACAATGTCAGCATATAATAAGCTGTAAGTAAATATTTGCTATTTTTATTTTTGCTTTAACTTTCTTATCAGGAGGACCACAAGATTTAATGTAAAGAGTGGTCCTTCAGTGCTAGTTATTACCTTTGGGTCATTCCCAAGACTGAGGTTCCTGCTCCCAGGGCTTGGAGCAGGTGGAGGCCTTCTTTACAAGCCCCTGGGTTTCCTCCCCTCTCCCCTCCTTGTCCACTGGGCCCACAGTAAATATTCAATCAGTGTTGATGAGCTGAGACGGGGACCAGACGGTCTTGTTGTGAATTCTCTGTAGATGCCAAAGAAGTGGGCCAAGCAGAAGGGAGGGCTGGGGGCCAACAGAAATCTGAGCCTTTACCCACAGGGCAGCTGGGGGCCCAAGGGTCTCCCCTATCAGCAAATCAGCCACAAGACATCCTCGGAACTGAGTTTTAAAGCTCCAGCATCCAATTCCTGGCCCGGACAGTGGGAAGGGTGAGGAATACAGGGCACCACTATGCCGTTGGAGCAACCCCATTCAAATGGCAGAGGCAAAACACTCCTCCACTTCCCTTTCTAAGGGGATGCTTGTGTGATGGAGTGTTCAGTCCCTACCCTCGGCGGCCCACCTGTCTTCTGGAGCTTCCATATGGTATGATACAATCTTGAGCATTCTAAGAGCTTGGATCCCAGAGCCAGAAGGCCTAAGCTGAGCCCAGATGGAAAATAAAGACTTCATCTAGTTGTCCTTTAGACCTCACTTCCAGAAAGCCTTCCCTGATTATATCACAGTTGCCTAGTAGATTGTCTGCCTTCTTTACTGCCTTGCCTTAGTAGACGATCTGCTCCTTGAAGACCAGGACTGGACCTTAGCCCAGCATTAGTGCAGGGCTTGGCATCAAGTAGGCCCTCAATACTGGTTGTTAGATGTATAAATAGTGGATAAAGGGATGGTTGGATGGATGAATGGATGAGTAGAGGGAGGAATGGTGGATGGATGGATAGATAGATACATAGATAGATGCTAGGCAGATGGATGGGTGTATGGATGGGTGCCAGATGGATGGATGGATGGATGGATGGCAGGCAGATGGAAGGATAATGAATGGAATTTTGGTAGAAGAGTGTCAAGAATAGCAGAGGCCAGGGTAGAGAGGAGAACAAGCATATGGGGCTGGGCAGGGATGCTACGGGGATCAGCTTGGGAACAGTGGGGAAAGGGAGGTTGATAGTCTGTGTGCAGAGGCCCAAAGAAGAGATCTCAGCACCACATGGGCACAGGGGATGGTGGCAGGTAAATTGGGGAGTGGGGAGGAGTGGTGTTTGGCAGGATGTGGGAGGGACGGCAGCTAGTACAAGAGGGAGATAAGGGCAGGGGAGCTTCTCTCTGTACCTCCAAAGTCACAACAGCTTTTGGGAGGGCCAGCCTATCCCCGGTGACACACCCTTGGTCTCGAATCAAATACAGGACTGGGCAGGAGGGTGGGGGCAATAGCCCCAAGCTGCAAGGAACCTCAAATGCTGGCTGAGGCTCAGGGGAAAACAATGGCGTGAAGCCTGGTCCTGAATCCACAGACCCTTGGGACTCATCCACCTTTGAGTGGGAAGTGGGAGAGTGGGTCCACGGATGAGGGGCCCCAGGGCAGAGAGGCAGCTTGGGCTCCTGGCTGGCTTGAGAACCAGACACGGAGTCCACTACCCCTGCCTAACAGCATGCGCCATGCACACGAAGTGGAGAGGAGGGGAGGGCCAGCACTTGGGCCATGGGATCTCTTAAGCACCCTCTCAGGAGAACCCTTTCTAGCTTTGCTCAGGTCCCAGAACAGGCAGGAAGTCCCTTCCTGAGTCTGACCTCCATCTCTCATTGTTGCAGTTGTAAACGAAGAAGCAGAGGGAGTCCAGCTGGAGGTCCTAGGAGACAGTTCTCACAATTTCCTGTAATTTCTCTGGGGTTAGGAGACATTGAAGGACTTTTTCTGGCCTCAACAGGGCCCCAGGTCTTGCTGGCTCCTTCAGGAGCAAAGGACGGTCCTTTTTTTCTCATGGCCTCTTATTTGCGATGCCAGAGCTGGCCATTATAGAGGTGATTAAATTTAAAGACACTGCAGTAAACTCCAGCCTACAAAAGGCAGCCAGCATCATTAACACGTAATTGAAAGCTAAGTTTAATGAGGTTAAGAGAGAAAAAAATAACACGTAGAGTCCCTTCTAGGATGGCCACCTTTACCACACCTTCAGTGCCATGCTCTTCCTCGGTAGCACCAACTAGGAAATTCTGGCAGGAAGGCGTGCTTCATGGCCAGGACTGGACAGCCGGTGACAGAGAGCTGTGGGGCACTGTCAAATGCAAGGACGCCCGGGGACCCTGAGAAGGGAGAGCAGGAGGTTAGTCAGGGTGGGAACACGGGGGTGGCTTTCTGGAGAAGGAGCTAGGTCAGCCGTGAGTACAAAAGATGAGTTGATACCCTGAAATTAGGAGCTCAGGAGATGCTGGCTGCCCAGGATGTCCTGGCCTTCCTGGACACCCCCCATGGTGCCCCCGTGTTGACATGGGGCAGGGGGGAGCAGTGGTGCTCCCAGATGCTCCTTCCCAGTCAGGCTGGAGCTTGCCCAACTGTGGTTGCCATCAGCCACTCCTCAAAGATCTACTTTCCCAACATGTGTGGGTTTTCATAAGACCCTAGAAAATAAAAGCATGGCTTACCCCCAAGTGCTATTTCCCTTTAATTTGGGGTTTATAATATAAATGTGTTTATTTTGTGGCAATGAATGCTTCCAAGGGACTTGCTTGTTGCGAGCGAGCGTTGTCTGATTTATTTCCTCTCGATGCTCTGAGAAGGATGTGGTTGTTAATAACAATAATGCCGCCCATCTTACAGCACTCTCTGCTTTTTGGGGCATTTTAAAATCCATTATCCTATTTAATAGAATTGTAGACTCACAGGGAAATTGTAAAGTCTGGGGACTTTGTCTTTGGCCACCCCTCCAGGCTGCCAACATTCTTGTCCCTCGCCGAGGCTCCCTGCTTCTCCTGCCCCAGCCCAGCAGAGCCGCTGTGAGGCCAGACCGCATGTCCTGCCGCCCAAGCAAGGGGTGACCAAGCATGGGGGCCTCTCCACGCTCCTCTGCTCCCCTAGCCTTTGCCTGGAGTCCTGAGGAGGGCTCCGGTACCAGCAGGAGGGCGGAGGCGATGGGGGCAACTCCAGAGCCAGCTTTGCCTGGCTAAGCGGGGGGTGGGCGCTGGGCTCTTCGGTTTCTTGAGGTCAGAAAAAGGAGTGATTGAGGTCCCCTCTGCAGAGCAAGGCACCACACCTAGGCGTATGCAGGGGAGGAGCCCTGCTCCCTCCCGGGACCTCTGCTGTCCCACCCCTTCCTTACTTTCCTGGGCCGCCCACAGCTCTCTGATCCCTCCCCTTGTCCCATTCTTTTGAGCTCCCACCTCATCTTCCCGCTCCTCCTCTGCATCTCCTGGGCACCCTACCTATTGTGCCTTTGCACCCACCCTTTCATCCCCCAGCGCTGCCCCAGGGGGTGGGGGGGAATGAGTCCCTCTTCCTAGCTGGGCAGTCCGAGTCCCAGACAAACCAGGCACTGGCTCCGACCCCAGGGGCGTTGGACTCCAGTAACTCACACCATGTCCCCGTGAGCACACCTGTCTTTCCTGACAGCCCAGGCCCAAGAATCGGGTGATAAGCCCCTTTGTGCGCATTCATTCGTTTTCTCCATCTTCTCTCCTGGCTAGTTTCCTGGTGCCTCCCCTTATTTCTAGAGCCTTCAGAAATGACCCCTCAGCTGGCATCTGCCCAACCGCATCCTGCGTCTGGCGCTAGCCTGAGAAGCTGCAAAAACACCCGGAGCCAGGGATCTCGCATACAGATCGTGATGGAGTTCCCTGGGGATGGGTATTTTTCCTCTCCCCTGCTTTTGTTTTCCTTTCTTTTTCTGAAGCTCCCCAGGTGGTTCTCAGTGCAGCTGGACTGGAGCCTACTGACCTAGTCCTTTGGGCTGTGTAGACCTCAGGGCCTTACGTTGGGTGGTGGCTCCTGGAGAGTCCAGGTGGTCAGGAGGTTGTCCTCCATGGGTCAAGGGGCCATCAGGGGAGGGTTACCCATGCCCACGCACAGGCCAGCCGACACTTGTCCCTTGCACTCACCACCCTCTTCCTCCCACCTGGAACCCTTCTGCCGTCCTGCCTCTCAGGTAGCCCACTGTCCACTCTCCCCCTCCCTGTGAGCCTTCCTACTGTGCACCCAGCTGAAACACTGAAGGGGAAATCACCCAAGAGGTAGGGAAGGACTGTCTGCTCTACTTTCAAATTTCCAGGTCCACCATCTTGGACTGAAGTCCAGGAAATGACCCCATTTCTTGTCAGGCCAGAGGAAAGCTGAGCCTGTCCGCCCCCTGCATCCTGGGAGGTGTCCGGCCAGCACCGCCACCTGCTTTGCAGGGGCACCAGGGGCCTGGTCCATTTTCAACCAAGGCAAAGCCAGACCCCAGACTCCTGTTCTGCAGCTCAGAGCCCCAAGTTCCTGTGCATGATGTGTCTTGACAGAAGAGAAGTGGAGAGAAGCCCTATTGCAGCCAGAAGGATGGGAGAAGTGGGGAGCACACCTGGGGCAGGGCAGAGTTGTAGGGCACAGCAAGAGGAGGGAGGGATGCTGTTTTTTACAGAGGTGCACAGGCTGGGGTGCGGGGAGGGCATGCAGCTGGGGAGAGAAGGACCACCAGATCAGGAAGAGGGTGGGGGCAGATTACAGAGGAAGGAGGGCTGAGCAGATTCCGCAGGAGCTCCTGAGAGCTAGGTGGCCCTGAGAGGGACAGGGTCTGAAGAAGTGGGAGGCTGCCAGGTCCGGAAAGGGCTGGTCTGGGGGTTGTGCTTATGGAAAGGGGTGAGGGCTGCGAAGGAGGAAGAGGAGGCAAGGCCGCCATGGGTGCGCTGCCGCAGCCCTCGGGGCCATTTCAGGGGCCCTCCTCATTAAGAACCCCGTCTCTGCTCCCGACTAACCTGCCTCGGAGTCTGGGCTCAGTAAAGGAAATTGATTACTTTCCGTTGCAATTAACATCTGGTCCCGGGTCACATTGTTAGGATAATTTGTTACAGGAAAAGCAAAGGAACTAGCTACCAGGTAATAAAGTTCTTGTGGACCCAATTAAAGAGCCCTCTTCCAGCCAGAGCCCGAGGGGCTGGGACGGGGCAGGATCCGCTGGGATCCCCCGGAGATGGAGAGGGTCATCAGTAGCAGATGTTCGGGGTGAAAGAACAGGGGAGCTTGGTGCTAGCCCCGGCCCCATCCCTCGGGCTCCCTGCCAGGCTGTGGGCGGCAAGACTGGGTGCTCTTCGGAGCTGTGTCTAGCCTCCCACAGACTCGGGTTCACGTCTTGGCTCTAGGAGAGCCATTTTCCTCTCTGTGCCTCGGTTTCCTCTCTACTTACGAGGTGGAGAGAGGAAGCTATCGGAGGGCAGGGAGCGCTGGCTCTGTCTGGGTGACTGTGTCCCCATCCTGTGCCAGGGCCACAGCTCAGTCTGTGGGTGTTCCCCAGGGTGTGTCCCTGCTCCCCACTCAGGACACCCAGCTGCCTGCCCCGGCAGGGGACCCCAAAGGCTGTCCTGCCAGCTTTGTCATGTTAGTGCTCCTTTCCTTCGTTCATCCACCCCATCGCTGAGCATTTTTCTAAAACCCCCCAAAGTTACCTTTGCAATTCATTTGTTTGCCAGGCGGGCAGATTTACTGCAGGTATCTGTATAAATATTTATACTCTGCAGCAAGGAGGTTTTGGAGGACACACACACACACCTTGTGCCCCCACCACCACCCTGGACACAGCCAGGCCCATCCCCCTGCGCAGGCCAGCTGCAGCTCATGGATGAGTGGTGGTCACTCATGCACACGCTTACCCCGATAACACGCATCTAAGTCTGGACAGGCCCGCACCACAGGCACACCTGTGTGCACCCTGTCATCCCGCTGGGCTGGGCCCCGTGCCACCAGCTTCCAACCAGACAGCAGCTCCCTCCATCTCAGGGGGAGGAGGAGAGGGGAGGCCACAGCTTGGAAAGACAGGGCGCCACCCAAGACTGCCCAGCCAGTGAGCCGCAGAGCCTAGGTGTGCGGTCAGGGCTGGGCAAGGACAGCATTTCTCTGCTGTGCCTCCCACCCATGAGGGGTTACCCTCTGCACGAGAGGACACAGGGCAAGAAGGGACGTGGTGGCGTTCCCGAGGCTTTAATGTCAGGATTGATTCAGAACAAGCCCAGCCCCGGAGACTTTGGGGGCACTGGGTGGGAGAGAGCCCCACCCCGTGTACAGCTGGGCGCGAGACCCAGGGAGACCCCACTGCACACTAGCAGTCATGGTCAGCCCTTAGACCTCAGCAGCCCCCACTCCAGGCAGGGAGCCCCAGGGTGGCTGGGGAAGCTGGAGGCCAGACAGGACTGGAAGAGTCAGGAGGCCTCCTGCAGGGTAAGGAAGGTGGGTTAGGCCCCCAGTCGCGGGAGGGGCATGCTGCAGATCAAAGTACAGTCAAGTTGTGAGGGGAGGACAGTGAGGGCCGTGCGTGTGGCACAGGCGCCTGGCTGGGCAGAGAGGGCTCACACCCCAACCCCCTGCCTTTCAAAATCAGTTTACTGAACTATACCCTTCCAAGTGGTTAAGATGGTAAATTATGTGTATTTCCCTACAGTTTAAAATTTTTTAAAATAAAACAAAATCTTGCCATTGGGGAACTTAAAATGATAATAATAATAATAGAAAAAAGAACAAAGAAAATGAGTCTTGTTGAGCCTGTGTGGGGCTGGGCTAAGGGCCTCGGGGATGTGAGGTAGGAGCCCCGCAGGGAACTCCCTGGCTGAGCTACTGTTGGGAGCTCCTCGGCTCAGCAGTGGGAACAGCTATCTCTCTAGCATGTAAATTGCTTGTGGATTTGGGTAAAATGGACACTCCTAGTCCATTGCTCACCTCCCACATTATCTTCTCGAATTTTTCATTTGGTGAGAGCTGATGTATGGTGGCTCATCACTCCCCAGTATTATTGTTTGATTAAAGCAGGCCTCTAACCCGACCGCTGTACATCACCCAGCTGCCTGGGAGCCCGGGCGCTTGCCTGAGGCAGCAGGGGTGGGAGGGGCTCCTTCACCTGCCTACCTGGGCCTCTCCTGTCCACCAGCAGCCTGGCAGGAGCCCGCATGAGCAGGATACCCCCAGCTGCCCCCTCAGCACCTGGCCGGCGTGATGCCCCTTGGGCAGCCCGTGCGGCTCCTCTCGGCTCGCCCCTTCCCACCCAGTCTGGCCCCTCAGCCTCCCCCCTGACTGATGCCTGCTTTCCCTCAAGGCTGAGCCACCCTTTTCACCCTGGGCAGGGAGCTGCTGGGACACAGCCAAGCTCTGGGGCTGGGGGGCCTCGGGCATGCTCCTGAGCCACTCTGTACTTCAGTTTCGTCATTTGCTAATCGTGGGAAATGCTGATCATCACTGTTACTATTACAATGTTCTCTCTACCTCAGTTTCTTCATCTGCTAATCGTGGGAAATGCTGCTTGTCATTGTTACTATTACAATGTTCTTTGTTCCAATTCAGTTCCTCAAAGAGCAAGAGGCTCTGTCTTGTGCATGTTTATTTCCCCCACACAGCCCTCCGGAGTCTTGGGTAGGGGTCCGGGGATGATGCAGTCTGTGGTCAGTGGGTGAGTGGGGTGTCACCGCCCCCCCCCACATGGCTCTGCCACCGCTTACCAAGTGGGCTCCAATCCGGCTGATGTCCCTCTGGATTGCCCTGGCACCCCCACCTGTAAAATGGAAATCATCTTCTCCCGGCGTATCTTCCTAAATTGTTGTGAGCGGTAGGGGAGACAGTGCCTGTGAACACACCTGAAAGAGTGAGCAGGTGAAGGGAATGTAAGGAGTGTCTGGGTTGGGTCCAATCTCCTTGGTTGGAACCTTCTGGTAACTGGCGCTTTCACGGGTCTCCTGGCACACCCCCCACGGCAGCCCATGCCCATCGCTTGCTCAAGTATGGCCCTGCCGACAGGGGCTCTGTTATCTATGCTGTTTTTACCAAGCTCCAACGACACACTTAAAAAGAAAGAAAAGAAACATGTGCTTTCGAGTGTCTGAACTGTGTCCATCCCCAGACCAGTCCTGCGACCTCTCTGGCCCCAGAACCTTGTTCTCTCTTGGGCCCCTGAATCAGGTGGATGTCTCAGTCACCCTCATTGCTACCCCCAGGGCCTGGCTCTGCTGGAGGATGGCCCCAAATCCTCCCCAGCTCTGTTTTTATTGTCTCTTCGGCCAGCATTTTGGTCACACTCACTGGGGGTAGCAGAGGGCCTTGACTGCCCCCTCCCAGCTCATGAGCCCCCAGGTCCTGGTAGCAAGATCATGCCTCTTCTCTTCCTTCCTCTCAATCCAGCAACGAACCTAGGAAACCCACATTAGGATCCTATAGTCCTCAAGGGAGCTTTTCTACATGTAGATCATGAGAAGCCTCTAGCTGTTCAGTGTAAGGACCTGTATAGAAGGAAAGATCTTTCCACCAGGAGAGCTGTGGCCACAGTCCTGGAGAAAAGGGGGTGTTGGATGAAATGTCCACAAAGGCCTCACCCCAGGAGGGTCCATGCATATCCTCAGAAGCCAGGGTCCCAGGGCTTCTGGTCAGTAATCAGGCCCCCAAGACCCACAGAATACCCTCAGGACCTTGGCACCCTTTGAACTGCTCCAAGACAGGACCACAAATTTTTTTTAGCTTTAACTGCTTATTTCTAGCATGTTAGTTGACTGAATTCTTGGTTAATGGTCTTTGAGGAATCATGGCAAATGGGAATGAGGCTGTGAGGCCAAGAGAGACATATGTAAGTCTGACTTCCACCATAGAGAAAGGTGGTTCCAACAAACCGGGGAGTATGTGTCAGCCCCTCAGCAAGATTCTAGAATAGAGGGCGTGCAAGTGCTTAGAGAAAGAAGTGGTGGTCCTCGGGGCCTACCAAGAAACCAGGCAAGACAATTTATTTCCTTATTGACAGGTCATTTGACTTGGGTGACCCTCAGCAAGTTTTCTCGTGAGGATTTGTGGACAGTCAAGGAAGAACAGTCTGGATGACAGAATAATGAAATAGATCTGTAATTGGTTGAAGACCTGTTCCTAAGGCATAGTGGCAATTAGGAGGGTTATCAACCAGGGAGGTGTCTCCAGGATCAAGAAGCTGCCTCTGGCCTTCGTCCTGCCCTAACGCTCATTGTTATCAATGACCTGGCTGCAGATTTGTCATTCAGACTGACTGAATTTTCAGATGGCTTAAAACTGAGAGGAAAGATCCATCCATTAGATGACAGACTAAGAATGCAAAAATGTCTCAGCAGTTGAAAGTGATGGGTAGGATCCAACCTAGAAGATGAAGATCAAGCTCAGTAGGGAGAAATTTGGGGCCTTCCCCTTGGGGCTGATATTCTCGTTGCAGATGCCCAGAAAGGGAAGGTGTGGCTGCAAGCAGGTGTCAACAGCTCAATAGAAGCCTCTAGCATACTGCAGCTTCCTTAGAACCTAATTGCACCTTAGGCTACATTAAGACAAAGGCAGTATGGAGAAGGAGGAAGTGCTGATCCCCACTCCGCTCTGGGCTGTTGCCCCAGTTCTGGGAGCCAGTGAGAGGCTGGGAAACACTGAGTGTGTTCAGAGGCACGCAGTGGGACGTGGCTGACTCTCCATGCATGACACATGATATGACTTCAGAAACCAGTACTGTGCAGCTGAGGGAGGACCAACTGGGAAAATGGTGGTTCCCAGGCAGTCCCAAGGAAAAGGCTTGTTTCCTGTGGCTCCAAAGGATGAAATTAGGGACACTTAGGGAAACTATTAGAAGTCAGATTTCAGGTCAACACTAAAAGCATGCTAACTTTCATTGCTGGCAAGGGATGCATGGTCACTGTAGAGGGGTTAAGTTACTAAACGTAGAGAAACAGGACATCTCCAAGAGGGCGCTCATTTAAGGGGGATTTATGCTCAGGGCAAGGAGAAGCTGGATGGCTCAAAATCCCCCTGGGTCCTGCAGTTCCTGCCGCATGTGGAGACATCCCAGGACCACTGCCGCCTTCCCGTACACCTCTAAGTGTTATTTTTCCAGTAATGTCCAAGACCAGGGTGCAAGGAGCTGGTGGGCAGCATGGAGCCCCCTGCTCCGCTTCTGAGGAGCAGCAGAATGAATCCATTAGTAATACAGCCCTGGGGAGATGGCCCTACAGAGAGAGGCGGCCATCTTCTCCTGCTTCTCCTTGGGCTCAGAAAGTAGTGTGGCTGGCCCCCCAGAGGGAGGAGTGAAAGGGCTCTATGCCCAGAGAAGCCTTCTAGGACAAGTGCCTGTTGGACTGGGGCCCTCAGCTTGTAGGCTTTGGGAGTTTGGGTCTGGGGGCCTTGCTTGCTGGCTTTCTCTGGTCCTTGTCCCTCCAGGTTCAGGCAGTAGGTGCCTTCTACTTTGAGGGAACATTCGACTAAGGCAAACCAGGGGATCCGGTGAGGCTCTGAGGGGAGAGAGCGCAAAGGCTTTGCATAATCTCACTCTGAGGAGGTTAGGAGGGGAGCTGAGGCTTCCTGCAGTGTGCACAATGCAAAGCCCCAGGGCACAGAGGAGACAGGCGGCGGCGGGGCGGGTCTCGTGCAAGGGGCAGTGTCCTAGTGTATTTCCTGGGCAGCGTCTCTCAGAATAGGCTGTGGTGGCTGGGTCGCCAGAGGGTGCAAGCCCATGGCCTGGCCCGGCTGGGGAGTGGAAGGTGTGAAAGGGGTTAGGGAGGGCAGTGATCCTGGGTGGGGTCACTGGCACCATACCGCAAGGGACTATGAATGCCCGACCAGAGGATTTAGAGCTAATCCTTTGGCACTAGGGAACCATAGCATGTCTTTGAGCAGTAGAGAGGTAGAATCAGACATAGGTGTGGGGCAATAAGAAGTGGAACTGGGGCAGCGATGGTGAGACTGGAGAGGAAGGGGCAGCTCCAGAGGGTTAAACTGCAAATCCTTTTAACAGTGCCTGGCCCTGAGACTTCAGAAAACCCAAAGTAAACATACTTCAGGCTGTCAGGAAAAGGGGCCACCCCTACATCCCTCTCCCATACACAGACCCCAGAGTCACTTGCGAATTTTTCAGAAGGCCCATAGGGCCAGTCCTCCAGGAGATACAGCAACCATGCTAAATTGGGGTGCAGAGGGGTCCTAGGGGTAGGCATGGCTCTTGGACAATGACTGGGCAAGTGTTTGGGTCCCATCGGACTCTGGGACCCAGCCCGGCCTCCCTCTGCCCCCTCATACACTGCAGCATTCTGGGAGAGAGTTCCCCAGGTGCTGGTGGCCCCGTGGTAGAGGCCACAGACTGCAGGAGAGGCTCAGCAGTCGGAAGGGACTAGGGCAGGAGGCTTGCTTCTCCCCGGGGAAGCCTCTCCAAATGAACCTCACCCCAGCCTACCCCTCTCTCTCCACTTTCTGGAATCTCTGAGGGCTGTCCACACGAGCACATGCCCCCCCACCCCCCGGAAGGCAGAAGCCGACGAGGTTTGCAGTGCCTGTGGGCTCACATGGGCACACATGTGTAGAGCAGGAACCGGCCCACCCACCCACATAGGGGTGCCCAGGTGTTCACCCAGTTCCTCACGGGCACCTGCTCATTCTCGCACCCACCTGCACGGCACAAGGCACAGACTACACAGGTGTGCACGGGCAGCTCACCTGTCCGTACGCGTGGCTGCCCCACCAAGACGCAGGAGATGCCAGGTTTAACGGGGTGGGGGGGCACAGCTGTCTGCTCCCTCCATGCCAAGGTGGCCCCAAACCCTGGGGTCAGGCTAGAAAAATGACTTTGCTGGCTGCAAGTGACAGAGGCTGGCTGCCAATGCAGAGAAAGAGGAAGTTTTATGGCAGAAAATTGGATTTGAAATCAAACCAGGCCCCCGGGAAGAGGGCCCTCAGAGACTGCAGCCGTCAGGATGGGCAGCGGGACAGGAGGCCAGAAACCGAGTGGGGGAGGTAGTGCCCTCCTTATGCCTCCGCAGGGAGCCAGGCCTGCTATGTCACTGTTGGGGGGAGGATCAAGACCCCGGGGCCAGGCCGGCCATGAGGACTGAAAGACACTGTTTGTGCAAATATGAGTCCCAGGGCACGAGGGCCAGAGGAGGGAAACTGGCCTGGAGGAGGCCGCATGAGAGCAGGGAGATGGGGTCATGTGGTGGGCTTATCTGTACAGCACAGGGGAAAACCAAACCTCACCAAGCTAGGTTGGGGGGGGGGCAGGGGAAGGTTGAGTTCTCACCTAATGGATTGAATAAAGGAATGATACCTGTATCCTGGGACATATCTGGTGTCACCATACCTGCGTCACCGATAGAGTCTCTGTGTTAAGGGTTGGGGGCTGGAACCCCCTTCTGAGAAGCCCAGCGCCGGCACCCCTCCCACATCCCCCGCCTGCCTCTCATCCCTGGGCCTGGGCCGGGCCTAACCCCCCCCGCCCCCCCCCGTGCCCCCCCCACGCCAGGAGCCCACACTCCCCCTGACCCTGCTGGAAGGCTAGCTGGATGTGGGGGGTGTTATCGCAGCCAAACAATTAACTGGAATTGCACAAAGGGGAGGGAGGGGAAAGCTCTTGGCGATGCTACACTTGGCGTAGGGGAGATGGATGAACTTTCCCACTTCACTGGCGCCATGGAGCTGACAGTAAATATCAGAGGTAATGATATTGACTTTAAGGTATTATGGCTCCAAATGTCACTTGTGCTCTCCTTCTCTTTCTCTCTCTTAAGGAAAAAAAAATAAGGTCTCCCCGATTTGATTTACATTTTTCCTTCCCCGGCTTCCCTGTTGCTAGAGCAGGGAAGATGGAAGCAGTCCTGCACCTTACGCCCGGCAGGCACCCAACACCACAGCTCCTTACCGAAGAGTCGGGCAGATGTAGCTCCCCTATCCCATGTGTCCCAAGTGGCTCATGCAGGATAAGGAAGACATGCCCAGAACATCTTTTCCCTCCCCCACCCCATGGTACCCCAGCTCAGGAACGCTCTGCAGGATCCAAGGCTGGGATAATCACTCTCTGAAGGCGGCCAGGCCCTGCCCCCAAGCTCCTTCTTGCTACTTCTCTCCCCTCCCCATGTTTGTCTCCCCCATCTTTCTCAGCCAGCCGCCCCCCCCCGCCCCCGCCGGCTTTGACAATGTTGCTTCCTTCCCGTCCACCTGCCCCATCCACTCCAGCTCTCAGGTCACACCTCCACCAGGAAGTCCCCTGGCTACCTAAGCCTCATCTCCCTCACTTCCTCCTGCAAACCCCCCAGCAGTACACCCTGTGACACCCCCCCCCCACACTCAAGTGTGACATCCACCCCTAGAGCCTCCCAGGCTTCCTCCCCCGGATCTCTCTCTAAAGGCACATTAAAGCTTCTGGGATGCCAGGCTCCCAGCTCCTCTACTCCTGGATCCTACAGAGCTTAACATTTTCACTGGAGGGTTCAGGAAATATCTCTTAAATGGGAAACCAGTAAGGAGGCACCCAGAAGAGCTCTGTGGGGATGGGGAGATGGGTGGAGGCAGGGAGAAGAGAGAGGGAGGCCTTAGGTGGGGCAGCAGATCCCTTAAGGCAGGGAGACTCCACGGTAGTGGGGGGAAGAGAAGCTTGAGAGGTGGGCAGGCCTGGGATTCCAGCCAGGTGCTCTAGGGCCCCAAGTTCCCTTTATCCTCTCCAAGTCCAGCCTCCTGGGCTTTCCCTGGGAATATCTGTACACCCTCTGCTGCCTCCAACTCCATGGAAACCGAGCTTCAGATCCCACTGAGCCAGAGAGGACCAGGCAGGCATGTGGGGAAGATAGCATGGGGGTTGGGCAGCCTGCGCCCCCACCGCCTCCACCCCCACCATGAGCCACACACCTCTGAGCCTCAGTTCTTCACTTGTGAAAACGGGAGCAGGACTGATCCTGCAAGACTTGTGTGGGGTTTTGAGCCGTGGGTAAAGTCAGGAGCAGAGATCCTGGGACACAGCCGAGGTGACATCTTGGGCGTCACTGTGGAGGTCTTTCGTAACAATGATGAGAATAAAGGCCTGGCCAGGCTGGTGCTCTGTGCTCTAAGCAGTTTTGTGGGCCTGCCCCACTACTGTTCCAGCCCAAGCCTATTCTGTTGGGCACCTCAAGGTCCGCTTTGGGGAGAGCAGAGACCATCCTCCCTGATGGGGTCTTCACAGGGCCAAGAACCAGAGAACATGGTAATAGACATTACCCCACCTAAGACCTCTCCTTCTCAAACATTTCCAGGGACAGAGAGCACATGGCCTTCTCAAGTTCTCTTCCATGGTCGGATAGTTTTAAGGGTTAGAAAGTTTTAACTTAGGCTGAGCTAAAGCCTGCCTCCCTCTAAATTCTGACCCAAACCCCCATGTCATGATCACACAAATCATTGTCAAGAGGGAGCCCTTGTTCCTGGTCACCCAGCTGATTACCTGGGCCCTGGGCGGGAGTTTGATGTTATCCCTGTGAAGTGTCATTTTTCAAGAGTTAATCTGGTGTCCAGCTGTTGACTTAGTTTTATTTATTTATTTTTTATTTATTTTTTTTAAAGATTTTATTTATTTATTCATGAGAGACAGACAGAGAGAGAGAGAGGGAGAGGCAGAGGGAGAAGCAGGCTCCCAAGGAGCAGGGAGCCCGATGCGGGACCCGATCCCAGGAGATCAGGGGATCATGACCTGAGCCGAAGGCAGACGCTTAACCATCTGAGCCACCCAGGTGCCCCTGTTGACTTAGTTTTAAACTGACCTATCCCCCTTCAGGGACTGTGAAGGAATCCTCTCTCCTCTGCTACATCCAGACCCCTCCCCAGGCCGTGGCTCCCAACCTCAAACATAGGTGGCGGGGGCCGTGCTCCTCCCTTCTAATGAGGGTGCCTGCCCCGTGGCAGGGGTAGGAGAGGGGTGGTCAAGAAGGGTTCCACCCAGCCTCCTCGTCCCGACTTAGGGGTGCTGGAGACCTCCTCCTCTCTTCCTTGGGCTACCTCCCTGCTCAAGAACCTGCAGCGGCTGCCTATTGCCTTTAGTGTTGAACCTTTGAGGTCCTTGGGATTCTAGCTCTTCCTCTCCTTCCGGGCAGAGGTACCCGCGCCTACCCCTTACTTCAGCATGGTCGTCCCCTGCTCCCCCACCCCACCCCACCCCACAAATCCTTCCCCAAGAATCTCCCTCATTACTGCCTTCCTTCTCCCCAGTCCTCCGCCTCCGTCAAGACTCCATGATGGATTCTCACCACTGGGGAGCCCAGGAGAGACCGCCCCTGTCCTACCAGCCTGCCCCCTCCGTCATCTCCTCCAGCATCAAGGGGCTGACCCTCCTGCCTCTCAGTCACTCCCATGGCTCCCCCCGCCCCTCACTCCCCCCCCACCCCTGCCAAGTCTACAGAGGGCAGAGACTCTGCCTTCTATTTGTCTTGTCTCCCTGTACCCCTCAGGGGAACTGCATAGAACTCTCTATATTACTTGGGAATACTTTATGAGAGCCTCTGACACATGTTCTACTTTGGCTGGCCTATTCTTCTTCAGAATTCCGAGTTCATTAGGTCCAGCCGGGTATGATGATGCGCTAATTTCAGACAAATCTTCTCCGTGGACCTAGCAGACACTTGGGGCTGGGGGACAGTGGGTGCTGCCGAGGGCCAGCCTGAGAGAGATGGCTCCCCAAGAGAAACCCTGGGTGGCGTCGGAGTTATAAGCGCCCCCCCCAAAGCTGGAGCCTCCAGTTACTTCCTCATGCTCCCGTGTTCCCTGCTGCCCTCCCCAGCTGTGGCCTGAGTGTTAGACACTCCCCAGAGCGAGTGTGAGAGGCAGCTCTGCAAACCTTACTGTCCCAAGTCCCCGGGGAAACGTGTACTGAAAGGAATCCAAGGATGAAGAACAAAGAAACCTCCAGCAGGCAAAGAGCCTGCTCCCTGGATTCTCTTTTTCCCAGAATCTCTTCACCCAGAGATGCAAGGTGTTCCTGGAGACACACGGCGCGATGTGGTTCCCACCCTGGCAGTCCTTGAAGCAGACAGACAGACACCACCAAGTGGAGCAAGGACAGAGAATGGGGAGGATGCTGAGCAGAAGGCAAGGTCCGAAGTACGGAGAGAAATGCCTAACTGTGTGAGGCCTGCCCCGCCCAGGGAAGGTTCGCTGGGACAGCCTTAGGGCCTGAAATGCAGTTATCTAGAAGCCCTGGTAAGGAATTTACTTTGAGCTACCAAAGCTAGTCTAGATCACTGGTAACCCCACAGCCTTTTAGCACCAAAATACGACTGTCCTTTCCATTATCCTCTCTATAAGGTGGTTAGCAGCTGAGTGTCCACTTCTACCAGGCAACTGTCGAGTAACACCTGCAGCCTGGCGTCAGGTCCTAATTCCAAGCTCATGTATGTGAAAGAACCCAGATCATAGGTACGTTAAGATTCTGCCAAAAGTAAGAGTGATGAGGCTCTAAGAGAGAGCCTGAGAAAAAGCTATGGTAGGAAAACAAAATGTTTGTACTTGCTTTCTTTTTTCTTCTTAAACCTGTACTGATTTTCTGTATGTGGATTTCGGACACCTAGAAACATGTTTCCTCTTTTCCTATTTCTTGTCTGTGTTCTAGTAGGTGATAGATTTCTGTACACGAAAATATTGCCTGGGTAGGAAGTTCCCTTCCTTTGTTGCAGGGCTACTAGTGATTTTTCCGAGGCACAAGGCATGCTCGGCATCTCCTAACCTCACCCAGCCTTCCATCCCCCTCCCGGCAAACACACGTCCAGGACCCTCTCCAAAGGCTTAGTGGCACCCGTGCCCAGTGGACATCCCTGCTCTTTAGCACTCCCTCCAGCTGCTGGAGAGGGGGGATTCCATCCTGTGGCAGGTGTGCCTAAGCCAGATGTGAAGAGAAATGAGTTTCAGAGAGAATCAGAGGAGAACAGATGAAAAAACTGGAGTCTAGAGAAGGCCTACTGTGTGCCGGCCTCTCTCTCCTGGGCTTCACCTTCTATAATCCCCCCAAGGGGCTGTGAGCAAATACAGTCCCACCGTCCAGAGAGGGAAGCTGCCCGAGCCGTGCCCGAACCCTGAGCCAGCGTGTACAGATGCAGAGATTTGTCCGAATGAGACAGGAAGAGGGCCCTGTACAGATGCAGAGATTTGTCCGAATGAGACAGGAAGAGGGCCCTGTACAGATGCAGAGATTTGTCCGAATGAGACAGGAAGAGGGCCCGGGAGCAGGCAAAGTCACGGGAGCTGGAGGGAGAGGCTTTGGGAATCACAGGGCCAGGAGGGAGGCTCGGAGAACTCAGGAAGGGCCAACCCGGGGGGACCCTCAGATCAGTGCCGCGACAATCCACTCCAGGGTGCTGTGGCAGCCCTGTGGTCCTCCCGGGGTCTCTCGCGGGGCAGCGGGCACTGGGTTCCCCGACCACACCCCAGCCCCGCGTCCCAGACAGCACCCCCCTCCCCCGGCCATCAGCGGGCCAGCCCCCTTCCCAGAACTGAGGGTCTGGCCGGCCCCAGGCCCCAGCTAATAGGACCTGCAGAATTGCCAATCCGGGATCAGGTGGGGCTGCCTCTCAGGCTTGGCCTTGACCTTCGGCGGCCTCCCAGGAGTGGAGCACCGGCAACCTTGACTTGATTAACATTTAAATGCCATTTGGTGCGAGGAGGAGGAGCACAGCAGGGCTGCAACCAACAAACCTCCGAGGTGGAGCCGGAGCGGGGCATCTCGCCCAAGGAGGCCCCATAGCAGACACTGAATCAAAGGCCTTTTCTGGTCCCTGCAGGTCCAGGGGGTCGTCTGCCCCTGCTCAGGGCCCAGCTCCGCCTCGAGCGCTTTCCTCATTTCACCCAGACCGGGAGACAGAACCCATCAGGGGCACAAATGATGCACACAAGGGACTCTGCTGGCCTCTGTCAGACCGCAATGCGGGGGGCGGGGGTGGGGAGGTCTGACCCCAGGGCTTCTCTGATCCTCTGGCTTCCCACTCGGGCAGCATCGCGGCTATGACGTCTTCGCGCCCCCTGCACATTGGGGTGCAAGCGATCTGCTCCCTGAAGCTCCCCTTGGCTTCCCCTCCACCTCTCCCTCTCTGGCGGCAGGCGGGAGTCTCCCAGGCTCTCCTTGGTCCCCTCCCAGCACCTCCCTGCCCTCCCCAGCAGGGGCTGCCGCGGGAGCGGCTCTAATGGGCCAGGCTGCTTCCCGGCTGGGCATCTCTGAGGGGAGTCTCCATTGAGACTGAGCAAAGTCTTTAAAAGCCACTTAAAATGTCCTTGATGAGCTGAGTGACCCCTCAGGAGGAAAAAAGGCTGGAATAGGGCGTGGAGCTGAGGGGAGTTGCAGGGCCAGCCAGCCTTTCCCCGTGCAGCGCTTGCGTCTACCTGCCGGAGGGGCCCAGGCACCGCTGGGGAAAGCCACAGCTCCTCGAGGCAAGTAGGGGGCCAGGGCGGGGATGGGGGGGCGGTGGGAGGGTGATTGTAAGCTAAGCAGGCCAATTTCTTTAGCCGCCACAGTTTGATTTGCATATCCAGAAGGAGTGTTGTCCTTGGAAGTCATTAACACAAGAGTCTAAATCATTTCACTCAGGCATTTCCCCAGACTCGGCCAGCCCCCAGAGCTTGGCCTGCTTCGCTGAATAAGTCCCAGGTGGTAGGGCAGCGGCAGCAAGATGAGGGGCTTACGGTCCTGGTGAGGCGTTATGGTCCTGGGGCCACAACTAAGAAACCCCATTTAGCAATTTCAGATCCATACATCCTTAACCCTCTTATGTCCAAGGTTAGTTGTTGGTCGAACTCTGCCCCTTTGGTAGATAACGTGTGCTGAGCCAAATCCAGGGCAAGAATGTGACACTTCCAAAGATCAACACCCTTGTGGAAACGCAGATGTACCTGTACAAATGACAAGTCACTGTTCTATATTAACAGCCTTTGCAAGCTGAATATTTCAGGGCTTAATGTGTGCCCAACATTGCTGGCGACCCTGGGGGGGGCTGCTAATAATAACTAGGATTTAGTGAGCACCTACGATGGGCCATGCCTGTGCTAGGCCCTCTGTTATAGCATGTGTCCTCAGCATGCTTCGGCCCCCTCCAGGGAGGCGCTGACGTTCTCATCCTGCGATGGCCTCGCTGGCCCCTTGGAGACTGAGCAGGGGTGGTTGGTTTCTCATAGACACGTGGTTCCAAGGATCAGCGCTGAAATTCAGCCCCAGGCCCCTGTGGCTTCAAAGCCCAGGCAGTTCCCAATCTATCCCATGGTGCTCCACCCCCGCGCTTACCCACAGACCTGCAGATGCTTGTCCAGAACCCAGATGTCAAAGCAGCAGGGAACCTTCCCTCCTCTGGAAGGGCATCATGGTCATTAAGAGTGTGGAGTTGGAGCGGGGCTGACTGCTTCCAGACAGGTTCCACCCGGACCAGCCCCGTACCTTTGGGCAAGTGATTGCACCTGTCTGGGTCTCAGGGTTCTCATCTGTCCAGTGGAGATACTATCCATAGCCCTGCTCTGCTTTTTATGCGCTGTGCTTCGAGCAGGCTTGGCACACAGTAGGCTCTCACTCGCCATGTTAGCCACACGCAACCATGCAGGGGTTTCTCCACTTGACGGACTCTGCAGAAGGCCCTGGGCGTAGACGGCTCAGTGCAGGCTGCTGACTCTGTAGCTGGTTGGCACCAGTATTGGGGTGAGGTGCCTGGCCCAGCAGTGGGGAACTGCACGAGCCGGGAACCTCCTGAGGCTCCATCCGTGGGTCAGATGGTGAGGGCCTAGCAGCAGTGGCTGGACACTGGGAAGGGGCATGGAGCATTCAGTGTGGGGCAAGCAGAGCAGGCAGCACCAGCCTCAGAAGCAACAACTGACCTGTAGCTACTCAGCTTCAGGCCCCATGAGGGCCACTGACCAGCCCTTGCCAGGGCTCAGCTTCTCTGGAAACCTTTGCTGACGCCCCCAGACCCTTCACTAAGCCTCTCCCTGGGCTTTGCCCAAATCTCTGTGGTCCCTATGAGTGCTTCAGGCTGAAAAGACATCGGGCCACACAAGCATAGAGTGTGATCTAGTGAGATAAGCAGCTGGAGCCCAGAGTAAGTGCCACAGTGGGCGGGAGATCCGCTGGAGGGGAGCTGGGGCCTGGGACCAGCAGCAAGAGGGGAAGCGCAGAGGCAGGAAGGCCCGTGGGGAGGCTGCTGTGGTCAATCAAATGAGCTTTGTTGCAGACCAGCTAAGCTCAGGCAGAGGCCATGGGGGCACAGAGCAGAGGTACAGGGCATGGAGAGCCAAGCCAGAGCCAGGGGCCAGTGCCTGGCAGGAGCTGGGGCCACCAGTGGAGAGGTCTGGGTCAGGGTCAGTGAGACCAAGGTCAGAACGAGGCTTGGCTGGGAACTTGGGTGAGTTGCGGAAGCCTCCTGTCCTGCATGTTTCTCTTCTATAATAACACTTGTCTGTACTATTCAGAGGATTTGGTGAGAATAGAGGTGAAATGCACAGCCACTGCTGGACCACAGGGGCCCTCCACTGGTGTGGGTCCCTTAGGACCCTGGGGTCCACTGTGGGCCTGGGAAGCCTGGCTTTGTCTCTGCCTCTCTTTTTTCTCTCCGCACCTCTGTCCTTCCTAGAACCACCTGCCTCCTGTTTGAGCCTCTCTCAGCCTCCCTCCTTTTCCACACTCCCTCCCCTCCGGTTCTCCTTCTCCTTGTGGCCTCCCTACCGGTTGTCACTCTCCTTTCAATTACCATAGCCCAGAATAGAAGAATATTTTATTATTTGGTGTCTTTATTAAATCAAGTTTTATGGTCCCTGTTCTTCATTTTTTAAAGTGGATGAGTGCACACTATATGTTCCTATTAAAAAGCAAAAACCAAACGGAGTAACTAGGATGGCCCCTAGGTGGTTTTGTCCATTGGTCAGTGCTCCTTGATAGAAAATGAGAAGGTGGGGGTGTTCTCCTAGGTCACAGGGATGCCACCTGAATTGGAAAACAAGGGGGTCTCAGCCCACCCATAGCAACATTTCCAGAGAGGCCCCAGGGAACCAGGCCCCAGACCAGCTGGTGGAGAGCAGGGCTGCAGCCAAGTTTCCGAATGGAGGCTGCTGGGCATTCAGAGCTCCCCCCACCCCCCTCATGCCCTCCCACTGTAGCAGAGCAGAGGGGGCCTTCGAGGTTCTGCGGAGTCCTGGCCCCTGGCTGGTTAAGCCCCAAAGGGCAGTGGCACAAAGGCACAGGGAGGCTGGCCTTTGGCTCCTTCTTGGTCCCATCTGGCGTGCAGGGCAGTGGGGGTGAGTGCAGGGCAGTGGGGGTGAGTGCAGGGTTCAGAAACCACCTCCACCGGGGAGCCTGCCTGGGCTGATGTCACCCACTCTGACCATGGCACTCTGTCCCTGTCCCTTCAGCCCTGTTTTCAGTTTAAAGTTTACAGCTTAACATGTTACAGCACATACACACAGGCATGCACACATTCACCCTCCAAACAGGGTCATACGCTATCATACGTGTACACCACTCAGAAACAACACATGCGGTCCCGGATACAATCAGGCCATCCACAGAGACTCGCCCTCTTGAACGTAGTGTGTACATACTCACAGGCCTGTAGACACAAACAACCGGGTGCACGCTCACAGATACACTCACACCTCACATCCTCAAGCCTGCTCATGTGGTCATTTTCCCAGATAGAGTCACATATACACCTGGACAAGCCTTTCCAGGCATGTCCACATATATGGCCACACATGCAGAAGCACACGTGTGCACACACACACACACACACACACACACACACACCCCATGATCAACTGTTCTGTGCATCCATAACCTGACAGTAACCAGTTGGTCCCGAAGTGCCCTGCACACTGCACCCAGGCCTTCACGGGAGCAGGTTTCCTGCCCCAAACACCCTACTGACACAAAACTTAGGGGGTCTGACCTCCATGTCTGCAGAGAAAGAACAGCTGAAAATCCAAAAGGCCTCCTTATGGAAACCTGGTTCCCCAGAAGCAGAGGCCTCCCTGGGTCCCTACATGCTATTTTCCTGGCTACACAGCACAACACAACACACCAAAAGTACCAAAGTGATCTGAATAGCATGGTGGGCGTTTAAAGCCCTTACACACAGGTTACTCAGAGACCCGCTGGGGGATGGAGAGAAGGTGTGGTGGGAAGGCTTGAGCGGGTCCTTTCTCTCCTAGAGCCCCCAGTCCTGGGCCCCAGCTCACCTCTCAAAGTACCCATCACCGCAAGCTGCTCACAGATGACTGGTAAAGAGTCAGGGGAACAGAAGTGAACACGACACCATCTCATTCTTGAAGCCTCCGGTTTTAGAACCCGGCCCCAAATGGACCAGGGGTTTGCTGGAAGAATAGATAGATTTTTACCTATTCCTGGGAACCAGAATGTTTGCAAGTTTCCATTTGTGTGTAGCTACTCATGGGTCCATGGAAGAAACATCTTAATGGGGGTGTCCTGTGGTTCTCCTAGGCACCTCAGGTTACGATGGAAATGTCCAGGCCCTCTGCACACCCCCCCCCACATAGCCTCACAGCCTGATGCATCCATTCCTCAGCCTGTGGTACCCCATTTCCCCCCCAAGGTGGTGAACTTGGAGGCTGGACGGCACCGGGGTGAGGATAGGCTTGCTCTCCCTTACTCTTTATGCCCTTGGAAGGTTAGTTACCCAGGCTCAGTTTGACCGTCTATGAAATGAGACAAGACCACAGTACTTCCTCATACAGCTGTTGGGAAGGGAAATGAGCTTCCGGTGCACTGCCTGTAATGTAGTAGGTGCTCAACAAAGATCAGTTCCTCCCCTGAGGTTCTAAGTACGAGGAAAAACAATTCCAAATCCACACCTCTGGTTCTGGCCTTCATTCTAAGGCCCAGCCTCTGCCACCCCAATGTCACTCCGGTCTGTTTGACATTTCTCCCTGAACTCTTAGTAGAGCAGAAAGCAAGCTCATCACCTCCTCCTCCTCCCCAACCCGCAGCCAGTCCCCCTCCTGACATCCTTATTGCTCTCCTGACCTCACTGTCATCAAGTCTTCCAGTCCCCTTGGATGGCTCCCAGTCCCTTCTGCATGTGGACTGGAGCCCCAGTGGTCCTTCTTCCCTGTTCCATTGCTCTGCTTCTCCAGGGAGAATGTCCCAGCTGGTTCTCCCAGCCCCACATGCCCAGGTTCAGCCTCCGCCCCCCCCTCCCCTGGCCTCACCTCCACTGCCCCACTCACACCCTTCCCCACATCTCGGATCCTTCTTTCCCCAGGAGCCAGCCTGATTGCTCCACCGCTGGTCCTGGCATTGTTCAATCTGGTCCTCTTGGGGAATTGTTACTCTCCCTGCAAAACCAGATGCCCAATCGAGCTTACCCCAGTCCCTCAGCCTCTTAAGAAAGGGTCGCCTCTGACATATTCGTGTACACTCAGCTCCCCGCACAGCGCTGCACCAGTGGTGTGGTCCTGCCCGGTCCCACCTCTGCGCCTCGGCCTCTTTTTTCCTAAATCCCTGGGTGCCTCCCCTCAGTCCTGGTTCTGCACCTCCTTCAGGGATCCCTTCCTGCCTGGGCCTCCATCCCCCCCCAAAAGTGGCAGCTTTCCACCACCTGAGCCCCACCGCTGATCCAACCTCCTGACTTGAATTTGGCTGCTAAGAACAGTGACTAAGGGCACAGTGGATCTGGGGCCAGGCCACCTGGGCTCCGGAGCAGATGCATTTCTTTTCTGTAGACGAGGGAGGAGGTGACGTGGAGGGCGGTTGGGGTGGTGTGTGTTAAGCTCTGAGGATGGTGCTGGCAGGAGATGAACACGCAGAACCAGTGGCCGTCATGGTCACTCTGCTCCGTGCCTCACTTAGGAGGTCTTGCCCGGCCCGGCCCGCCCTTGTAGGTGCCGGGACTGTGGTGTCTGGTGTACCCGCATGGCTTAGAGGCTAACACGGTGTTTGAGACCGAGTAGAGAAGGGTGCTGCCAGCGTCACACTGCACATACCCCTTATTTATTTATTTTTTATTTTTATTTATTTTTGCCCAACGTGGGGCTCCAACTCGTGACCCCGAGATCAAAAGTCTCATGCTCTACCAACTGAGCCAGACAGGCACCCCAACCTGCACCCCCCACTTTTTTTTTAAACTGTGGCTATGGCTGAGCTTCTAGAACCTTGTACGTCTACACAGTCTTTACTGTCCTGACTTTATCTGCTGTCAGCTCCCGTGGCCACCTGGAGCTTCACCTGAGCCATGAAAATTATTCTGGAAAGCATTTTTTTTTTTTTTTTTTTTTTTCTGGACACCAGCTCAATCTCAGGGTAAAACCAGCCTCTTCATAGCAAAGGCAGAACCCATTCTGGCAACCAGTGGACCGCAGTTGAGGACACAGGCAACCAGTTGGCAACCTGAACGGGTTTGGGGCAGGTGGAGCCTGTGCAGGGATCTTCTGGGCTGGGGGTGCGGACAGGTGGAGAGGGGAGAGGCACAGTTCCTTGGAGAGGAGGCTGCATGTACATAATGTGTATAAACGTATATAATAATCATTAGCAGCAATTCAGCTGTCTGCCGCTGGTTTGCAAGATAAATTGCATTAATCAACACGATGCCTTCAGAACTTTTGGTGAGCCGTTTCTTATGCTAATTGGGCCACTTAAAGTAGATTGTCATTGCACCGGGATCTCTGCCTGTCAAGACAGTTACTGGCATATGCAAGCCCCTCCCTCCCAGCCCTCTTTCTCCCCGACCCTCACCTTTTCTTTTTTAAATATAATATTAATGAGAAGAGCTAGGCTAATTACCTGGCCAAAAATAAAACCTTGAAAGAAAAGGGGGGAAATGGGTAAGAATGTGACCACAGGGAGATGTGGGTCACCTTCAAGGCAGTATGGAGAAGCCCTCTGGGTGGCGTCTCCCTGGAGGAGAGGGTGAGGACATCAAAGACTGCTGCCCTGCTGGGAGGTGGGGGAACCTGATTCATCCTTCTTCCTGTTGGTGACCCTCAGAACTCAGGTCAGACACACCATGAATCTTGGGACTGGGTTCCCAGAATCCTATGATCTTGGGTGAGAGAGCAGCTTACAAGCCCAGAACCAGACGTTTCAAAACTTCTAGACTTTGAGAGAGAAAACAACACTTGAAAGGCCATCTGATTTCAGCCTGTCTCCCTGAAAAGATCAGCAAAATAATCCACTGCTCAAACAAGGCCAAGTCCATTGTCTATCTCAGTAAGAGCTAGTGACCGCCATCTTGGAGGGCTCAGTGATGTCTCAAAATGGGGAGGTATTTAGAGGATTGTGGGTATGGTTGAAGGTGGGTCTTGCAATGTGGGGACCCAACTGAGACTGGGCAGGGTTGTCAAGATAAAACCAAAGCTGGACAGTAAGTAAAGTGGTTAAGACAGATTTTATTCAGTCGCCATTGCAAATAGGAGAAGAGAAACCTTAGTATAGAGCTGGGCTCAGTTCCAAATACAGTATGGGCAAGTGAGGATTTACAGCCAGGGAGCATGGCTAGGGGCAGTGGATGGAAAATTCCTAAGAGGAAACGTCAGGGGTCAGGGAACATTCTGGCTGAATGGACTTGACAGGAGTCCTGCTGCAGGCAGGCCAGGGTGATCAGGTATCAAGGGGAAGGATTCTCTGTAAACTGAGTTGACAAATTTCTTGCGAAAAGTGGGCAACAAGGCCCAGCAAGGACAGACACCAAGGTTGGCTAAAGTGTAATCAAGGTGCCAGCCCTGGTGAGGCTCCAGGTGGGATGGTCTGGAACTGGTGGACACAGCAAGGTGAGCGTTTTGAGCAGGTGAGGATGAAGGAACAGCCATTTGCAGGCAAGCAGGTCTGCGCAGGTGAGTGACCTGAGGTCCCAAGGAGGTGAGCTCAAGTGGTTTCTTGTTCAGAAACACGGATGTTCAGGAAGTAAGTGCCTGTGACAGACAATATGGTCACTTGTAACTTTGTCTTTCTGAGAATTTCCTGGAATGGTCAAGTCATGGTCACATGGACGACCTTACCCGTCTGGCAGTGTGGCTGCAGGAAGCTCGTCTGCATGTCCGAATCTGTCTGGGGCGGTAGGGGGCGGCACAGGTGTCCACCCCCGGCCTGGGCCTGGCCCTGTTTGCCAACAGCACTCATCCACTGACCTGGACATTGAATTCTCTCTGTTCTTGCTCCCAGCTCAGCCTCTGGCATGTCCCTCTCTTAAATCCCACTGCCACCACCTGACCTCAGGACCTCTCTAGGCCACCTTGCCCGGGCAGCTCCCTGCCTCCTGGAGGCTGCCAGCGGGGTCCTGGGAAGAACAAGTCCACTCGCAGGGACGGATCCTCTCACCTGGCCTCCACACACCAGGGTTGCCTCCACCTGGTCCCTGCCTGTTCTCCCCACCCCCCCATCCCCCATCCCTCTTGCTCCCTCCCCCACTCTTGGGATGTGATCTCTGGGCAGCCTCCCACCCTCCCCCCCCCCACACACACTCACACACTCACACACACTCACACGGTTTCCTGTCTCTGAGCCTCGACACCTGCTGTCCCTCTGCCCAAATGCTCTTTCCAGCCCTGCACTCCTGGCAAACTGCCGTGTGTCCTTCAGGAATCAACCGTCCCAGCCGCCCTCAAGCAGGTCCTTGGTCACTTGCTGCTTCATGGCCCGGATGGGCCCGGCCCAAGCCTGGGTCTTGGCCTTAGCGGCCCTGTCTGCATTATTCATTTACAGGCAGGGCCTGTCTTATTCCAAGTTCATGCTTGGTGTTTACATACACAGTGGCTGGTCCACGTTCGTGGTCGAAACGTGCTTGTGGAGGGAAAGGGTACATCTTTGGATAAAAGAGGAATTCCTCCTTAAGCCTCTAATCTCTCCTGCTTCAGTCTAAGCCATGGGTCCTCTGTTGCTTGCCTCCTTCCCCCATAAACCTGCCATAGAAAGGACCCAGCCCCCAAAGGCAGCCCCATCTCCGCACTGACAGGCCCCCTGGGCCCTCTGACCTTGACCTGGTTTCTCCACCACCCTGATCCTGCTCCTGTTAGATCCTACACAGACCCCCAGAGGAGGGATGGGACAGTCCCTTTCCTCGATTCAGGTTCGGGAACGGAGGGCAAGACTCATCTCAGGAAATCAAGCAGTGCAGACCCCACTTGTTGTCCCGAGTTTTCTGACTTGGTTTCCCTGAAGCGTGTTACCTTCTGCCCATGCCTAGCATCTCGGTCCAGCTTCTCGTAACCCCACGACGATGCAGGGCTCTTCTCCAGGCTCTCTTCACGTGCCACAGACACTTCACACCACCTTACTTCCTTGCTGTGCCGGCCGCAGGAGAGGTGCACTGGTCCGCAAGGCGAGCCTGGCAGGGGCGGGTTTCCCGCAGTGCACCCCCCAGCCCCACCCGGTTCTCCGCTGGGACAGTTACACGGATGCCAGGCAGCCCCGAGACTGCCCCCCTCTCTTCCCACTGCGGGGGGGTCGGTGCTGGGCCTTACCTCAGTAGGGGTGTGATGGTAAAGCTTCCTTGAAGAAGGAAAGCAAAGGGAGGGGGAGAAAGGAATGAAGAAAGAGGAAGATGAGGAATGACCCTAGATGGTTTTGTCTGCTGAGAGAGTTCCCAAAGGCCAAGGCAAGGAGCACGGAATTTTGCCCGGGACTTCTGAAGGCCTTGGTCCAGCCCGTAAGCTGCAGACGCAGGCGGGTGGGAAAGGGGGGATGCAGCCTGGGCCCTGTGACCCCAAGACTTGGGGGGAGATGATGGAACCAGACGGGCCTGCCATGGCCCATGGCCTTCACACCTGGGAGGGTGCACCCCTAGGGAGCCTGAGCAGCGGCTCAGTGGGGGGAAAGAAGGCGGAATATAGAGAAGCCAGGGTGAGCCGGCAGGGATCCGGGACGGGACAATTTTTGACGATTTTCAGGGGGCTCGTCGTGTGTGGTCTCATCTGAGTGTTTCCTTGCCCAGGGGAAGGTGGCTCGGCCCTGGATAGCGGATGAGGAAACAGCCTAACGGGGGGGGGGGGGGCATATGGCAACTGATTTCCGTGCCCTTGCTGCTCAGCTGTTCAGAGAAGGAGAGAAAGGGGAGCCAAAGGTAGAGGGAGACGGAGGTAGAGAAAGGACCCAGGGATCCGGGGCATGGGGTCAGGCGGTAGGGATGGGCGGGAGGTCTGGAGGCCAGGCTGGGGCAGAAGCCCAGCAGCCAACCTTGGGCACCCATGCCAGGATGTCAGCCTCTCTCCTGGGCACCCCTGATCCACCCAATTGGCCCCTGTCTGAGTCAGGGCATTAGAATCAGCTGGAAGAAGGGACAAAGGGGGCTCTCGGGGAGGCCCCCACCTGGCCTGAACCCTGATCTAAGGACTCAAGACCAACACCTACTGCTGCCCTGCAGGCCAGAGGCCTCAGTGAACAGACCAAACTCTGCTCCCTGCCCTCCTTCTCCCTCCAAGAAGCCCTCCGGTCTACTCCCGGGCCCTGCTGGCTCCTCTTCCCCCACCCCGCCCCGGAGCCGGACCCCTGCACCCACACACCCTCAGGTCCTCAGTGACACCAGTCTGTTGGCTCCTCACACTTCCTTGTTGGACCTCCTCTCCCAGTGGAGGCAGGGAGCCCAGGCGGGTGGAGGACAGCTGTAGGGGTGAGGAGCCCACCGAGACGGTGCTCAGGTGAGAGTGAGGATGGGCAGGGCCAGGGAGAAACCTCCAGCACAGGGTATGCAGCTGCCTCGGTCTTTTCTGGGGACGAGGGGTCCCACCTTGAGGTGGAGGGGGCAGGGAGATTCACGCCAGGACTCTTTCCAGGATAAAAGCGCATGGTCGGGCACAGCGAGGCTGACGCAGGGAGGGGAGGTTCTTGCAAACCCCTTATTAATAAATGAATAATTGGCATCGCGGCCGCCTGATTGATGAGCACAGCAGTGCATCAGCATCTTCCATGTGAGGCCAGGGATAAATCTTCTCTGCGTGGCCACTGTCACCAGCCCACTTGGCCAGGAAGGGTGGGGTAGCAGGGAGATTTGGAGAGTCTGGTGCACACCCTAGTGTCTGGGAGCTCCCCCTTCTCTTCCCTGAGATGCCTCAGAGCCTGCAGCTTTCTGTGCAGCCCCCGGCATTGGGCAGGCAACCTGGAGAGCCCCTGAGATCTCCTTCAGAGCCTCATGCTGCGGTTGCCCCACCTCGTGGAACCCCTCCATCTCCAGACTACCTCTCACCACCCCGCACACCACTCCCATCACCCTTCACCCTCTCCCCGCCTTCCCTCCACTGGGTCCTCACAGCTCGGGCCAGGTGCTGCCTCTTAAAGCCCATCCGTGACTCCCCAGGGCTGCTGTAATAAGGACTCACTGGGGTGGGGTCCTGGGACCCTTCCCCAGCCCAGCCCAAGCCTGCTCTGCACCTCCCCCAGCCACCCCAGCCTTCCTGAAACTCCTCACTCCTGCCCCCGCCACCCCAACCCCACCTCACGCCCACCCCAGGGCCTTTGCCCAAGCAGTTCCCATTGTGCCAAGGGCCTTCTCCATCTTCCCCTGCTCCCTGGCTCCCTGAGCATACCCTCAGTGTCACACCCCAGAGAGGCCTTCTCCCACTGCCCTAACTTAACTGGGCAACCCCCTGCACACACACCGTTCTCTCTGTCCCCACCTCTGCAAGCCTTTCACGGCCTGTCATCGTTCGTACACAGTTTGCTTGGATCCACGACACCCACCCCCAGTCCTGGGCTGGACAGTCCATCAGGGCAGGGCCACCCATACCTGGCACACCACAGGTGCTCCCTGAAACTCAGTCCCATGATGACCCCAGCTAGTCAATCCCAGGTTGCCAGTTACGAAATTGGCTGTTCTGGCACACCTGTTTTTCACTCTGGGTTCCTCTGCCTCCTCCCTAGGAGGCCCAGAGCCCCGTCTTCCCTGGGCCTCCCTACAGAGGTGCTTTCCTTCTGACTTACCATGTTCGGAGCATGTCACCTTCCAAACGGGTGTGCACTCAGAAGGGAACCTGAAGAAGGGGGCCTGTGACTCATCCGATAGGGTGATGTGGTCATGGTGTGATATCAGGCACTGGGCGGGCCAGCTGGAGAAGGTGGGCATTGTTCTGGACTGGAGGGGAGCCCCTTGTCCCCCACCATACATAAGAGGTGCCTGTGGGACATCCCCACTCCACGCCCCAGAGATGGCCTCCAGGGTAGGCCAGGAGGACAGGCACAGCATGTCTCTCCCCAGGAAGGCACCATTTGGAGTAATCAGTTTTTTAATTACTAGTAATTAAATGTGTGTAACCTGCCCAGCTGCCACTCCAGGAACTGGGACAGAACTCCTGGGGGTGCACTGGTCAGGCACGTGCTGGGGGTGGCAGAGCCCATCTTCAGCCACCTTGGCACTTAGGAAGGTAGCTGGGTGAGTGGCGGTAAGTGTGGGTCCCCAGGTGCCAGAGAGGTGCAAGGGGCCTCAGGGTGGGCCACCTGCATTTCTGTCTCAGGGGTCCCCAGCCTCCTTAGGGCCTCTTTCCATTTATCCTTTAGCCTGGAGCAGCAGGATGCCTGACACAAAGGCAGGTGCTTGCAGGGCTGGCGGGGTTGGGGAGGGTGCGGGGGGGGGGGGCACCACACAATTTCCTCCCCTTCAGCTTCCCAGGAGCCAGCCCTTCCGGAGGGGGTCCTCCTAGAGATTCCCCCAGGCCGCCACTCCCCAGAGCAAAAAGCCCCCTCATCCCCCAGGCCCAAGCACTTGGTTAATTTAAACATTGGTGGAGTATCTGCCATGCGCAGCCATCCCTCAGGAGAGCCCAGGCCCCCCACCTCGCTGCCCCCACCAGGTTCCCAGAGAGCCAGGCTGTGGCCGGCCCTCCAGGTCAAACCCGTTCTCTCAGGTTTCACCCTGTGCTCTGTCCTTGGCTCCCTGGCATCTCCCTCTCCCTCTCCCTCTTGCTTTCTCCGTCTCATCCTTCTCTCTCTCTCTCTCGACTTCATCTCTCTCCTGCCCCCTACCCCCGACTTTATCTCCCCTTGGGAGCTTTTGTAGAACAATTAAAACAGCCTCCTTGTTTTCTTGCAGTGCCCATTTGGGGAAGGGGTGCCACCAGTCCTGGGACTCCAGCCCCACAGAGACAGAGACACTTAGGGTCTCCCAAGGGGCTCGAGCTTCATGGCTCCCCTCCACCTTCTTGCTGGAATTCTCCCCTTCTCTGGGTCCAACATCCTGCCCACAGGGGCTTGTGTAGACTCCGGACAGACAGGAAGAGGTCTCCAGCGGGCCATGGGGACAGATGGAATCAGGGAGGGCACACTCCCATCTCAGTGGCTTCAGAAAGGGGGACGTGACTCCTGTGTGCCTCCCTGGGGATGAAATCCAGGAGGCCTCAGGGCCCCTCAGGGCCCCCCTGGCTGGGCCACCGGCGTGCGTCCCCCGCTCCAGCCACGTGTCCCTCATCTGTCAAGCAGGAATGGTGACAGCTCCTGTCTTCAGGTTCACGAGCTCGGAGAGCCCTGTGCTGGCTGATAACACGGGGTTAGTGCATGGATAGCAGGACACAGGGGAGGCTCCAGAAAGCTGTGAGGATGCACATGGTGATAGTGGTTCCTGCTAATTCCAAGGGAGAGGACTCTCCTGCCTCACCTCGTCTCCATCCCCGCAAGGATGGCTTTGTCCTGAGGACAACTGCTACAATAGTAGCACACTGCCATACCTGCCCGGACCCTGGGTAGCCCACCAGTGGGTCTGAAAACAGCCCCCTAGGAGTCACTGTGGTCCCCAGGCCCCTTGTCTCTGCCCTGCAGTACCCCAGGGCTCAGGCCCAGCTGGTCAGGTCTCCAGGAAGTCCTTTGTCCTCTGCCCCAGGGGCTGTTTGCTGGGTATAGTCCTACAGCCTGTCCTGGCACCTGCTCCCTGGGGCCCTGTGGGGGCAGGCGAGGTCGGAAATGTGCTCCCCAATGATCTGGCTCTTACCTGAGTGCCTGCCCTGTCCTGGGCACCACCCTGCCTTTGCAGGACTCAGCCTCTTGGGAAGATTCAGGAATGAGCCATAGGGAGCAGGCACTGGCTAAACAGTGTGGGCCCAACACACAGTCCTGGGCAGTGGGTGGTCAGAGGAGGAGTAGAAAGGGGGTGGTGGGGGAAATGGGCGGATGCTGGGGCGATCTGATGGGCTTCCAGGAGAAGATGGGTCTTAGATTGAAGTCTTTGAAGAATGGGTAGGAGCTTGGTTGGAGAGAGACCATTCTCAGCAAAGGGAACAACCTGGGTAAAGGTGGGAAGGAGGGACCCGCCACGGTGAAGGGCAACCTGGCAAGAGGGAAAGGTGAGAATGTGGGGAGTGGGGAGGCTGGATGGAGTCTGCTTCAACACACCTACCCACCAGCTTGTCCTTACACATAATCCTGGAAAGCCAGGGTTTGCAGGGCATGTGGTGCGGGCCATCCCCAGGTGGTCATGGCCGGGGGGGACGGTGCCATGTGCACAGACTGGCCACCCTGTGTACATGCGCAGGTGCCTGGCAGGCAGGCAGTTCCTTCTTGAGCCCCCATATACACACAGGCTCCCTACCCAGGGTGGGCAGGAGCAGGCCTGGAGGCTGAACACAAAGCCAACCAGAAAGCCCACAGCTCAGACCCTTAGACTGCACCCGGGTGCCATCTCGTGGTTGTCTGGAGCACTGCACCCTCTGAGGTTTCGGGCTTCTTGGAGCCTTTGGGATGTCACACCCAGAAGTGACATCCCTGGTCCTCACACACACAGAATCATCGACGGCCGGTCATGACACAATGGCCCCAACCCAAATGCACACAGGGCCTCGCAGCAAAACTCCAGCAGTTACACATGGACACAAACACAGCCATTCCTATTCACACTTCTTTGTACCTCTTTTCACCAAATACAGTTTGGGAAATAAGGGTGGAGAGCACTGTTTTAGGCCAGCACAGGCATAACAGCGCGCACCTTCTCTGGGTCTGTGCTTGCTCTCGGTCTGTTTTTAGCACACCGTCCTTTCTCTCCTGGGGTCTTCCTGCGCGGCTTCAGGCTCGCCCGTCTAGCTGCTGCTCACGTGGTTTCAGGACCTCCTCCTTGTGAGAACTGGGGTGGCTGCCCAGGCAAGCCCCTCTGATGCGCGTGCTCTCGCCGACATGCATCTGCCCTGGGCACCACACGGGGAGAGGATGCTGGGGCCCATCCTATCATCCATCACATTATAACCCAAGGGACTTCCTAATAAGAATGGTAAAAATTGGTCAAATGAAACACACTTTCTTGCATTGGTTTGGTCCCATGAGGCTCACAACACATCTTTACCTACAGCAGCTCAAACACTAGCTATTGCTTCCCCCCATATTTCCCAGATGAAGGCACTGAGGTTCAGAGAGCTTAACCTGCCCAGGCTCACAAGACCAGGAGCAGGCTGCAGGGACTCCAGCCTCCCTCTCCTGGACTCTGGCCTGTGCTCTCTTAGGAGAAGGGAACAGGGGCCCCCGGGGGCACTGTTTCTAGTCTGAGATGGGGGGTGAGCATAGTGAAGAGTGAGGGGCCCACATAGATGCTCACTCCTCACTCCTGCTCTGCACTGCCTCCCGGAGGCTTCCCCAACCCTGTAAGGCAGGGACACTTCCCCCACAATAGAAAGCAAAATGTGGGGGCGGTTATTCTATGAGAGGTGAAGGCTGCCCCTGGAGCCAGTTGGGGGAACAGCCCTTGTGCTCTCCAAGCTAAGACTACTCAGAGAAGGTTGCCATCTCTGAGGGGCCCCAAGGACGGCTGGCGGGGAGCGAGGACTTGGGAGGAGGCAGAGAGGTTACCATGTGCCCCTGTATCTTGTGTCCGGGTGAGTGCACGTGGGCACACACTGTCCAAATTCCTCTATGGGTGCAAGACGGCCACAGCCTTCTCAGGACAGAATAAGGAGGGATGGCTCTAGGGGGCTAGGTAGAGGGCGCTGGAGGAGGAGAAATATCCCTCCATCCTCAGAGTCTCACACACCACGCATGCACGTGCACGCGCTGAGCACCACAGACCATGCAGTCTGCAGAACGCATTTATGAGTAGACCACAAACAAAGGGAATGTGTGCATCCTGGCAGAGAGCCCCAGATCGGTCAGAGAGGTATGGGATTAATCAGGGCAGACTTCCTGCCGGAGGAAGTCTTGATCCCAGTGGTCTCGGGAATCCATTAGGGAAACAAGGAAAGAAGTGCCTGTTGGGAGGCAAGCATTGTTGGCAGCTCCGTGTGACTATCTCATTTAACACTCAACAACTCTGACTCATAGGAGTTATCACTTCCCTTTCTATGGATGAGGAAACTGAGGCTCAGCAAAGTCAAGCAACCTGTTTAAGGTCACACAGCCATTAAGTGGCAGAGCCGTGATGGAAATCTTAGCCTTTCTGGCTCCTCGGAGCATTTTCTGTCATCATCAGACAATCCTAGGCAGAAGGAACCTAAATGGTTGTTGGGTCCAACCGAGCATGCACACAGACGGCAGCCCCGGGATCTGCAGGAACTCACACCCCCACCAGACAGGTGGCCTGGGCCCTTGTTGGAGCAGGAGATGCTCCTGCTACATGCTGACTCCCGGAGCGGGGTGAAAACCATATACTCTCAACCCACTGCTTTCTAGCGCTTTGGAGACAGTGATGTCCCCACCCCTGCTCTAACCTCCTCTTATAAAGTAGCTTCCAGACACCCCCCTAAATGTGAGTCCAAATGGATATTCTTATCTTGTGTCTGAGAAATCCTGACAGACCTCTGCCCAAGGATCTCTATCCGGCAGGCCTTGGTGTAAAAGGTGGGGGACACTTACCGCTGGGGCTCATTCTCAGGCCTATGGGATGGGGGACAGGAGAGGACACTCAGCTCGGGAATACCTGTTGAATGGATGCATGAATGAATGAGCCAGGGAATGAATGAATGATCAGCCACAAGACCACTCCCTGCTGAATCCTCTTCCTGCTCTACGGCTGGCCCTTGATTCTCCTCTGGAACTCCCCAGCCCGTGGAGCACAGCCCAGTGCCCCATGAGAAATGCGGTCATGCTGCACCTGGGGCCCCCCTATCTCTGTCACTCGCTTGAGGGACCCCCGCTCAGCGGTGCTGAGCCCCACCCCGCTGGCAGGGGCATAAGCCCGAGAGCTCAGAGAGCTGAAAACCAGCTCCACCCTCCCAGCAGATGCGGCATTTGTGAGGTCAGAGTGGCTGCCCCAGCCTGGACGCTGACTGTGTCTCCCGAGCCTGGGGTTCGTAGGAAACGTGTGCCAGGGCCGGGAGTGGCTGCGCCTTGGGAAGCTCAGCACAGACCTTCTCCCCTCCACCTTCTCAACCCCTCGCTTGCTGCCATGTGTTCATTCACTGGCATGAGCACAACCGTGTGCCTGCACAGAATACACGCCGGGAAGAAGACCTCCAGGCCCTTGCACACACATGACTGTACGCACAGGCACACACGTGTCTATGTGTCCGGTTGCAAGGACCGTCACAGCCAAGCTCAGATGAGCAGTCTCCCCACGCCCAGCAGACGTAGTAAAGGGATCCATCTAGGGGACAAACACTCCCCCTCCCCACACTGAGGTAGTGGCTTGGCAGCAGGGTAAAATTTATCATCATTATCCTAATATCATCTCTAGACTCGACAGTGGCAGCAGCTAAAGAAAATACCAAGGCTTAACTTGGGGCGCGTGGGAGAGAGAGGCAGAAGATAGGAAATATGATTTATGATGGAAATCAATGCAATCATAATACTCTGTGCTTGTACAATTGGGCTGAGCCTTCTGTGCCCACAGGCCCACTTCAGCCCTGCCTGTCAGAGAGTGTTGGGGACTGGGGGGCTGGGGGGCCGGGGCCAGGGTGAGTGGAGGGGCCCACAGGATAGGACACTGCTCATCTCCTTTCCCAGCCTTCGTCCAAGAAGGTGCGGGACACTGTCCAAAGAGGAAGACGGAAGGCGGCAAATTAACCTATGTCAAGGCAGCTCTTGGGCACTATAGCCCGCATGGCTTATCCTGCTCACAGCACTGCCCTGTGGAGATAGAGGATTCTCTCCTGCCTTTTCAAGTCCATGAGACTGGGGCACTCAGTGACTGAGTTAAGGTTACACAGCTCGTCACGGCAGAGCCAGGTGTGCTCTTCCCATGCCATCACGTGGCCCGGTGTGGAAGGGCCGTAGCGGGCTGCCCATTCCCTGTGGTGTGAGCAGCTGGGAGAAGGCTCCACCTCCCCCACAACATTCCCCCTACAGCCTCGCCCATCTGGCATCCAGAATTGCACCATTAGTGATATCCCTCTGAGTTAAGTCATAACCTATTCAGTTTATACAAGGTGGTGGTGGTGACAATGGTGATGGTCACCGTGATGGTCTTCCAGCTGGGCTTGTCATTAACATAGGGCAGGGGGTCAGGGTAGAATACACACAGCCCTTGCATGGTGTGTTGGAGATAAACTTATTTCCACTTCACAACTTTCTAGAAGAACTGAACCAAAAATTCTGCACCGTGGCCTGGGAGACTGAGAGTGGGTAGAGCAATCTGTCTTTCTTCCTGGTAGATTCAGACAAGAGCATGATTCTGTCACTGAGTGGAAATCCCTTCAGTCTGTGATGAGCTGCTTATGCTAAAGATGGGGGTGGGGATGATGGGGAAATGAGCCCCCACCTGAGTTCTTGCCCTGGCCTGGGGGGAGGGGGTAAAGCCCTAGTCACAGAGGGCACCCCCCGACTGGGGCATTTCCCCCTTGTGTCCTCCGAGAACAAGGCAGGGTTTCAGTGAAAGCGGGAGTGAAAAAATGAGTGAGGGGACGAATGAATGCTGCTGGAAGCAGATCTCCTGGCTGCACAGCGGGGAATGAAGTCAGAGCCCCGTGAAGAGCAGCCAGGAAGGAGAGGCAGGTGTCTGGGGACCAGAGGCTGCTGGTGCAGGCGCTTTGTCAGGGTGAGGCGGAGCTCAGCCCTGGAAGCTCTGAGGCCAGGATGGCTCAGGAAGGGCCTTCAGCCGGGCTTAGAAGGGGGCAGAATCCCTAGTAGGCGCGCGGCCGCGGAGGCAACGGCCAGGGGCGAGACTCGGTGCGCGCGGAAAGGGACGCAGGCGACAGAGTGCGTCCGCGGCCGGCCAGCAGCAGAGTGGGGCCGGGGGACGCCCGGCGGGGGGTGGGTGGCCGGGGTACGGGGAAGACAATGAGATGGAGAGAAATGAAGCGGGACCCGGCCCAAAGCCTGGGGTGGCGGGGCCGGCCGGCGGGGCAGCAGGGCCGTCGGGGGTGACAGCTCTGGCATTTCGAAGGGCACCCGGGGGCCAGCGCCTGCCTTGGCGAGACCTCGGGAGCTCGATAGACTTTCCAGACCTAATTAGTGTTTAATGGTCTGGAGAGACGCTGCATCCGCCGTCACCGGCCGCACCATGCCGTCCAGCTTCAGATTCTTAATTAACCTTTAAGGAGATGGTCGGCTGGTGGCCGCCTGGGGAGGCCACGTGCATCCCCAGGGGCGTGCACGCGCCAGGGCCCACGGGCTGTCTGGGACACCGCCCCACGCAAGCGTCTGAGCGTGACTCCAGCCACCCCCCACCCCCGCCCCGAAGCAAGCTTTCAAAAATGCTCGCGTGCACTCATTCCCAACCAGGTGTGGCCGACTGGGACCACCAGGTCGGGGGAGGCAGCGCTCTGAGCGGCTCAGGAGAAAGGAAAGCGAAGGAGAAACGCAGCTATCGCTAGCCGCAGCCGTTAGGGGGCGCCGTCTGGCAGGGAGGCCCGCACGGAGCAAGGCCACCAGGGCCCTAAGTGTGTGACCGGGATGCAGGGGGAGGCGTGGGCGGCCACGAGACTGAGGGGGATCTCGACCCCGTGGAGGAAGTGGGCTTTGGCCTGTGGGCAAGGGGAGTCCCCAAAGGGTTCCTGGCCGTTCATGGTTCAGAAGTGTCCTGCTTCCTGCAAAGAATGTGAAAGCAGGCAGGATGAGGGGACCATCCAGGCAGAGGATGGTAGTGCCTGGAATAGGGTCGGATTCCAACCTAAGGGATCCGAAGGTATTGGAGTGTGTGAGCTTGGCCATTGGTGGTGGCAATGATATTCCTAAAGCCAGACGACCCACAGAGGGAGACAGGCCTCGGGCTGGAGGTCACGCGTGCCTGTAGGACAGCCAAGGGAGAATGAGCAAGAGGATCCAGAATGTGACTGGGAAGGAGGTTAGGGATGCGGTGGGAGGTTTGGAATTGCCTCCAGGAGACTGCAAGTTGAAGAGAAGGGGATGGGTAAAGTCTCTGATGGGAGGGAGGGAAGAGGGGAAGGGGCCAGCCGCAAGTGGGAGAACCCAGGTGTTGAACTCGGAAGAGAAGCAGAAGGCACAGTGGAGACCCGTTGGGGGCGGGGAGTCGGGCACCAGCGTGGAGAGCAAACCCTGCACTCCAGAACCCCACCTCACCCACCCCCACCCTAAACACACCCCACTCCACATACCCCCTACCTCACACAACACACACATCACACACCTTATGGACGCACCGCAGTCAGCCCCACACACTGTATACACTTACTTGCACACACTCACATACAAGTCCCAGTCACCCACTCCCTCACACATCCACATTCTTGCACACCCATTCACCCATCCACCCCCTTGCACGCTCTCCAGCCCTTACGCACACACCATCACACTCACACCTAAGCCTGACACACTTTTGTGGGCAGCGTCTATGACCCAGAGACCCTGGCGTGTTCGGGGAGGAGGGGCCATGATCGATGCTTATTAATGAAGCTGCCCCAGAGATGGCTAATTGATGGCGGTGTGCGGCTGTTGTCTGGAATTTAACCTGATTCATCATTTAGCCTGTTGGAGGCTGGAGAGCTGTGTTAATTAATGCCAGGAAAACAGACTTGGATGAGCTGGCGGTGCAGCCTCATATTAGAAAAGGGAGAGCAAGGGGCAGAGGGAGGGAGGGGGAGAAAGGGGGGGAAGAGAGAGAGAGAATGATTAAATCTAAAGCTCAGAGACAAAACAAATTCCAAAAAGCAAATGTCGGTGCCATTTCTAGGATGACTCAGGCTTGTGCTTGGCCGGCACCATCAGGCTGTGGTATGGGGATTAAGAGCAATTTCCTCTAGATTTGTCATTTACTTGGTGTGGGCTTTGTTTTGTCCTTTAACTTGGCTGGGGACTGACTCTTCGGGCCTCCCACTGAGCCCTGTGAGACAGGAGGAGGGGTCCCAGGTGAGGAGAGGGCGGTGGGGAAGGCAGAACTCCTCTCCTGGTCGTGGAGGGGACGCAGCTTGGCAACTCAGTCCACAGTCCCAGAGGAACCTCCTGGGGCAGGGTAGGTGGGGAAGGAGGACTCACAACACCTGACTCAGGGGCAGGCCAAAGGGAAATGCCGACAGGAGAGTGGGCCTTGGATAACAGGCGAGGGGCTCTGTCCAGCCTCCAGGGCCAGGGTGCTCACTCCCCTTCCCAGTCCTGCCCACTGGGTTTTAAGAGGCGCAGGGTCTAAATCAGGAAGGCGGTGGTCCCCCTGCAGGCTGGGAGAGATCAGATCCAGGCGGAGAGAGCCCCATGAGGCCCAGAACTCCACAGCCAAGGGGCCTAGAGAGGTGTAAGTTCTCAGGGGAAGGGCCGGTAGGCTGCTGGGAAGGGAGGGCTGTGAGCATGTTTTGATGGAAGAAACCGATTCTCAGGTCGGCATAGCTGAGGGCAGCCTTATACATGGCCTTGACTTACCTGGTGGAGCTCTGGTACCTGAGTAGATGAGGGGAAACAAAAGGAGGCAGGTTAGGGCTGGAGACGAGTCCTCTGTAATCGCTAGAGCTGACCAGGTTGGATTTAGGACGCCCCTTGCAGGATGGAGCCCCCACCCCCACCACTGTAGTGTGGGAGCAACTACTGAAGAGCTGAGGAAGGGAATTCCATGTGAATGGGTGGCCGGGGCTGCCAAGTATGGGGTCATGTGGCTGGGCATTTAGGGACTCGGTTATGCTGCAGCACTGAGGGCAGAAGGTATATGGTGCACGGCTGGGGCACAAGAAGGGGGCGCTTAAACATCATTTCAGCAAGGCCCTTCTGCAGCCTGGTTGTGAGCTTCTGGAGGGAAGCGCCATGTCTTTGAGGTTTGCTGTGCCATCCTTAAGCCAGAGAACAGGGGCTGGGCCACAGAGGTGTTTAGTAAGCACTAGATGGTTGGAGGGATGGATGGATGGATGGATGGAAGGACAAACTTAGTGGCCCATCAAAGCAATGGGCTCCAGGGGCGCCTGGCTGGCTCAGTTGGAAGAGCATGTGACTCTTGGTCTTGGGGTGGTGAGTTCAAGCCCTATGTTGGGTATGGAGATCACTAAAAAATTTTTTTCAATAAAGATAAATAAATAAATAAATAAATAAATAAATAAATAAATAAATAACAAAGCAATAGGCTCGAGAACTGGTGGGCCCAAGTAGAAGAGGACAGACCTGGGGCAGGTGGAAGAGAGATTTTGAGAGGGTAAGGGAGGCCATAAGTCCCTGAGCTCAGGGTGTTAATGCCTCAGGAGAGCATGGTCTCCCACCCTCTGCCATCAGCGCCCGATCTTGCCCCGAGGTTGTCCAAGAGTTCAGTAGAGTCCAAAAGAGCCCGGGGGTAGGCGGTGGAAAGGAAATCAAATGTTAGCTAGTCCCTCAAAAATGATGGACATAGCCACTAAGAGAGAAGGAGAAGGGGAGGTGTGGTGAGAGGAAGGGAAGAGAAAAGGAGAGAGAAGACAGCTGTGGTTCATTTATTGAGCACCGACTGAATGCCAGGCACTCACCTGAGCTCTCACATTAATCCTGCCACACTGTCAAGGGGACTAGGCCTCTAGGAGGTCAAGTAACTGCCCCATCTCATATGAGCAAGTAGATGGCTAGCACTGAAAGCCAGGCCTCCCAACTGAATCTAGGGCTTGTTTCATCCAGAATCATCTATCCGCTGCCATTAAAAAATAATAATAATAATAATAATCACCCCCTCCCCAACCCTGAAGAGGGTTAGCGACCCAGCCTGGCTGCGCAGGTTAGTAAGCTTGGTTTCCACAGCAGCAGATCTTAATTAGGACGGCCCGGGTCCTCCCACCCTTGCCAGGCAGCCCTGGCTTGTTTGTGGGAGCAGGTGAGATGGACAGGGGGCTCAGAAACAAAGAGACAGGCTGCCCTTGGCTGTGTGCACCTGAGGGAGCCCTGACAGGTGGGTAGGGGCACGTTAGCCCATCTCCGCGATTTCTCACTGATTTCTCACTGTATCCGTCCTGTCTGCCGAACTGCCACAGCCCCAAGAAGCATCTACCCCCACAGATGGCCCCAACGCCGGCCCCACAAGGCGGGGGGGGGGGACAAGGGAAACCAAAAAGCTGACTGGGGAGTCCCTTCCCCCTGGAAACCAGTAGGAGAGACCTTTGATGGCCCCCGATGGTGGGGGCTGGGGGCGGCACCTCCTTTGTTTGTGCCAACTCACCCCCTGCCCTGCATGTGAAGGGAAGGCATTCTGTAAACTTGGATTGCAGAGCAAGGAGAGGGTGGAGGCTCGGAGAGGGCTAGGAGAGAGAGAGAGGAAAGCAGGGAGAAGGGGAGGGGGCAGCCCCAGGCAGCCCCACCAATAGGCTCTGTCAGTCCTCTGCCCGCAGCTCGCTGTTCGCTGGGCACTGCAGAGCAGAACAGCCTGTTGCATAGCAACTGCCAGGGCCTGTTTGTGGGGGCTGGACCACGGAGGCTGCGCGGGCCCGCAAAGGGGGCTGCTGGGAGGGAGGCTCCATGCCCCACCCGCCAACTCACCACGTGCACAGAGCTCCCCACCCCGCTGTGCCTGGAGCACCAGCTCCGGCTCAGGCTGCACCCCCTGGAGAGGGCATCCTCTGCCCCGCCCCCCCGCCCCCACCGCTTCGTGTGCTAGGATTCAACGGTCTTCTCCCCCGCGCTCCCTCCCAAGTGGAAGGCGCACAAGGCCAGGCTGGGGCTGGGACTCAGGGACCGTCTGGATCCAAGCTTTAGAGCCAAACTGGGGAAGTTTTACTTCAATCCATCACGTACACGCTATGCATAAGCCTGGACGTCTGTCTTCCCACACATGGGGAGGGGACCCAGACAACCCTGGCCGGTTCGGATCTAAACATTCACCTGGCACTTCTCAGGCATCCCTGACCAGACTCCTTCCCTGAGCACGCCGCCCCAAACTTACTCTTTCTGAACGTGGCCTGTGGGCTCTGTTGTCCCTGCTGGAGACGGACAGGGGACACTGCCCACAACACCAGCTCAGGCCCTCCTGGGGCCACAGTGGCTCCCCCTGACTCTGCCTGACTTCCTGGGCACTCACAGGACTTTCCTCACACTCTCTGGCACCCTGCTAGCTGGCACCCTGTCTCCTCAGCTCACCCAGGCCTTCTGCCCCTGAATGCCCAGCCCTGGTCCATACCCTACCCACGCCGTGACTTTGCTCATCCGGCTCACTTGGATTCCGAGAGGACTGGAGGACATAAGCCACCTCGTGTGATCAGTGTAAGGCCTGGAGCTGGGGAAGGACAGGGCAACTGTCGCCTGCCACCACCACGCCGGCCTCCCAGTTCCCCTCCAGGCACAGGGCGGTGGCCCCCGCAGGTCCGCATACTCTCCCGTTCCTGACCCAGAGCCAACAGGCCCCTGTCTGGGCTGGGTCACAGCCGTGTCCTTAAGGTTGTCAGGTGTCTGTGCTGCTTCTCATCCACCTGCCCTTCATCCCCTTGAGGGCCACTTGTGACAGCAGCAAAGTGAGTCTAGAGGCGATGGCTCAAAAAGTGACAAGTGTGGCTGTGTGGAGCCCATCACGCAAGTCTCCCTCAGGGGGCCACCGGGGCTTAGGACTCTACTCTTTAGACAGGTATGAGGAGGTGAGGGCGACAGTAAAGAAGGGGGGCCTTGTAACCAGCACAGAGACAGGGTAAGGCGGCTCTGTGGGTGACCTGGAGGTGACCTCAAATACTTTGCGGAGGGATGGGCGGAGGGCCTGGGCTGGCCGCCAGCCCCACCCAGGGGCCACTTTTATGGCTGCGCCTTCTAAATTAGAAGAGGGGTGAAGAGCTGACGGGACCTACATGCCGGTTTGTGTCCTGACCCAACAAGAATCAGATGGCCTCCTCCGAGCGGGGAGTGGGAGCAGAACCAGATTTATTAAAAATCTTATCTGGAGGGTTTGCATTTCAATGGGCTGTGGATTTGCATATTTTAACAATAACCCCGGGTTCGTCTGTCTGGTCTGTGCTCACTGACTGTCTCTCTAAATGAGGATCGAGGCTGGAGTCTTCAACAAACCCCTCCTCACCCAAAGGTACCACAACCCCCCCTTGCTGGAGGGGCGGGCCTTTGGGTCAGAAACAGAGCTGTCCAGCAGGTGACCAACTCTGACCTCTGGACACTCCTGTCCTAGGGGCATGGCTGAGGCAAGAGGGAACAAGGCCGGTGATGGGGCGTGCATAGGGTTCTGGGTGTATAGCCGGAAAACAAAATGGGTGTGGGCCTTCCCTCACAAAGGGAAGACAGACATTGAACAAGTAAGTCCACAAGTTGGGATAATAATGGTCATAATCAGGCCACACTGTGGCAAGGCATTTGAAGGAAAGAATGGGAAGCTTGAAGGAACAGGGGGAAGCTGAGGCCTAAGGGAGGCGTGGGAGGTAGCCAGGAGAAAGGGCAGCCTGGGGATGGGCCCCTCACGCCCTGGGAGGGGCGCCACCAGCTGGCCTGGCCAGGGTGTACCTTGGAGAGTGGACCGAGGTCAGAGGTCTCCAGTGAAGGCAGATTGGCCTCTGCACTAACTGCTGGGTTGTCCTTAAGTCTGAACTTCATGGTGACAACAGACAAGATTCCTTGAATTTCTAACCCCTCTCTATGGAAGGAACCACATGTGATTTACTAAGGAGATAATTAAAATATTAATATATTTACAACAAGCTCCAAATAATGTGCACTTCTTCTGCCATTCCCCTGCCATCCCTTCTCACTAGGGGACTGTGGAAGCCGTGGGGCGGAGGCTTATTTTATTCCGAGGTTCCCGAAAGCCTACTATGCACAGGGCATGTGATTCAGAATCTGCCTTCCTGGGGCTTTAAACAAATAATTTCTCCATTAATTGATTGTGAATTACTATTGGCTAAGTGCTGCGCAGGCCAAGTCCTGGCGGAGAGCAGAGTCGCTGGGGAGCCACCCACCTAGGTCCCTGTTATCTCAGGCATGAGTTCTCGTCTCTGTCCATATCGGGTGGTGGCTTCCTCACCCCTAGCCTTTTACACCAAAGGCTGAGAATTCTCAATCTACTCTCCCAAAGTTGCCCAAGGTTCATCTTCAAAAGGTCAGTCTTTAAGTCATGATCTTCCTGTAGCAGGAGCAATGCTGAGAATACCTGCTGGTCAAGGGAATGCCTGGTGCCCGGCATTGGTAGATGGAAAGAACTTCAGGGTGGTGGGGACCCAGATAGGCCTCATCTGTGGGGTAGCTCCATGGGCACACAGACTGTTCAGGCACGTAGGACGCACGCTCAGAAGGGTCACATGTGTGGGATTTAGTGCTCTGCAGTCGCCATCTTGAAATTCTTAAAATTTTCTCTTTGTTCTTATGTTTCAAGTCAAAGAAGTCTGTGGGATGAAGAAGCATGTGTAGGGCTTGCAGCCTCTTTTTTTTTATGGTAATGCAGTATTTTATTTATTCTGTTCATTAATAACTAATACTCGAGAACTTTTATAATATTAATATAACTTAATCTAAAAGAATCAACTTAGTTTACATTTCAATATTGGGTATGAGAGAGAGAATACTTATGGTCAAAATTATTATATAAAAAATTATAGTAAATGCTCGGTGTTAGTCTACATACAATTTAGTTTTTGGCATAAAGTTATTTAGTTGCCAGGAAGAACATTTGGTTTACTTCACTAATAGGAATATCTCTTGATGCTGGGATGGCCTCTTCTTGGTATTTCTTCTGCTGTTGATTTTTAGCATAGTTATCTGTGATTGTATGAATGGAGTTGAGTGGAGAGGTACTCATCGTGTTGATTCCAAATAAGAGTACGTAACCAATTACTATAGTAATGAGGAAGTAGACGGGCAATGCAATTGCCCAGTATTTTTGAGGCCAATAGGTTAATCCTAAGGAGTTTAGCCAAGATTCAGGAATAAATGCCCACACGAGATACAGGATGAAGCCAAATTGGGAGCTTAAGAAAAGAACAAAGCCATAAATCACTCTGGCAATGGCGACGGTGAATTTTCCACCATTTTCCCTGTGGCTTTAGACAATCTTGGGTCCTCGAAGCGCCCACTCAGGCCCCTCCCGACAGCTCGGCCACTTCAGCGCCAAGTCCCCCGCGCAGGCCCCTTCCAGAAACCCTCCGCGGGGGCGAGAAAGGGAAAAACTAAAGGAAAGGCCGGGTCTCTAAGGCGGCCCCCTGGTCACCCCCTCCGCTCCCGCCCAGGCACCGGACTTGCAGCCTCTTGCTCATGGGAGGTTCTGCCTCCCACCATCTGCCTAATCCATGTACATCCTGGGCTCCACAAGCCAACAGTCAGCCCTCTAGGCCGACCAACAGTGGCCTGGGTGCAGGTTAGGGGAGGTTTAGGTCAGGCCTATTCACCCGGGGGTACCCCAGGCTGGTAGCACTGTGGTATGTCTGGTTAGCCAACAGAGGCCATGACTTAGGGCAAGCCTCTTGCCCTGCTCCAGCACATCCTGGAAGAACATTTACAATACCCTTTAGGGTTGACTATCCCACTGTGGATCGGGGCAGTGGGTGGCCTCTGGATGGAGATGAAGCCTTGCTTGACTTCCAAGGGCCCATCCTAGGCTAGGCTAGGTGGCAACATGTCAGTGGGTGGTCAGTGGAAAGGAGAGCCCAGCAGTGCTCAGGCCCAAGATGTGCCCCCCTCCCCACAGCACTGTGGCAGGGTGGGGCGCTCTGGGTACCTGTGAGGATCTCCATGCCTGAGGCGATTCTCTCTTTCTCCTTAGCCTTCCTGAATCTGGCTTGCATTCTTCTCTTCTGCCCCGCTCAAGGAACCTTCCAGGCACAAGTCACAAAAAACAAACTATGTGATCTTGGTGATTCTGCATGGGAGCTAAATGTTCTGATATTTGCATTTAAAACTGGCATCACACAAAATAAAGATGAATGGCAGGATCTATACTAATAATTTAAAATTTATATTTCTTTTTACTTAAAACAACGTCAAACAGCAAATAAAAAAGACCATGACAAGCCAAGAAAGAGAGAGACTGAGGAAGAAAGGGAAAACTTTATATTTTAGTGCTTTAACGATGCTTTTTTTTCCTTGCTTTTTGAAGAAGGAGCCCTGCAAAATGATCTCTTTCTTCCCAGAGCAGTGATGCTGCTGGGTTAGGGTACAGCTATCCCAGTGGACCCCAACCCACAGGGTCCGCTGCTTCACCGTTTCCATGACCCTTATGTGTGCCGGGTTGGGGGGCAGATGATATAAAAGTTGAGTTCTTTGGGGGGGTGAGAACAAACAGTGGAGACTGATGAGGAACAGGAGTCTGGCTCCTCACAAGCATGGGAGGCAGTGGGAAGGGAGAGAGATAAGAGCTACCTTCAGTGAACAAGACAAGAGAAGAATAGGCATTGGCACACTACACCATGGCTTGGGGAGAGGCGAGCCCCTCTGGTGAGCATGGGAGCTGGGTGTCACCAGGCACTCACATGTCCCAGATGAGCCTGAAAGGACCCTCACTCAGCATTGAGGTTTGAACACTCACCCTGGAATTACATTTGGGGACTCAGGGGCTGGGTGGAGAGCACCCTGGCCATCCCCATAGGCCACCACAATCACTTCTGGCACCCCAACCATCCTCCACCCATCCCGGCACTGTATGGGGTATCGGTCCAGACCTTCCAAGGCATTTCTGGGTCACAGAACTGGAAAGCAACATGGAGGATGAGGTTTATGGAGAGGCTACTATGCAGAAGAAACTATACCAGCTTCCTCCTTTATCTTGCTTATTCCCAGTCTCTAGCTGAAATGAATTCTTTGCTGATGTCTGTAATGTCTTCAAAGTACTACTCAAACGTGCACACGCACACACACACTCCAGTGGAGCTTGTCCCAAGTTAGGGTCTAGGGGGTCTGTGGGTAGGAAACTGGGTCCCTGCTCTTGCTTGAGAAACAAGTGTCTCTCTGTTTCAGCCTGTCTCTCTCTCTCTCTCTCTCTCTCTCATACACACACACACGCGCGCGCACGTACTAGAGGGGAGAAAGAGAGAGCTCACAAGGTAGTACAAGGCCGTGTGTGACCAAGGGAGCCGAGAGATAACCAGGGAAGTCTTCTTGGAAGAGGAGGGTTGTTGAGGATGGCCAGTGGGGGTGACAGAGAACTTTCCAGGTCCTTTTATTTTTGAAACAGCTCTGGGCCAGCCGCCCGGTATGAAGCAGAGGGCTCAGGTGCCTGAGAAGGCAGGAGGAGGGCCCTCAGGATCCTGCTGGTGCAAGGGCTGTCCCAAGTGCAGCCAGGGGAAGTTCACGAGCGGATGTCCCCAGGGCTCTCGCCAGCACTGGCTTAAACAATGAGAGGTCAGGGGGCTCAGCTCTTGTCCCCAAACCTCCATGTCAGCTCCCAGGAAGATAGTTGCAGCGGAGGGGAAGCTGGGTGAAATCGGTCCCTTCCTGGTCTGGTGGCAGAACACATCTGGGCACTAAGGGACCAGTGGCCCCCTCTGCAGGCTGGCCCTGTTCTGGTGGGGTATTCATTCCAGCCTCAGGGAGCCCCTTGCGGGGCAGGGAAGAGGAGACACACAGATGGGAAAATGGCCCTCACACAGGAAGCAGCCCAGGAGCCCAGTCCAGGTTGCACCCAGGAGGACAAAGAAAGGCGGCGTATCTGGACCTAGGGGTTAATCAGGGCCATCTTCCCAGATGGGGGAGGGATGCTTCTGTACCCTGACCCACAGGGAGCGGCAGAGAGCTGCAGATGCTTGTAGGAAGTAGAAGTAACAGGGGGGACCGACTTGGGGAGGAGGGAGTATGGGAAGGAGAGGAGGAGTCAGGAAAGAGCCAGGCTGGCCTGTCTGTCAATCTGTCTGCCTGCTCACTGGCCACAGACCTCTCTTTCTGCAAGGAGCCACGTTGGACAGACAGGTGAAGCCTTTGGACCGGCTCAATCATGGTATTTATTCTAATTGTATCGTAATCGTCCCCAAGGAGCCTGGTTCAAATGAGCTTGACATTATTAAAATTTTAATGCCCAGTTTTCATAGCTGAATGAATATTTAAAGGGTATGTCCCAGCTTAAGTTATGATGATGAAGAAATTAATGGAATGTCTTGTTTAATGCATGGATATGTGTTGATGCAAAAAGTGGCAGAGATGGGGAGGCAGAACTAGCAGAAGAAGCCACCCGCCAGCCCTCTGCTGCAGTAGGGACAGGGAGGACCCCAAAACCTGGGCCAATGACCACTCGCTCCCTGTGATGGGACCCCAAGCTGGAAGCAGAAACACAGTCAAAGAGTTAATGATGTCCCCAAAGGACTGACCCCAGAAGCCTTCAGGATGCATTCAGGGAGCTGTTCCTGACCTGGGGGGCGGCCCTGGTTGCCACCCCCTCCCCCCGCCAAGGCATGCGGAGGCACAACCCAGGTGGAAGGCCACAGAGGGACGCAGACGACACCTCAGAAAGAGAATCAGCAAGGAGGGCACCTGCACCCCAGCCCAGGTCCCACCAGCCCCCAGCCCCAGGCCCTCCTGGGAAGATAATACAGTGACCGAGGGGGATGGCTGGACAGAGGCATGACAGACAGGGGAGAGGAAAGGCCCCAAGAAGCAAGCTCCGGTGTCCTTGAAGCATGCTGTTCACCTGTAAGGGACAGCCTGGGGCCGTGCGGCCAGGGTCTGAGGGGCAAAGTTAGAAGAAGGACAAGGTGGCAGTGCCCCTTCCCACTGTCCTACCCATCACCCTCTCTGGTTGTCCCTTTCCTCACTGGCCATCTCTGCGGCCTGGCGCAGCCTCCTCTCCCCAGGACAGGCTCATGATGTCCACCCCCCACCTCCTCAGGGCAGAACCAGGCCTTGGTGAGGCTGGACAGGGCTGGAGTCTAGAACAGGGAAGAGAGACACTGGCCAAGGAAGAAGATCTCCCTCCAGGCCCCACGCATCTGTACAGAACCTGCTCCAGCTGAGAAATCTTCCCAACTGAGCCTGACACTTTATTTCTGCTGAGAATTAAGAAAGCACCAGGCCGTATTTTATCTCTCCATCAAGACTGGCACCTCTTCGACAGCCCGGCAAAGGCTGTCTGGGTGCTGACCATCCCTAGATCGTGATAAAACACGAAAAATGACCTTGGGAGCCACAGGTCCCTGGGAACCAGCTCAGCTCCAGTCCACCGGTCTGTGTGGAGCACCCTGTGGGTGCCTAGCCCATGGCTGAGGGCAGGGAGGAAGCCATATGAGCCCCTGGACCCCTGCTGCCAGGAAGCCCACAGTCAAATTGGAGTCTAGCACTAAGTCATGTAGGAGGTCAGGGAGGGCTGGGATGGGGCTGGGGAGCTGGAAGTGCTGGAAATTAGGCCTAAGTCCATGAGCCTGGGGCAGAGTATTCTCGAATGCCCATGTACCAAGGACAGGGAGACAGGCTGGCTGCCTGGGGGTGGGTAGCCCCCTGAGGTGGAAGGCTCCCACACAGACAGATTCCACTGGCCCTGTTTAATTTACCTTGTTTAATTTAGGGATGTTCCAGGAAGAAGAGACATTCTAGAAAAGGGTTGGATACTGAGTCCCAAAAGGCACTGGACAGGAAACCAGGAGGGCCCTGGCTCCCTCCTGAAGCGCTTCCCCCAGAGCCAGAAGCCTACTTGGCCTTTTGCACCCTTTGCTGAACTGCAAAGGAGGCTGTCTATGGGGGGATCCAGGACTGCCTAAATGAAGCCAGGAGCTTCATTATGTCCCTCTTCCTTCTCCCTGTGATTGGAGCTTTCTGTAACACCACAGTCTCCTCTCTGGCAGAGCTTACATACAAAGTAGCTTTTTTTCCCTCAACTCCGTAAAGGTGTGCCAAGTCCTGTGGCAAACGATGCTCGACCCCATCTCGGTGGGCTGGCCCCCAGGGTCCTGTCTTGCCCACCCTCAGGCCCCCTGCGTCTCATTTCCTCTGCTCCGTGCCCTGCCTCCTGCCTTTCTGTCCTTGCTTGTGGTGCCTCTGCCTGTCCCCTGGCCTTGTCTTCACCTTGCTGAGTCACGGGCACCCACACTCCCCCACCCACTTGTCTTGACGCAGCCACAACTCGCTTCGAATCCTAGACCAGAAGGCCCGAGGAAGCTTGTAACTGGCTGGGCCAGCCTCCGCACATGAGGGGAACTGGCAACAGAGTCACCTGGTGCAGGCCAGAAGCCTAGACGTAGCCCTGGCTGACTCGGCTTCCTGGGCTCATTTTGCCATGGGGTGGCTCTGCCTCAGCGTCTCCACCTACGAAATGGGGGTGCCAGTCCCTGCCCTCTCTGCCTGTCGGGGTGTGTTTGTGTGAGAAATGAAAATGCAGTGAGGCATAAGGGAAGTACTTGACAGGCGAAAGCACTGGAAAAGACATAAAGTAGGATTCCATTTGCGTGATTCCTTCCATTTTTATTGTCTGAAACGTCTTGGGGCCTCAGGGCTGGTGAGCCCACTCCCTTGCATTGCCACTAGCCTCAGGGAGGATTCAAGACCAGCACCAAGCCCCGATGCTTGGAGTTCAGAGACCCCTAGTGGCCTGATCGAGGCACTGAAGTGGGTCCCGGAGAGAGAGCAAGACGGGCCTCCGGGAGGCATGGGGGGTCAGGCCATGTCCTGGTGCCCTCCTGGCCCCTAGACACCACGGGAGACAAGGAGCTGTGCCCGCTCCACAGCCCCCAAGGGGACAGTGCTTGCTGCAGTCAGGAACCCCGGCCCTGAGCCCAACTCCAACGAGGAGCTGGGTGGCCCAGAGCCTCAGGCACCCCTGGGACCCACTGCCCACATCCACGAGATGGCACGGGGTGGCCAGAGGCCAGCTCTTTTTTGCAAAGCCAGCTGTCCCCGGTGAACCAGGGCTGGCCAGAGATGCGCTGTGGGGACACCTCAGGTTCTAACATCACAGGCTAGCTAGAGCTGCTCAAAGCTGGGAGGGGGGCACCACGGAGTTGGCCATCCAGAGAAAGCCTCCTGAAACAAGGGAGCCCTGGGGACTGCATAGGTGAGGGGAGAGGGCTGGGGCTTGGCGCAGCTGTGCGGGGGGTGGAGGGGTGGGGGGGGCAGCCATTGTGCGGGTGGGCGTGTCGCTGTGTGCGGTCCGTGTGCCTCGGTCCCTTTGAACACCTGTGTCCCTTTGGGTGTGGGTGTCTGCCCCCTCACTCCCAGGCCTGCTCTGACACTGTCCCCTGTGCTCTGTTGCAGATGAACCGGCCGATCCAGGTGAAGCCAGCGGACAGCGAGAGCCGAGGAGGTAGTAGCTGCCTGCGCCAGCCCCCTTCACGTGAGGGCTCACTTGTCTCTGTCCCCCTCCCCCGCCCCAGCCCTCCCTCCCTCTCCCTGAGGCAGCGATGCAGCGACTCCCTGCCTTCGCCTCCCGCCCTAGGGAACTCGTGGCGGGGAGTTGGGACAGGGCTTTGGAGCGCTGGGTGACCCATGTGGGGAGAGAGTGAAGGGACACGAGGAGGTGACTGGGGTCTGTCAGATGGCGGGGTTCCTTCCTTCCTGTAAGTAAACAAGTAGCATGTCCTGGGCAGTCGAATGCCTCCTTTAGGAACCCCTAATGGTGTGCCCACCTCCATGTCGCCAAGGAAACCCCCCCTATGATGGAGCGTGAGCAGTTGAAAGGGTGCCAGGCTGGGAGAGAGAGGAAGTGGGACCTGGGAAGGTTCAGGCCAGGGTGGGCAAATCTGTGAAGGGCCGCCGTGGGGCCTTGGGACTGCTGAGGTCAGGATCCTGGAGGCAGATTCCGGCAGACAGGGAGATGTCTGGAAGGGGACAGAGTGGGAGGCACAGCCACAGCCCACGAGCTCAGAGCCCCACTCCCCGAGGAGGGCTCTGGCCCCTCCACCAGCGAGGGCCCTGCCACCACTGCACACAGAGGCTGCCCCGGCACGGGCTCCTGGCTCCCTTTGCCAAGCACCTCCACCCCGGGCTTGGGCCTGGACAGGCCACTCCCCTCTCTGCTTAGACAGGCACTGAGTAATTTCTCTCTCTCCTATCCTCCCTCCCTACAAAGAGTGTTCTAGGAGATTAAGAGCAAAAAGTAAAATAGACAAAAGCTACTTGCAAACTCAGAGTCAAGGTCCCCGTCCCGAGAGAATTGTAGTGTGGCCACAGGTGGCCTGCCTGCCCCTGAGACCTGTGGTCCCTCCTGCTCGGGCTGCTGCCCTCTGGGCTCTAGCCGGACCCTGAACTGGGCACAAGGCCTCTATGTCTAGGGCCCTCCTGACTTGGGCCTCAAATCTCACCCCCCTCCCAGAGCCCAGAGCCCCCAAAGGGGCCCCATGACCCCGTCACTGACACACCTCCCTCTGGCCTTCTGAGAGCTTCCCAACCTGAGGATCCCGAGAGTGGAGGTGGGTCAGATGAGAGGTAAAAATGGCTCAGGTGTAAAGGGCCCAGGCAGGCAATGCCCACCTGGTTCACACTGTTTGCTCCTTCCCCATTCCTGGCAGTCCAGTGACTTTGGTTTGCTGGACACCCAGAGGCTCCTCAAATACCCAGCTCTAGGCGTCCTTGCCCTGGTGGTAAGGGGAGTACTGGCCTGCTTCATGCAGGACTTCTCCATGGGCCTGTCCTAGAGACTGTCTCCGGGAGACAGGCCCAGCAGGCCCTGGGCCCCAGGGCACCCCATCATGCAATGACTCACCTACAGCACCCCGTTCAGGTAGCAGGGCCAGGATGCAGTGAAGAGCCCCTATCCCTGGTGGGGGGGGATCTCTGGTGTACAGGAGGGTAACCAGAACAGTAAGCGGCACCTGCAGTCCCAGAGAAGGGGCCCCTGAAATGGGGGCAGTCAGACAGCTTGGAGGAGATGGCGCCTGGGCTGGCCTTGCAGGAGGGGCATTTCCATATCTGGAACAGAAATTGGGGTGCCACGTAAAAGGCCCCACAGAGGGGGGGCCCCTGCGGGGGAGCAGGGGGCCCCTCGGGTGCGGAGCAGATAGCTCAGAGTCCAGCCAGTTTTCTCCGGGCCCAAAGTGGGGTGTCGGAAACACCGTGCCCAGTGAGGCCGCGCTGAGCTCAAATGCAAACCCTTTTCTCCTTCACTTGCCTTGGAGGCAATAGCTCTCTGACTCCAAGTTGCTAACCTCATCTCCTTTCTCCCATATATCTCCTGCCGCTGACACTTGCCCCAAACCAGATTAATCAGCTCTTTTATTCTTCCTGCAGTGGAAAGGGGGGAAGAAGAGCCAAACCTAAACATCTATCTATTAATTGCATATTCAATATTAAACAGTGAGATGATCCTGAGTCAGCACTATCACCAAGCTATTAAAAAAAAAAAAGTCAGGTTAAAATAATTTAATATCCATTAAATACTTCTTCTGGTGGAAAGAGGCTGGGGAAGAGGTGAACATTAAAAAAGATGAAAGAAATGGGAACAGAGAAGGATATGGAAGGAGGCTGAGGGAAGAAGAGCAGGGTTTCAGGTGAGGGAGGCAGGGCCAGTCTGAATATGGAGCTCCTGCATCCATCTATGAGACATGAGACACCACAGCCGGTGGGAGTCAAAGAAGAGAGCTCACTGTGTCCTGGAGCAGGCAGGGAGGGCTTCCTGGAGGGAACTGTACCAAGAGGTGTAGACTTGGCAGGAAACAGTGAGGACTCAAAGTGAAAATGGGGCCCTGAACACAAGGCCAAGGGGTTGGGCTTGTCTCCATCAGAAGCAGGAGCCCCTGAACATAGTGGGGGGACCAGGCAGAGAGAGGACATCACAGCTGTGATGTCCCTGTGCAGGCAGAGAGGAGCTGGCCCCTGCTACAGCCACCAACAGTTAAGCAGGGAAGGAGCCCTCTCCCTGCAAGGAGGATCCAGTTAACCCTACAGAACACTCTGGAGCAAGTTACATTTAAACTGAGCCACCCTCAAATAAGCAAATCAATTCATTAACCAGAGGAATGAGGCAGGCTGGGGACAGACAGCAGCCTGGGGGAGGGCACCCCCACATGCCCTGGTCATCTCAGAGGCAGGGACCCTCCCTATAGGGCATGCATCTGTGTTCCTTTGCTTCCCGGCAGGCAGATGTATCCTGCCCCATGAGCTGGTTCATGGTCAGCATCTGAATTGGGTGTCATGACTGCAGGGGCCCCTCAGCCTCTGGGTTTCACTCTTAGCATCTAGATGGGTACCCACAGTGTGCTGCCCTAGAGCCCTGACCCCCTCCTCCTCCTCCTCCCTGGTCTCAGTCCAGGGGAGTATTAAGGTCAGAACACAGGACAACCTGCACCCTCCCCCAAGGCAAATGAGGCTCCCATACCCAGGTGTGGGTGCTCCTTGCAGGGAGTCAGGCTCTGAGGGCCCTGGCCTTAGTCAGCAAACCTGCTTGGGGACCCCCTGGGCTGAATTGGAGGAGGCTAAGGCTGAAGAGTGTGCCTACCTCCCTGAAAGGGCCCAAGAAGGAGCCCTTGAAGAGGGAAGAAGTGGCTGAGGTCCGGGCCAGGGATGGCAGACGTTGGCCTGATGCCACCCCACCACTCCCAGACCCACACCCCATCATCGGAAACCACCCCTACCTCTTCTCAGCAACCATCGACAGGCCAGAAGGTTTATTTCCTGTGGGCTTTATCCATGCTGTGCTTGGAGGAGCCCCGGAACACAGTCACACACCTGCATCCCCATCACCCCCAACAAGCTGCACACCCACACTGACAAAGGCACCTGCAGGCCCACACACGCTCCTGGTTAAGGTGGAAAACAAACGTCCCCCACCGGGGACACAGTGGCTAGGGGGTGGGGCACAGACCCGGCCACCTGATTTTATCTCATCAACATGAAATGACAGAAAAACAGCAACATGGGGGGCTGATGAGCTGGAGAAGTTAGGAATCAAGATGACTTGGGAGGCAGTCCCAGGAAAGAGGGGATTCAGGGTTGCCAAGGGGCTGCTCATCCCTCAGAAGAGGGCAGGTGTGGCCTGGGGAGCCCCTCCAGAGGGAACGTGAGCAAGGCTGAAACAGTCTTTTAGGGTCCATCACCATGGCCCTCACCCTGCCGCAGCACCTGGAGCTGGAAACCACACACACACACACACACACACACACACACACACACACACACACACACACACACACACACACACACCGTCCAGAGGACTCTGGCTTTGCTGGGATGTGTGAGGCTCCAACTGGAGGAGGGACTGCTGAGTCCCCTTTCTGGCCCAGTCAGGGAGGCCTGAGGAAGCCCAGAAAAGAGGGGCCAAAGGGGCAGCTGTCACTGAATCCAAGGGGGGAGCCAGCCGGAGGCCAGTGACGGTGGTGGGTGGACACAGGCAGGAGGGCTGAGCTCCCTCTTACAAAGTCCTGTTGTTCCGCCACTGGCTAAGGGCCTGGGAGAGGCTCAGAGAGATATGGGGAGGGGGGGTGGCCTTGAGCTCCAGCCACGAAGGGGACCCTGGTGGGCTTGTTGCAGTAAGCTACTATCTAGGGACCCCCTAGGGAAGCTTCTAGAAGGTGAAGGAGTTTCTTTTATGTCTCCCCCCACCACCAAGTTGCTTCAGAATCACCTGGGTTGAAGGACCCCACAGCAGTTTCCATTCCTGTCCTCCCTCTTCCTCTCCAGACCTGGGAGCCCCTGCCTCTCTCCCCCAGCTCCCTCTCTCCCTCCTGTCTCAGTCTGTCTGGTGTGGGGCGGGGGGGCGGGGGTTGTCAGCAATGGGGTGGGGGTTGTTGCAGAGAGGAGCTGGGCAGGGCCAGGAAGGCACGGGAAGGCTGGGGGCAGGTGCGACAGCCTGAGAATCATCGCGTGTGCACTGGGTTCCCGAGGAAGGTGCGGGCTGGTCAGTTAGCCAGGCAGCGGTCCTGCAGCCCGTCATTGCTCCCAGTTCATTTACGGGCATCTTCAGGGCTGCCGTCCCCCCTCACCGTGGCCGGCACTCACGTGGCAGCGGAGTCCCGCCGGGCTGGCTAATGAGGTTGGACACAATGCATGTGAATGCGGCTCTGAGGCCCTCCCTGAGGCCACGTTCCCCACCATAAAACCGTGGCTGATTCCGTCCTCCCAGCCCCTCCACCATCTGTAGCCCCATCGGTTCCTGTGGCTTTTTAAATCCTATTAAGTTCTTCATTTCTCCTCCGGGCATTATTTTATTTCTAAACAGACACAGACAGAGAATGTGCTAAGGGAGGCCAGGAAGCCCAGCTGAGAGGCTTGGGCAGCTCCCTGCTGCTGCCAGGTCCTGGGGCCCCCGGAGACCCGTGGCTACACTGTTGACCTCCCCAGGTTGGGTGTGTTCCTTCCAGACTTTTCTAGCTGTTTAGTCCCATACTCTAAGTTGGCAATTTAGCGAGCATGTAGAGGAAATAGATGTGCAGGCTGGTCTGGCCATATGAAAATTCAATAGAAGTTTCAATTTTCGAATCTTGGGGCAACAAATGTCTCACTGACAAAAGCTTCTGGGTAGACAGAAATCCCTCGGGATTCTGTTAGGAACCCTTGGCCCAGGTGGGACAGGGTACACAGAAAAGTAAAGCTAAGGGGAGAGAGGCACAGCAAATTGAAGATTAATCTGAAATTCTACCAATTCTACCAATTGAGTAGGAAACAAGGTTTAAAAAAGGAAACCTGTTACTCTGGACAGCCCCCGACTGAAGATGCAGTGCAGGGGCGGCCAAGGGGGAAGGTGTAAGAAAAGCCTTGGAGACCAGTGCACACTCCCTGTGGGGACCTCCTGGGTGAGGCTCCTCTGGGGGCTGGGTAGGGCGCTCAGAGCCCCAGGCCAAAGAACAGCCTCACTTGCCCGGTTGTGTCCCACAGCCCGAGCCCCTCCACCTCTGTCCCCGTCTCTCCCCTTTGGGGCATCCGGAGCCTCCCCGTGGGTCCAGCACATCTGCTTCAACTTTGGGGCTCCTGGTTTATGCCCTGCCTGAGAGACCCCAGAATGAGCAAAGGTAACCCCAGCCCAGGCCAGAGGATGAGATCCTGGGCTGAGAAGGGGTCCAGAGACTGAGGCCCCAAAGCTACACCTCAAAGCATAAAAGACTCTACCCTTACCAGCCCCCACACTTTCTGTGTCCCCATAGAAGCCCCTGGAAGCTGGGCAGTGTGTGTACTCCATTGTGCCCATGTGTGAATGTGTATGTGTTGGGGGAGTGCACTTCCTTATCTAACCCCCCACCGCCGCCCAAATCCTGCAGACCCCAGTATCCTTAGCTCGTGGGGGCTGAGCTATCACCATCCTACCCTCCCACAGCCATGTCTGGGCCCAGGGAGGGGCAAGGGGTCATGGTGAACCTTTGGCTGGAGGATGGTTAACTGTCTTATGGGCCAGAACATGGAACTCCAAAGCCTGGAGAGGCCCCGGAGCCATCTCTCTACCCTCCTAGGTGAGTCGGCTTCTCACCCTGCCCCACCCCCGCTCCTGTTTTTTCAAGAAGAAAAGCAACTCCACGGTCCATCTTGGCCTTCTCCAGAGCTTGGAAACCCCGTTTTGTCAGCCTGTCCTGTCCCAGCCCCACCACAATTTCTCAAGCCATAGATTGTAATGTTTTCCCTTGAACACCAGCCCCAAAGCCAATGTCCCAGCTGATATTTCGTGTACATGAATCCGTGATTTATTTTGGACTGGTTTCGAAGACTGCATTACAGCTTTCAGCTCGGAAGGTTCGAGTCAGGCATAAGACAGCAGGGACCAGCCGGTCGCAGTGCTTAGGGAGCAGCCTGGGGCAGGGGTCACTGTCACCCTGCCAGACCCTGTGATTTGCCTTTGGGGAGGGCTGAAGGATTAGACACCTCAGCGCCAGGCCAAGTGGCCCGCCCAGGGCTGGGCTTCTTTGATGGGCAGGAAGTTCTACCACGTATCTGACCACAATCCCTCCTACTTTTGTTTAAGCATTTCCAACTGTTAGGTTCCCTAGATGATGGAGCAAGATCCCCCTGCCCCAGGGATTTTATTCTCCATAATCCCTGTCCCTTAAAAATCTTTGTCTCCTTTTTTCCCTGAAGACTCTTTAAAAAGAAGAAAAAAATTTAAATTCAGGAAGCCTCTCTAGTTTACATAATTGAACCCAAACAGCAGCTTTGTGAAGACAGGTCTCTGTGGTTGGGGAAGGAGGTGGCTGGTGGGAAGGGTCCCTCGTGAGGGCCCCACAGAGGCTCCAGTGGGGCAGGCACACATTATAAATACCTCAGTAACTCCTGCCATAGGTGTGAAATTATAATTAACTGCAAACCTGCGGAGTTTAAATGGACTTTAGGTTTTCAGCTGGGGGAAGGGGTGTTGATTGATCTGCATTTTGTTTTTGAGGGTTTTTTTAATCCATTCGGCAAGTTAAGTTGAGACTCGCGGCTTCTCGCCAAATTCCCTCTGGCCCCGGCTAATTTAGCAAAGGATTGTTTCAGAGGAAATGGGATATTAATCATTGCAAATGGGCTCCTGGATGATACTTAAAAGCTGCCGCATGTGTGCCCAGGCTGAAGGGGCCGATGACAGAAATCAGAATGACAGAGAGAGGCAACCGAGGGCTTCTGTCTCCCACCCAGCGGCCACTCCCATGGCATCCTGTTGCAGGCACCCTGTGGGCATGCAGGAGGAAGACCTGCTTCCTCAAGGGAGCCGGGCAAGATGAGAGAGAAAGAGAATGTCACATGCAGCCCTTTCTGGGCCTGGTGGTCCTCAGCACTGCACTGAGTGAGCCCTGGCACGGGCGACAGATCCAGTGCCTTCCTGGCCCCTGGCACGTGCAGACAGCCTGTTAACAACTGGGAGGGGCGAGCCTGCGGGGAGAGGGCGGAGAGAGACAGCCCGGGCTCGGAGAGATCAGAACCAGTAACACCAGCCTGGCCTTCAGAAGCGAGGGGATTTGAGCAAGGAGGGGCAGAGCTTCCAGGTGGGAAAATTACCTAAGCCAAGGCAAGTCTGGAAGATCCCAAGGGGCCAGAGGAGGGGAGGACACGATTTGGGAAGAATGATTTCAAGGTGCTTTAAATGGATGCATTTAGGCCCAGCGAAGCCGTCTAAAGCTCGGGGGCAGGGAGTGATGTAGTCTAGGGGTGCTCAGCCAGCTGTGGGGAGCCAGCCAGAGCAGGGAGGCCAGCAGGACAGTCCTGGGCACTGTACCCAGGGACTCTGACTCCACAATCCCTGCCCTTCCCGCAGTGGTGCCTTGCCACCTCCTATTGCAGAGGGGACGGTGAGATCCCCCTGGAGCTGCCATAGGTGGGACACAGTTGGCAAACTGGGGACTCTTCCTGAGGACAACTGCTGCAGTTATTTTATTCTTAGAGTCCAGTCCGCGGGACATGAGAGGAGGTGACAGGGTTGAGGATCTCTGACAGGTGTGATCAACAAAGTGCAAATAAAAATCATACTGCCTAGGGCCTGAGCTGCATTGAACACGTGAATTATGTGACGAGGACAGGACAAGGAAGGCTTCCTGGAGGAGGTGATTATGGGGATGACAGGTTTACCAAGAGGTAGCATCTGGGCTAAAGTATCACAAGTAAAGACATGAAAACAGAGACAAGCAAGGCAAATATGTGGCATCTGAAATCTTTTAAAATAATATAGAAGAACTAGGGGCATCTGGCTGCCTCCGTCAGTAGAGCATGCAACTCTTAATCTCAGGGTCGTGAGTTCAAGCCCCATGTTGGGTGTAGAGATTACTTTTAAAAAATTAAAAAGAAAAAACACAGAGAGCTTAGAAATAACGTAGAAGAGCTGGTTTGGCTGGAGAAGAGGGTCCACTTTCTGGAAGACTCAGACTTGGTGCATTGTGGGTCTCATTGATGCTCACATTTTAGGGCATGCACACCTACGCTCCTGCACAGTGTCTGAGGCGGGCACGGACAGGATCCTGTCTCTTGTCACCCTTCGGTCCAAGTTCACCGGGCCTGTTCCAGAGTGTTTTTCTGTGTTATGCGTCTGCCCAGTTTTCCGGATCAGACATGCTCTGCCCGCTGTGAGGGAGGTCTGCTCCCTCCCCACCCAGCCCAGCACAACACACATGGCAACAGGCAATGTCTGCAGCTGCTGCTGCGAAAACCACGCTAGGGCTCTGGAAGGGAGATAGAGCCAGTCATCCAGAGCCTCCAGTGAGAGCACCTCGAACCCTGCCACAGCCCTGCAAGGTCCGCTGAGCAGCACCCCCACTTTATGGAGGGGAAAATGAGGGCTCAGAGAGGAGAGGTAGGCATCTTGCCCAAGACCACCCAGACAGTAACCAGCCTCTATACCTCAGCCCTTCTGGGCTGGCCTCCATGACTTGCTGACTTCTCTTGGGTCTGCGCTGGGGGCTGACACGCACAGCAAGCTCTCCCAGTGTCATTGGCACCCATGAGATGCACAGAGGATGAGGAGGGACCACAGCCTTTAGGATGGGCTCTCCAGCTCCTCACTCCCCTCACCAAGGCCCTTTGGAGGGATTTGGGGAGAGTCTGGCCTGGGTGCAAGCTTAGTCAGCAGAAAGATGAGCCTGTCTGTGGCAAGTCTGAGCCTGGAGGGTCAGCTGGGAAGAGCAGGTGGAGAACTTCATGACTGCCTGACAGAGGAGAGCCAAGCTGGGCACTCAGGGCCTTGTCTCTCTGGGCCTTGCGAGGAGAAAGGCTTTGGGGAAGCTGGACTTCAGCAGGGACCAGCCAGTGTGGGTTTTCTTTTTGACAGATCCATGATCCCCACATCATGATGCGACATCCCAACACAGGGTAACTGTCCCAAGTGTCTTAGGAGGTTTAAGGCTTGACGGAAATGGCCAATTGCAGGGGAAGAAATGGTCTGTGCCCCTGGAGAGCAGATGCACTGGGGTCCCAGGAAGACGTCTTCAAGCCTTTGCTGAGCTCCGGGCCCTAGAGAAGCCCACATGGAGATCAGTTCATGGCCTCACGGGCACCAGATGAGCAGTGGAGATAACGAACCTTAGCTGGCAGAGGGGAGAGCAGTCAGGGAAGGCTTTCTGGAGGACGCTCCCTGTGGGATGGGATTAAGGCTGAAAAGCTGGTGAGACAAGAAATGCAGGCCCCATGGCATAGAGCCTGTCCAAGAAAAACGAGGAAACCAGGTGGCCAGAGGAGAGAGTTCCCAGGAATGCCCAGCTAAAGAATTGGGGGGTTTTTTGGAAGATGATAGGGAGTCCTGGAGACAACCAGAAGGCTGGCTGCCCACAGGGTGTCAGGGAGACCAGGGAGAGATGGATGCAGGTGCCGGGGTGAGGGGAGCGGCAGGGGGCAATGGGAATCAAAGTGTAAGTTCAAGAGTCTTATTGTCACCATGAAATACAAGCCCCCAAGCTGCCCCTCCCCCCAATGCCTGATGCCTTTAGATCTCCAAGTACACATCCACTTTCAGGCACACTCCCGCCCTTGGATGGTCCTCTCCAGCCCTTCTTAGCTCCAGCTCTGTGTGGTCAGAGCCCCCAACAGGGTCCACCCTGCTGGCGTGCTTCTTCCAGCTCTTCCCCGCTGGTCTTCCTGGCTCAGAAGTCCCTTTTCCTGCCCTCTGCCTCAGCTGTACAGTCAGGCAGTGGGCGGTACTTTCCCATCGCTCCATGTAGATGGTGTCCTCCTTGGGGACAGGTGTGCCGCGCCCCGCCACAGAGCCTGGCTGGGCCCCAGCAGGTGGCCCTCAGTGCTGGCACCACACGGCCAGCCTCGCACTCCTGTCTCCAAGAGGAACATTCTCCACCACCCTGCGTCTCTCCTGGCCTGAAAGCAGCCCCCTCTTGGGTCTCCGCCTCCTCCCCAGCCCCTCCAGAGTCAGGCCCACAGGCAGGGGGCGGAGGTGGGCAGCGGGGCGGGTGCCACTGACATTGGCATTCTCCTTGCAGCGCATCTTAATAATTTAATGGCTATTAGCAGGGCTGCCGTGGTGGTGGGGGAGGGGGGCGTAGGGGGAAGATTTATAGAGAGAATTCACTCCAGGTTGGGGTTTTGTCTTCCTCTGTTTTCCTGGCATTTATCATGCATGTTTTAATTTGGATCGGAGAGTTGCTACCATCTGGCCATTATCGCAAAGAAATATTCATTTTCACTGAGTGACACAGACTCCATTCATCACGGAGTGCGCTGATTGCCCCGCGAGTGTGGGGCCGGGCTTTCTCCTTCGTTTGAAATGAACCTTGAGCTAGGAGCAAAGGCATGGGGCCAGTGGCCACCCTGACCTCCTAGCCAGGTGGTGGGGGGGAGGAGCGGTTTCGGGGGAGGGCCGGGGCGGGAGTCCTCTCCTGGGTGGGGGTGCTGGTGGCCCTCACAGTCTCGCCCCCATGCTTCTGACAGCCAATCCCGCCACCATGCCCAGGGCAGTCCCCAGGCCAGGTGACAGGGATGGCAGAGGTGGCCCCTCTGCCTGGTCCCTGAGCCCTGGGCCTCTGATAAATGTGCTAAGTCTGGCCTGCCAAGGGCAGATTTGCTTCAGCAACCTTTCCCTAACAGAATATCATTCCAGTAGTGCCATTTCAGGTCAGGGCTGTGTGGGGGACAAAAGGGCCTCCTCATTCTCCTCTCATCACGTTATGGTGGCACCATCAGGGCTGGGCCTGTGAGAAGAGACGCGTCGGCCTCCAATTGGGACATTTCCAGAGTGTCACCCTTGTATCCGCCCGCTGCTCACTGCAACATGCCATCAGGGGCCACTGAAGGCCTTCTGTCAGCGATGAGCATGGAACCGAAGCATGATGTCCCCCCAAGGGGGGCATCTGGGAACATCCCTCAACGGGGCTGAGCCCCACTTTATGCCCCCGACAAAAGCAGGCATCCACATCTGCAATACAGAGAAAGGAGGAGAAAATATCTCTTCATCCATTTTAAATAGTGAGTCAGGGCACCGAGAATTTATAGGGCCCTTCTGTGTTTCCTGCCCCAGTGGGGATTCAGATTCACAGCATGAAGACATCAGCTGAGCAGTACCCCTCATCCCCAGCATTACACACCCCCAGGAGAGGAGTGAATTAAAACCAGAAACAGCTTCACAGGGGAGACGTTTGCTTTGCCAAAACGGTACAATCGGGCAGGAGGGCGAATTTTCATCTGTAGAGGTTTTGCTTCCCGAGATCTTGGCAGGAACCCAGGGGCCAACTGACTTTCCTGGTCTTTGTACTGGAAACTGTGGCCAGACTTCAAGGTCCTGACGCCCCTCTAGGACCCAACCCAGGTTTGACCAAGATCCAGGGGACTGTGCTGAGGTACCAGGAATCCAAAGGGAGGCCTGTGCAAGCTTTGCCGGCCCTTCCCCCCGCCAGAGAAGAAAGCCACAGGCACCCTAAGCACTGATTGAGCATCCCTAGTGTGCAGTCCACACCCCATACGCCATGGGTACACCAGCATGATCTTCGGCCATAGGTGGTTTAGTCTGGCTGTGACTGAGGTAAAACCAATGGAGCCATTAGGAGGCAGGAAGAGACCTTGAATCAAAGCACCAAGTTCAGCACAAGTGAGGGCCATAAGGAGGTACAGGCAACCAGGTGGCCTCCGCTGCCCCCTGCACAGGCCAGGCCCCGGCACTGGGTTACTCGTTTCTTCTTCTCCCCACTCCATGACTTAGGTATTATTACTCCACTGTATAGATGAGGCGCTGAGACCCAGAGCTGAACTTGCTGGGGCCACCAGCTGGTGGGCAGGGGTGCATTTGGAAAGGAACTGAGGCCCTTCTGATCCCAAGCTGTGGGTCTGGAAAAACCAGGGAAGACTTTGAGTAGGAAGTGGCCTTTCAGGTGGATAGCATGGGAGCAGCGACATTCTAGGAAGGGGGCCCTGCCTCCCTGTCCTCACTTCTGGTTTTGCATCCTGGCACTTGTTGAACTAAATTAGCTGTCCTCCACCCTACCTGCTCCTCCTCCCTTGGGGCAGCCTGGGGTGAGGTCTCCACCTCCTTCTGGAATGCAGGGATTTTAGCTAAGCTCCATCCTCTCCCCGCCCCCCAAGAACGTGGTGCCACCCCCCCTCCCTTGGAACTCATTCCATGACACCAGCAGCTCTGAAACATCTGCTCCTCCATCCCGGACCCGCAATTTGAATAAATTACCCTGACGTGGCGGCAGCCTGTTATTAATGGCTTGAGTTTTATAAGATGCTTTAGTTCAATAACACTGTAGCCCAGTGCTGCGCTTCTCCCAGATATTTTTATATTTTGCCTCTCCCTCGCCTCCTTCTTCCCTCCATCCTCTGGCCGCCTCCAGGGTTCCAGGCCCCGGACTACAACCCCACCAACCCCCTCCCCGCTCTGCACTGGGTCACACCCAGGAACTGGGGACCACCAACTCCACCTGCACCCCACCATGGTTCATCCTGACTGTGTCCACCCTCCTAAGCATCCACAGGCGCCCAGCCATCCCGCCGTCGAAGTCGGGGCCTGGAAAGAGGTGACCACAGCCAGGCTGGTTGCCCCCCCATTCTCCCAGCCCCTGGCCTCCCCCAAAGGAAACCCACGGGGACAGAGCAGTTGAAGGTAGGGCAATGCACAGAGAACACTGTCCAGGGACCCTGGTTCTGCACCCCCGACCCCATGGCCAGAGCTCTTCTGCCTGGGGGCTCATCCTAAGCCTGGGGAGCAAACTCACTCTCCCCAGTTGGGCTGGCAGTGCTCCCAGCCTGGGAGAGACCCAGGCCTCAGTTTATTTCTTTATTCGCCTGTTCCTGGTTCCTCATTCTTTTGTTAGTTTGTGCTCATGCTCCACACACCACCTGCGTGAAGCCTTCCCAGATTAGCTCCAATGCCGGGATCTGGCTCTTTCTATGTGCCCCGGACACACCCTTCCTCCCCCCCCCCCCCCCCCCCCCCGCTATCCTTTGTCCTATTTTTTCTCTTCACAGCTTGTTAGTCTGCCTTCTAATGGAACCCCCTGGGGCGTGGTCAGCATCTAACCCACAGCCATCCCTTCTAGAATGATTAACAGTAGGTGCTCATACTGTGCGTTACTTCAACAAGCTTGTTCATCTGTGTGGGTGACACTTCCTGCAAAGAATGGGTGCACTTGCAGAAAGGGAGAAAAGTGGGTCAAGGGGTGGGTGGGTTTGTTCACTGGGGATATAGGATAGAAAACACTGGGGTTTAAATAAGTAGTCAATCTGTTCCCCAAAAATGTAGACCACAGTCATGGTCAAAGTAGTACTGAGAGGCAAGTTCCTTGCAAGCTCAGCCCCCAGCTCAGGAAGCAGTGGGTCCAGGCCTGGCAGGCAGCCTGCAGTCACCTCCTGAAGGGGCTCTGGGCCAGGGGAAGCTTCTCCTGAGCCTCCCCGGCGGAGTTGGTCCCAGGAGGGGCTTAGGGAGCCTGCCACTAGGAGGACCCCAGAGTGAGTGTTTGGAAGCAGAAGGAAAAGATGCACCTTTGTAAGGGGTGGGGGCGGGAGGTAGGAAGGTAGGATGTCCCACCAGGCAGGAGGCCAGATCCACCAGTCACTGCCGCAGGGGAAGGTCCTTGTGAACCTGAAAAGCCTGGATGTGCTACTCCAGTCTTGGAGGACCCTTCTGTGCCAGGGCCAAATTAAACTGTGTCGTTCCCCGTTCCTGGGGACCCAGTAGTGACCCTGACACAGGCTCTAAGGGAGGATGTGCGGTGCCTCTTGGCCCCACCAACCCCCTTCTGAGGCTTCTAGGACACGGAGGCTCATACCACTTCCCATGTGGCCTAATATTACTGTGGGACTCTGCCTTTGCTAAGAGCCCCACCATTATAACTTAATTACTGCTGAAAATGACCTTTAAAATATATTTTAATTCAAAATGTCTTTAAACCCTTCACTGAGCGCCATTTTTCAATTTCAATGACTGTTTTCATTTTTGGGGGGGAGTGAGGAGCAGGGAATGGAGGGAGGAGCCCTCCGAATGGATTTCAAATGCTAATCCCACCCCACCGCCCCTTACAGAGAAACCGGAGAAACGCAGCCGGCTCAGGCCACACCTTGCAAGGGGCCTCGGAAGGCGGTGGGAGCGCAGCTAGACCTGAGCACTTCGGCCCTTCCTCAAAGCCTCAGCGTCTGGGGGGCCTCGGGCTCTCCCCCCACCCAGCCAGCGCCTGCAACCCATGCAGACTCACTCTGGCCAGGGTGCTCGAGTTCGAGCGGGAGGAGGCTCTGGGAGCTCTGGGGAAACTGTTCCTCTCTCGGCCCCGCTTCTCCCTGTTCTCCTGGCTGCTGCCCCGTGTCAGGCAAGGTTCAGTCCTCTGCCTGCTGAGTGCCCTCCAGGGACGCCCGGCTTCTGCAGGTTGGGGACCCCTCCCCACCCTGCTCTCCCACACCTCCATTTCGTGCCCCTTTGCTCCGACCTGGCTGGGGTGCCCCGTCCCACTGGCAGCCCGTGCCCCTTGCCTCTCTGAGCACTCAGTGACAGTGGTCATCCTGACGGGAAATGGACAGGAAGCGAAGCTGGCAGAGGAACGCGTCCCCCTGCCGAGGCTCACGCAGCAGGCCTGACCCGGGGGACACAGCACACGCTGCTCCAGCTCCCCCCGTTCTCCACCCCCACAGCCCCAAGGAAACTGCTGTGCCTCCCACCTGGAATGCCCCCATGCTTCTGTCCTCTCCCCCCTCATGTCCTCCAGGAAAGCCGGGCTGGGGGTCCTGTCCACCCAGTGCCCGATACGGTCACTGTCCAGTGTCCTCCCTCATAGGTGAGCTTGTGGCAATCTGCCCTTTGTACGGCTCATCTCCCTGTCAGAAGGGGGGCGCTCCTCGTGGCCCTGAGCTTGTCCCAGACTGCTGGTGAGAGTCTCACCTATGTGGGCCACCTGCCACAGGGCATAGAGGCAGTGTGAGGCCTTCTGGCACCTCCCATGGAGGGAGTTTTTGAGGGAATCAAGTCCGTAGATACTAACAGGAGCTCCGCTCTCCCCATCCAGTCGGTTGTAGCCACTTCCAGCAGCCGAAGAGGGCAGAGCAAGAGGCAGAGGAGGCTCCGATGTGCTGGGTGACTTCAGAGGGTCACTCCATCCGTCTCTACTAGGAAGGAGTGGCCAGTGGGCATCAGACAGTTCCTCCAGCGTATTCTTGGGACGTTTCCTTAAATGGCCCAAATTCCCATAGCATCTCACTTGTTTACTATGAAAGTCAACATACATTCCAAAGCAAAACCAAAATGGTGTAGGTACTGTCCAGTTCTTTGGATCACCTGAGTTTTTAGATGGTCTGTAGTTTTGAATGACCCCTGCCCTGGGGCATGGAAAGTAGGATTCCACGATGCTGAGAAGTCCTTGAAGGAGGCTCAGGGCATGACTGCTTCTTGACCTCATACAAAGGAACTCAGAGCATGTGCAGGGAGAGAGGCAATGAGGCTCCCAGGGCTCAGAAGAGGGGGTTTATGGGGATTTTGAGCCCAAGTCCAGTTCTTGGAACATTTGCTGCCTGACAGGTTCCTGAGAAGGGTGGATGGGATCAGGTGGGCAGGAGACAAGTCTGAAGTGATGAGGTTTCTGCAGAGAGAGCAAGGAGTCACAGGGACAAAGCAAACTGCAGCATGGGGTGGGAGAGGACACCAGCCACCATCCTGGCCTGGCCTCTCTGCCTCCCACTTCCTCACACACCTCCACGAGATTGGCATTCCTCAAACAAGCTTGATGCTTTCTCCCCAAACTGAAGAATCTAGAATCATTACCTATTGCCTGTTCTCTCTAACTTTTAAGAGTTTCCCTCAATCTGGCCCCAGCTGTCCGTCTCCTCCATCAGGAGTATAGGGTAGACATGGAGTTACTCAGGAATAGCCCGCATGAAGAGGTGTAATGTGATTAACCTTGTGGTCATCTTAGGAGAAGTATGCTGTCCAGAATAAAGGAGGTGATGGTTCTGCATGTACTCATAAGAACACACCCCCATTCTACAAATGAGGCACTTGGGGTTCAAGAAGACTAAATTATTTGCCCATGATCACACAAAAATGATAACAATTGAATTGGAACCCAGATGTGCATGACTCTGAAGTCTCACCTCTCAGCCCCTTCTCTCTTCATTTGTTCTCCAAATCCTGCCCAGCCACAAACCCAGCTCAAAGCCTCCCTCCCCTAGAAAGTCTCCCTTGCTTGCATCGGCTGTCCCTGACCTTTTCTACCCTCTGCACAATCCTTTGTGTGTGTGTGTGTGTGTGTGTGTGTGTGTGTGTGTGTGTCTTTGCTCTTCAGGAAGGTCACAAGTTCCCGGAAGATCAGAGAGGAGCTCCAGCCCACACATCTTCCTGCAGACCCTCCCCAAAGCCAGACTCAGGTGGGGGAACCAGGGCAGGTCCACCTTCCCACATCTGTGCAGGCCCAGAGCAGGCAGGCAGTCCGGACAGTGGTGGCAAGGACAGCAGAGCGGGGAGATGGTGGGAGGTGGAAAGTGCTGTGCCAGAGAGACACACATGCTCCATGATGTATAGTAACGAGAGAGCGCATCGTTTTCCATACTGTGTCATAAATATCATATTTATAACATCAATTAAATGCCAGTGACTTAAATCATTTATAATAGAGATACAGCCACTCAGTGAACCATTAGCAGAGTCAGCGCCTTCTCTCTCCTAGCTGGATCTGAGAGTGATGGCTCAGCCCCGGGTTTTCCTCCCCAGAGGGGCTCCCGGGGGCTCAGGGAATGGGAGAAGGGGCAGCAAGGAGCAGGAGAGCCCCCACCTGGGGAGGTGCAGCTCAGGGAAGGCTGAATTGGGAGAAACCATTCCGTCCAACCTGCCGCCGCCTCACTTGAGCCCCTGGTGCAATGAGGTGGAGAGAACACTTGTCCTCAGGGCTTGCGCCTCCAAGAGCGCTCCGCACGCAAGCTTCACTGCTGAGACCGGGGCCACTCCTGGTTCCCAATGGTGCTGGGGTTCGGGGCCCAAGGCCGCAAGCCATCAGTGAGCATCTAGGGCGGCAGGAGAGCCGCGCCCATATCCGTTTCTTGCGGGGCAGGTCTGGTGGAGGAGAGACGAGGAGGGACGCGAGTGTGCGGGGGCGTGGCAAGCTGTGGGAGCTCCTGCAGTGCCCCTTCCCCCTGGTCCGGGCAATTCTTCTCTCTCCCCAGCCCCTTCTGAGCCTCCTTCTCTCTCTCTGAGGACCTACTACCCCCCTCCTTTCCGTCTCCCCTCCTCCACCTGTGACCCTGCAGTCCGTGCTCCACATGGTGACCCCGTCAGAGCTGCTCTCCCCACTACAGAACTCCCCAGAGGTTGCCCATCTTCTCTCTCAGATGGGAGCTGAGTCCATGCCCCTTCCCTGGCCCGCTCCCGCTGCTTCCGTGACTCCACCTGCAGCCACCCTCTCCCTCAAACACCCCTGCTCCCCCCATTGCCGCAGCTGCTCCCTCTGCCAGCACTTCTCCCCAGATGCCACTGCTCCTCAGGTCTCAGCGTCGGTGGCCCTCCCACCCATGCCTGTCCCGATGTGCCAACCCACACGGCCCAGGTCCCCCATCTGACACCTTGTTTTATTGTACTCAGGGCAAAGACCACTACCTGATCTTTTCTTATTCATCTTCCTCCCCCCTCCCCCAGCTTAAAGGTGAGCCCCCTGCCGGCCTGGACTCTACTTGTTATCTCAGGCACCTGCAAGGGGCTTGGGAAATGAATGGGGGAGTGTGCAGGGCAGGGCCCCGCAGGGACAGTGCTGGGAAAGTGGTGGGGTGCAGAGCGTGGTCAGTGCATGTCTACAACAGCAGGAGTCACAGAGACCAGGCCCTGGGCCAGACGCTAGGGGTCTGAGGTGAGGGGGCAGGCCTCGCCTTCAAGGAACCTGGAGGAACACAGAGGGAGCCCTGGGCTCAGGTCTTCCTTGAGGAACAGGGAAGTTGGGGAGGGATTCCTGGTGACTAGGGAGCTTGCAAAAGCTCCAGGTGGTGGAGAGGCGCGGGCTCTGAGTCCCAGGCCCTGGGACAGCCTGACAGCAGCTGGGGGAGGACGGGCCACACAGTAGGGGCCTGCTTAGAAGGGGAGGGGGAGGCGTGGAATCTGGAAGGGGAGGGTCAAAGGCAGGGAAGCGCAGGGCTTGGAAATGGACTCACTGGGCCTGGCCAGCTTCCAGAAAACTCTGTGCAATCAACCAGAGAAACACATTTGAGAAAATACAATTGTGAGAGTAACTTTGAAGCCTCGGTTGCCATGGGAACAGATCTGTAAATACTTAACCGCCAACGTGAAGTGGCACAGGGGAGCCTGTGAGGAGCCAGGAGTTGGAGGCCACCACTCTGGCCTCAGGAGCCTCTACCCTCCCTCAGTCCTTGCTCTGGGGTCTCTGCCCTGGACCCTCGGAGTGGGAGGGTTCCAAGTGTTCCCCAAGACTCCCTTTCTGTCGCAGTACGGCCTGATCTCCGGTCCCCATGCCAAGCCCCGGGACCCTCACTCCTTGAGCTTCCCAGCCCAGAGCGCCAGGCCTGGCCTTTCACTTTCCCCTCTCACGACCTTACTCCTGAGCGATGGGCGCAGTGAAATAGCACAGAAATCAAGGAAGTCTTTGCAACAGGTGCTTGTGAGAGACTTAGGTGTTCCTGAAGGAAAGCGTGGCCCAGCCTGCTGCTTTAGCACCTCCCCTTCTCCACTGCGCCTCCTCTAGTCTGCCTGGTCAAGGCCACCCCCTTTTACGGAGGGCTCCGCCCTGGCTCTGCGACTGGGGGGCGGAGGTCTGGAGGGGTCTAGAGGGGGCTTATCCCAGACCTATTCTTTCAGGCCTGGCACCAACCTGCGGGCTCTGGTGCTGCTTAGAGCTGCTTAACCTTTCTGGGTCATAGACCCCCTTGGGAAACTGAGGGAAGCTTTTCACCACTCAGTTGTTCCACAGGATATGTTAGTGAACGCAGTCAGGCCCTGTGCTAAGCACTGGGCGATCGCCGTTCTCCCAGGACTTACAAGTTAGGGGAGAAGGGAGGTGGTGAGCAAGAACCCCAATCAAAAGCAAGGGGTCTGGCTTGTTGGCCAGTGTTCAAGGTCAGGACAGGGCCCAGTGCGGCCAGAGATGGATGAGGGAAGGGAGAGAAGGGGTGTCGGTGGGGAAGGGTGGGACAGACCCCATGGAGGATCTGGTAGACCCTTTTGAAGGTTTTGGGTTTTATGCAGAGGGAAACAGGAAGCTCCTGGGGGCTTTGAGCAGAGGAAGGACATGCTAGGCTCACCCTGGCTGCTGGGTGGAGACAGACTGTAGAGGAAAGGCAAGGGACAGTTAGGAAGTCACTGCAGTGACAGAGGAGAGATGGACCCGGCTGGGACTGGGGTAGCGGGTATCATGGTGAGAAAAGCCATGGTTCTCGGAAGAGAGAGTGTTGGCACATCCTTGGGCCATTTTCTGCACTTACTCAAGGTGCTCTTGGACCCCAAGGCTCAGCAGTAGTCCTTCTGAGGTCCTGTGGTTTAGACTCCACCTTCCTGGGCCTCCCCCACTCCAGGGGACACCTGCAGTCCTTAGTTCATCTGTGGAGCTGAGGCGAGCATTGCTTGTGAGCCCAGGGTAGGCCAGGCCGCCCTCCCAGCTCCCACAAAAGGGGGAAAGTTGGCAGTAGAACCACATACCTCCAGTGGCAGCCTCTCTGCTTGATGCACAGCCGGCTCTGCTGGGCGCCTGAAGAAGGCAGCTGGTGGACTGATGGGCCAGGGGGCCCTTGGGTGGCCCAGGCCACACTAATGGGTCTCATAGACATTATGTGAAATCAACATTCTGTATGAAGTTCTAGAACAGGCAAAACCAACTGTGGGGAAAAAAAGTCAGAACACTGGGTGCCTTCGAGGAGGTTGGGATGTTTCCTGGAAATGGGCATGAGGGAGCCTTCTGGGGAGATGGAAGTGTTCTGTATCTTGATAGGGGTGTGGGATACATGGGTGTTTGTATTTGTCGAAACTTATTAAATTGTACACCCAAGATGTATACATTTCACTACTGATAAATTTTATCTTTCAGTAAAGTAGGCCTAAGAAGGAAGGTGTGTCCCAGACAGAACAAGGAGGGGTCAGCCGCCTAAGAAGATGCCCAGGCTCTTAGGGAAAATGGTCCCCCCCCACCGCTCCCCGCCTTGACAGGTGCTCAGAGGCAGCTGGAGGCTGGAGGCATGTGATCTGATAAAGGAATTCGTGTTGAAGTGTTAGAGGTTGACTCCAGGGATAAAGTGATTTTGCATTTTGAAAGTGAATTCTGAGGACAGCAGTGCTTACCTCAAAGAGAAGATTCTAATGGTGGGATTGAAGACCCCTTGGCAGGCAGTGGTTAGGGGCCTCCCAGTGCCCTCACCCACACGTCACACCTCGCAGAGAACACAACCGGCGGGGGGAGGGGGGTCGTTTATAATCGTCCTCTCTTCCAGCTGCTTCTCCAGTGCCCTCCCCGCCCCCCCCCCCCCCCCCCCCCGCCGATCTTTGATTTCCCTGCTTCCTTCTTATCTCACCCTGGCTGTTGACACTGCCCTGACGGACTTCTGGTCCAGGTCAGAGCGTTTACAGAGTCTGGTTTCAGTCTGGTGTGTTTCTCATCCTGCCCGTGGGTGCACGGGAAGAGACTGGAGGGGGGACTCTGCTCCCAGATTTGGTCCTCGGTTGCTATTGCCAGTGAGGTGATGCTGGACAGTGCGTGGGTGGGGCCAGAGCCATGGGCTGCCCCCTGGGTGGGGTATTGGTGTAAGCCGGAGCAATCAGGAAGGGCTTCAAGGGAGGGGTGTTACACAGGGAGGGCACATGAAGATCAGCAGGGGGCAGGGAGGCAGCTTGAAACTAGGTTGCCCGTAAATTCCAGTATGCCAGGACAGGTCCAGAGTTGCCAATAGTCCTGGATGAATTATTAATAGTGCTCCCTTTCAACTTCCCAAGGGTCCCAGTTTGGACAATAAATTATGTGATACCCAACACATTAAAAACAAACAAGAAAGATGACTAAATGGCAAAGCCAAGAGATAGGTATGCCCGAGGATGTGCCAAGTGGCCACAATGAAGGGTCTTGTAGGGGATGGCGGGTGGGGGGGGGGGATAAGGAAAGGAGACAGCAGAGAGGAAAGTGACGGGGCCTGGTGGTGGTCCTAAGCATCCAGAAGAGGGCTTCAGAGCTCCCGCAAGGGCTCCCCCACAAGCACATGGGACAGGGCGATGCCACACTCCTGCATTTCCGAGAGAAGGCAAAGACCCAAGGAGTGACACACTGGGCACAGGCTGTGCAGCGCCTGGGTAATGAGCCAGGCTAGAACCTGGGACCTGCCCCCTAGCCTGGCTCCTCCCCGAGACCCCAACATTAGCAGGGACCAACCCTGGGAAGAGGGTGACAGCTGCATGTCCCACTTCTGCTGTCCAGGTTGAGGATGCCCTGGGCCCACCCGGGACGTCCAGTAGAGGTGGGGTACAGATAGTGCACAAGTCAGATTCCACCCCTTACTAACTCTGCAGCTGCGGGTGAGCTTCTTAATGTGTCTTTATGGCCTCAGTTTCCTCATCTGTAAAACAGGCATAAAAATACTGTTTCTGATGACTGGTACATTGCAGGAACTCCAAAAATAGACACAGTCCATTCCTGGAGCCTCTAGGAGAAAGCCTCTGCCCCTAGCATGCTCTGGGTCCTCTCTACATGGATTCTGGCCCATGCCAACATGTGTAGCTTCATCACGACCCTGCACGGGTCCACTGGCACTGACTTCAGGGAGTACCTTTTATTTACCCCCCAACACACGGCTTGTTCAACTTCTTAACTACTCCATCCCAAACCGGATTCAGGCTCCTTCTTAAAAAGTAGCAAGTCCGGGCTTCTTAGGCATGAGACGTGCGGCCTGAGGCACCAGTGACCACAGGATGACCTCCTTGAGGAAAATGGTAGGAAGAAAGCAGGCCCTTTGCAGCGCCTTTAGCGCCAAGATTGGGATGGGTTGAGGCATCCTTCCAGAGAGACCCCAGGGGCAGGTGTTTGCAAAGCACCACTCCTGAGGGAAGGTGCGGCCCAACACGAGGAAACATCTCCCCCTTGCTTTGAACCATAGCCCCAGAGACAGAAAGATGACCACTGCTCACCCACACGGCCCAGAAAGACAGACACCCACAGGGCTGGGGCAGATACCTTCCTGCCTGAGACTCACCAGTTTTGCCTGTGTGGAAAGCAAACTGTAAAGTAATGTCTAAGAGGCAACAGAATTTAACTTCTGCATTTTACCTGTCTTCTCCAGCAAAGAGACTGGCCTTCGGGATGGGAAATGTAGAGAAACACTGTGACAAGAGAATTAACATCCAAACAAGGCAAAGAGAGCCCACCTAGCCCCACAATTAGATTGAATCTCCAAACTGTAAGCCGTGGTGCTGGAAGGACATAAAAAATAGGCAGATGGGCTCTTGGAGCTGCTAGAGGTCGTCTCTGAGGCAACGTAAAACCTGGAAATGAATGGAGGTCCAAGTTTTTGAAACGTCAGAGTACCAGATTCCAAAACTTGGCAGCTTATCAATCTTGAAGACAACTTCTGGCAAACTTCTAGAATAAATTCATCAAACTGGTGGCTCAAGAGCCCTTGGAGGAAAGTGATATGACTTAGGAACCACTGTGGTTTACCAGAGTGAGCCGGGTCAGGGGGGCCTGTTCTGACAGGTGGGCGATGCAGGGCCTAACGTGGCATCATGTCACCTAATGGGGGCGAATGGTGCCAGGGTAACTCACAGCCGAGTGGGCAGGGAGGGAGGTCTTGGTGACATCTGTGGCCTTTATCTTGTGGCTGCTTCTTCTTCTTCTTCTTCTTTTTTAAGATTTTATTTATTTACTTGAGAGAAAGAAAGCACGAGCAGGGGGAGGAGCCAGAGGGAGAAGCAGACTCCCCGCTGAGCAGGGCACCCAACACGGGGCTCAATCCCAGGACCCCAGGATCACGACCCAAGCTGAAGGCAGACTCTTAACCCACTGAACCACCCAGGCGCCCCCACTTTGTAGCTTCTTGTTGAACATTTTTATCAAGGACTTGGTGGGGAGTGCTAGGTCATAGAAGCTGACTTTTAAATGTACTCATGACCCATAGCTGGTCTGGAGGATACATTCAAAATCCAAAGATATCTCCCCCTGAAGTTCTCCCTCCAGATGGAGAGTCATGTGAGCCCCCGTGCCCGCACCTCCCTAGCCCTTGCCACGATGACAGTACAGAGATTCCAACAGCTTCCTTTCTGAAATCTCAGAACCCACACCCCTTTTGGGATACAGAGTATTGGAACATTCTGGAGTCCTCGTAATATTGTGTATCTGGGAGTTCTTTGTTGGTTGGTTGCTTGCTTGGTTGATTGGTTTCTGCGACCCCTCCCTCCCTGACCCCCACATGTTTCACCCGGTAATGAGACAAGAATCTTTTGGGGTCCTGGGCCCCTTTGAGAATCTGCTGGAAGCTATGAACTCTTTCCCTAGGAGAAATACAGAAATGCAATGGTATTGACACTTTCGGGGAGTCCACAGGTGCCCTCCAGCCTGTCAGAGACCTTCTTAGGGAACCATGGATTTCCAACAACCAGGCAGAGGATCTGGCAGTCCCTGGCACCTCCTTCCTTCCTGGGGGAGGTGGGACAGTGGTCACGCAAAAGCCCTTGGTGCCCATAGTGGGTTAAATAACGTCCGTCCCAATTTCATGTCTACCCAGGACCTGTGGATGGGACCTTATTTGGAAATGGGCTCTTTGCAGAGGGGATCAAGTGAAGATGAGGTCATACTGGTTTAGAGTAGGCCTCAAATCCATAAGACTGGGAGCCTGAGAAGGAGGAGGAAATTTGAACCCAGAGACACAGAACATACCAGGAGAATGCCACGGGACCGTGGGGGCAGAGCCTGTGAGACTGCGGCTGCAAGCTAAGGAAAGCCAAGGGCTGCCGGCAAACTCCAGAAGCTAGGAAGAAGCAAGGAAGGATCCTGCCCTGGATCCTTGAGAGAAATCACAACCCTGCCTTCACCTCAATTTCTGATTTCTAGTCTCTAGAACAGTGAGACTATAGATTACTGTTGCTTTACGCCACCCAGTTCGAGTCTTCTGCTGTGGCAGCCCTAGGAAAGAAGGCAGTGCCTGAGGGCAACAGCATCAGGGAAGGATGCCCCGAGGGCCTCCCCCGCCGCCCCCCCCACCACACACTGCATGGGCTTCTGCTGGCCCCGACTGTCCACATGAGCCATTGACACCAGGCTGCCTCTGGCTTCTGCCAAGGAGAGGGTTACAGGCCATTTGAAGAGAAGTTAGAAATCCCAGCACATCCATCTCAATAAGTTTTACCACAGCTTGCTAGTCTAGACTAATGACTATTTTATTGTATAAAATACCAGCAGTGTATTTTTTTATTTTGTTAATTAATTATCTCAAACAAAGGTGAAATTTATAAAAGTGTCCAAAAACGGCGCACCTTGTAAAAATCACCTTGCAGCAGGAGATGAAATTATTACTAATATGGGATCAAATTATTACTGTATTGAATTAGTTACTTTATGACTTTGTAATGGATTTCTTCGTTATTTTCTCGGGATTGTGGCATTCATGATTGTATTAAAGTCTGTTAATCTATGCAAATATCATTAGGCACCACTAATAACCAGGCAACTTTCTTTCATTCCAGGGAATGTGCTAAGTACTTGGCCTATGTGGGTCACTTCCGGGTGGCAGGGAAGGAACAGAGGCAAACAGCAGACTGTTCTGGAAACCCTTTCCAAGCATAGCCCCTCCAAAGACAGAACGGGAGGGCACTTCTGTAGGGTGGTTTGGGAGTCTTAGAAGGTTTTCAAGCCATCACACATCTTCCCCTGTAGTCCAGAGGGCCTGACTTGTCACCCTGAACCTCCATGCCTTCCTTCGGACTAAGGCTTCGGAGGCCCTTGTTAAAATGCACTATCCTGGAAGGAAACCCTCATCAACTCAGCACCCACCGTTAGTTCTCTAGAACTGGCAAGGTTTTCGAGGGGCCATAGGGCCTTGCTGTGCTGGGACAAGGGACTGGTCAGCTTTTACAAAGGTTAGAAAGAGGCCTGTATCTAATATGGGTCCTGTCTGAATAGAGTTGGCCACAAAAGTTTGTTCTCAGGGACCCCTATGGACCCTGGAGACCTGGGAGGGACATCTTCGACGTGGTGGGGTCAGGGGAGGTGGATGAGTAGCGGTCAACACGCCATGAGCTGCCCATTATTCAGAGGGATTCTAAATCCCCATGGCCTCACCCAGTCGGTCCTTAGGTCAGCCCAGTGCTGGACGCCTAATTATCTTGTTGCCCAGCTGAGGCAGTGAGGCCAGGCTGAGCCCCCTACTCCATTCACAGCCGATGGGAACCAAACCCAGGCCCCTAGCCAGTAAGGCCAAGCAGGTTTCCCATCTTACCTTTGATAAAGGTAGACCCAGATCACACCAGGGTGTGGGGCCAGGCTCCCCTCCCAACTCTGAACGTTCTCAGACTAGACCTACTCATTAATATGTGGGTGACTGATATTGTTTGTTCAAACAGAATTTCTAGATCATGTGCTATGCGGCAGGCACTACGCTAGGCACTCCCAACAGCAGAACACAGAAACTCCCTGCCTGGCATCTGCTGAGAGGCTGACTCACGCTTTTAACCAGAAGCGGATGCAGGACTCAGTCCTTCTCACTCCCTCTGCTGCATCAAAGGATGAACTTGAGAAGCCAGCACAGAGAATAGCAGCCACTGGGCTCAGGTCACAGTTTCAAGGGACTCAGTGCTAAACTCGAGGTTCCTAACTGCAGGTCTGGGGCGCCCCGCTGCCCCCCACCACGATCATCCCCTCTGGGTGGGTGACGCTGGTCTCGCAGGTGACATGGCACCAGGCCTAGCACTGGGCTACGGCAGGGCATGTTCTGCTCCTCGAGCTCCCGCTGTCTTCCTTGGATCAGCACGCCCAGACTTTTCAAGGTTAAGAGCCATTTTTAACATCAAAAATTCATCAGCAGCCCCCCTTGACAGATGTTTTACTTTGAGTGTCCATTGTTTGAGAGAATGCAAAATGGCAATAAGCTACCTTGAGTTCAGCAGTGCTTTTAAATGAATTGGTACTTTTAACATCGCAGCAGCATCTATGTGCATTTGAAAAATAGTCACATCTACCTAGGAGTGAAGTATTTCTGACGCAGTCAGCAGACAAAGCTCGAGGTGCCTGGGACCCCAAGGTCGGATGGCGCCACTGCCCTTGGTTCTCTGGTTGCTGTGTGCTGGGAGGAGGGAGAGGGGCAGGTGGTGGGGGCACTCCTTGTGGCCACCAATGGGGGACCTAGGCTGAGAGCTGTTGTCATCCCCTCTTCTCCTCCTCCTGTTCCTCTGGCTCCTTCAGCTTCTTCAGCCTCCTCTTCCTCACTCCAAGCTCGGGGGAGGGGGCGGACTCCCGCTGTAGCCCACACTTCCCACTGCCCACACGCCTGGCCCCATTGTTCGTCCTGTTATGATTACAGCCCAGCCTCCAGCCCAGCCTCCAGCCCAGACTCCAACCCAGCACCATGCAGCCCTTCTCCCGGGCACCGGCGGCCCTCCCCAGCCCCACCCTCCCTCTCTCGCATCTCCCTCTCCATTCTCAGGCACTGCGGGCCTCCATGCTTATCTGGGCCCTCTGATCAGAGAGGACGTTTTCTGGCAAAGTCAGTCATGTTGAGGTGACAGAAGCCCCCACATGTCAAAGGCTCCTGGAAGAAGACAGTGCTGAGTCCAAAGGCCTAGAACCCGAAGGATGGAACGCTAGGCCCTGGGGCAGGCCCACGAGACTTATATTCTACTTTGCACACCAGAGAAGGCTTGGCACAGTTGGAGACCTCAGTTCCCAATCCTGCCTATGCCACTTACTGCCCAGGTGAGCCTGAGCCTGTCACTCGGCCTCTGGGAGCCTCAGTTCTCTGATCTGTCAAATGGGGATATAACCGTGTTATCTTGAAGCATGGTAGTGAGAAGGGGGTGGGATGTGTGGAAATGTCCGGTCAGCACAGTTAGTGCCAACACCCGCTGGAGTGTCTGACGGCGGCAGGGGGGGAGGCCCGATAGGGAAGCCGGGGTCTCCTTGCCCCCTCCTTCCCTCCCAGACATGCCTGCTCCCCACAGAGTGGGCCCCACATGCTTGTCTCCACCAGCTGCCCCCAGCAGACCTGTTGGTGCCAGGCTGTGTCTTGCTTTTCAAAACAGGATTCTCTGGCTCCTTGAGGACGGGTCCCTGCGCTCAATACAGCTCTACCAGCTCTGCTCTAGGCGCCCGTGTCAGGTTTCCTTGCACGTCCCCACCCCTCCTGCCTCACTGAGAAGCTGGGCAGGGTGGCCTGGCCTCTGATGCCCTGCTCTGCCTTTCCACACAGGGTCATTCAGGCCCCGATCCAGAAGCACTTCGACCCAAGGGTCAGGTCTGCTCTCGTACCTCCTGACACAGTCCCTTGAATAGAGTTTGTTGGCCAATGGCAGGCCTGATACTAGAAGGGGTCCAGAGCAGGCAAGAGGGTTTCTGAACCATGGAATGTCCCCTTTCTGCCACTCTGTGACTTCCTTGACATCGCCAACGTGAAGTCCTCGGGAGGGCCCCCTGAGTGATGAGAGCAGGCGCCTCTGTCGTTCGCAGTGGCAGCCATGCTCGACAGTTACCATGCTGCTGCCCTTCAGAATAGTTTGTTCTCCTGATGAAATGGACACTCCCCTCACCATCTCGTTAATCATCAGAAAGAATAATGTCTCGCAAATTCACAGCCTTTCCAGTTCCCAGGGCCACGTGTTCTCCTCAGCTTCCCTGAGCCTCACAGCCATCCAGTCAGGTGAGCAGGGCAGGGAGTGGTGGGGCAGGGTAGATGAGAGATGGGGAGCCAGACCACCTGGGTTCAAATCCTGGCCATGCTGTTGATGAGCTCTGGGACCACCAGCAAGTTGCCAAACCCCTCTGTGCCTCAGTCTCCTCATTTGTAAATTGGGATAACAGTGGAAGCCACCTCACAAAATTAAAGTACTCCTAAGCAGTGCTTGGCCCTTGGCGAGTGCTCGGCACGAGTTAGCTTTCTCTGTCCTCTCTGAGGGCATGGTCCCTGACAGAAGGAGTGAACGGATGAATCTCTGCGTGTGCCCCATATGGGCCGACACCTGCCATCAAACTGTGGGGTCCGGGCCAGCCTGCCACACTCCAAAAACCAACCTGGTTTGTGGGGTGGGAGGGCGTGACCTTGGCCTCTGGGGTGCCTGCACCTATGGGGGAGATGGACAGGCTTGCCCCCAGGAAGGGAGGTCCTAATAAGGTACGGTGGGGGCTCAGGAAGTGCCCCCATCCTGCCTGTAGGCTCAGGGAAACATCAAAGAGAAGCTTCATGTGCCTGCAAGAAATGAGCCCCACTGCAACCTACATAAACGACAAACCCATCAGAGAATGCGGAGGTTCAGGAACCTGAATTGAAAGAGAAAGTTGGTTCAAGATCAGTCTTGATCAGAGCCAGGTTCCTTATTCTTCTGAGAGCTGACACCCTCACAGGTGTGGGTGGCCACGACTAGTTTTCTGACCTTTGGCACTTAGACCCCATCATCGGAAGCCCTCGGAAACATTGTGGCCATCCATCCATCTACATTTACCAATTGTTATTTAAGTCCCATTGATCATAAATCTATCTGCTTTCAGCAATCATTTTTCTCTCATCTGTGTATCTATCTATCATCCAACATTTAATCTGGATATCTAGCATCTATTAATCATGTCTGCCATCCATCCATCTCTGTGTCTCTCTGCAGTCCATTATCAGTCATGAGTTAATTCAGTGTGTACTTAAGCATGGACCCGCTGAGTTCCATGGAGAAGGGGGTTGGGGGATCGTGGTGACTCTGGGAAGGCTAAGGTGGCTGGACCAAAGATGGACAGGAAGGAAACCTGAGGGCTGATGGAAGTGGCCTGGACCCTCCTCTCAGAGCAGGGCTGGCCCAGCTTCAGGTGTCGGGGCAGAGAAGGAAGGTACCTCCCTCCCCCCAGCACCAGCAGGCACAAAATCCTGCCCTCTGGAAGGCTGAGCTCCTGCAGGCAGCCCTAGGGCCAGAGAGGTGGTGCCTGAGGGGAGATGGCCAGGAGCAGCCTGGAGAAGACCCGTCACAGCTCTTCCCAGCCCTGGTTGTATGTTGGTGTTACCTGAGTCGCTTTCAAAGAAACCAAACAGCAAAGCCAACATACTTATGCCTGGGATCCCGACTAGTCCCTATCTCAGAAGCTGGCCCTAGGCATCCCGTATTTTTGAAAGCCTCCAGGTGATTTTCCTAGCAGCCAGAGCCAAGAACCAGCATCTTATAAGATCCAAGACTCCTGCTGTTATTCTGGAAAGGGTGTACCAAGGAAAAAGGAGTAGGCTTTGCTTTTCTAGGGAAAGGCTTGGGCTCTGGGCAGTATTGGGCTCTTTGGTGGCGCATGGGAGGCACCTTTCTTCTGGGCTGCCTTGAGACTCCTGCCAGGGTGTTCAGGAAGTGTCACCCCCACATTGGGTGGTGCTGGAGGAGGGTGGGTCAGGAGGCCTCCGATGATCCCACCCAGGCTCTGCAGAAGTCTTCGTCACAGTGTCCGAGGTGGAGATTGGGCTTGGTAGGTGTGGCCTCTGGGTTCAAGGATGACAGCTGCTGTATTAGACTAGCAACGTTGACCCCAAGGTGCTTGCCCCTCCCCGGGAAGACGGGCAGCAGGCTGTGAGAACTTGGGATGCCATTCTCCTCCCTTTCCCACAAGAAGCAAAGCTCCACCCTCAATGTGAAAACTGGGCTATGGGTCCGAGGAGCAGGGGGTTTTGCCCCATTTCCTCACTGTGCAGGAGGCCGGGAGGAGGGGGGTGGACCCAGGACCAAGCACTCACTCTGCAAGGCTGTAGGAAGTTGGGCCACAGCTGGGGAGGCTGAAGGTGAGCTTGTGGCTGGGGTTCGAGGTTGCTCTGTGCAGCTCTACCCAGCACCGAACAAGCCCTGAGCCGAATGAATAGAGACGAGTGGCCCTTAGTGGGTCTTTTACTTCTTCCCTAGTACTTGTGGCCACCTTGACTAGATTCTCTGTCCTGTCAATGAGATGTTTTTAACAGCATTCCTGGGGCTCTCCTCCTCTTACGCCCCAGCATCCTCCAACCACCCGAGCCTACCTGTCCCTGCAGAAGCCGCCTCTTTTTGAGGGAATAAAGTCTTGCTTTGTCTGTCTCCTTGAGAGCCGAGGACAAACTGGCCATAATTTATGCTCCCACATGATATAAAGGGAAAAAGGCCCCATTATGCCATAAATTATCCTGTGATGGCTGAAATGCTGCAGAGAGCACCAGACGCCAGTGGAAACCCCATTAGACAACAAGGTTCGGCTGCTGAGGAGTCCCCACAGAACCCTAGGCCGTGTGCCGTGCGCTGTGCTCCTGGTAAGGATAATGTAGTGGATCAAATGTATCATCAGTCACCAGGAGAGACGGCTGTGCGCCGCTGCCCCAGAGAAAGGTGACTTCTCCAATAGAGCCACCTCATGTCGCAGGCTCCTCCTGGGAGGCCTGGCGCAGATCCAGTGTGGGTTGAGGGTCAGGGAGCCAGAGAGGGAGGCAGCAGGGGGTGCAGTGGTGGCCTCCGGCCCCTCACCTGTACTGAACCTCCGGGGCTCAGTTCCTGCCCAATTCAGGGTTCCCGTGCCTGCCCATCCCCTCTAAGAGTGTAAGAGACGAGTGTGCAGGGGCCATTCATGGCCCCCAGGGTGGTGACAGTCCCCAAGTTCTAGTCCTGTCTCCTGAAACCTACTGCAAGCCCTCGAGGGCACAGAGCCACAGCTGTGCTCTGGGCAGCCACCAGGGGGCTGGAGGGGCACTGACCACCCTGAGAATGGATTCTGCCAACAGGTCCCATGTCCTGTGTGGGGATGCGAGAGGACCCTGCAGCCTAGACCTGCAGGGGGAGGCCTGAGGACTCATCAGGAAAGAGCTTACTTCCTTGTCACCCTGGGAAGTTTAAGACGGCTGGGCTTTGGGCAGAGGGGTGAGTGAGCCTGGGGAGGGCCTGTAAGGCCTAAAGAGAGGTCCCCGGGCCGTCAGGAATCAAGGGGAGCCTGCTGTCTTGCTGCTGAGCAGCAGGCTATGGGTGCCCTGCCTGGGTCCCCTTCCGGGCTGTGAAGCAAAGCCTTGGATGTGGAGAAGCAATGGGCCATTTGGCCTTGGCCAGCTCTCTGGGTGCAGATGGAGGGGTAGTGAGAAAGGAGAGGGAGTGAGATGTCCAGGTAACGCTGTCTTCCATTGGAAGGAAGGGGACCAGAGAGCTCAGCTCAGACCACTGAGTCGTGGTCTTGGCTTCACTGATGACTGAGTGTGTATTCCCGCGAAAGATACTTAGCTCTTCTGGGCCTCAGGGTCTTCATCGACACAGTAGAAATAATCAAATACCCACAATACCTGTAAAGTGCTTCTCTCACTGCCTGGGTTATAGCGAGTGTTCCATAAATGAGAACCATGATGATTTTTACTATTGTGGCTGTTTTAACCACCTCCTGGAGTAAGTGAGTCAGTCCGAGGAGGGAGTTGGTCCGATCGGTGCTGCCTGTGGGGCAGTGGACATTCTGTGATGTGGGAGCTGGGTCCACAGGCTCTGGTCATGAAGGGGCAACATGGGGGCTGGGTAGGTCGGTGCTGTGAATTAGGGAGCTAGGCCAAGCCCAGGGAGCACATGGTCGGCAGTGAGAACGGGCACAGGCAAGGAGCCTAGACCCAGATTGTGAGTCCTGGGCCAAGTGTGCAGGGGTCAGAGGTGAGGGGTCAGGCCTTGGGCCTTGAGGGAGGTGTTCAGACTGTGGGCAGGTGGAGAATATTTGCATGTGCTGCTCCCTGACCTGGGATGTCTGCTGCTCCTGATTTCTACCTGGCAGACCGTGCCCATGAATCCTTCAGGGCCCAGCTCAAACGTCTGAGACCCCCATCCACCCCCTGCCCACACAGCTCACCACTCCAGGCTCTGTGCCTGCACTCATCTCCAGGTCCACTCCTTTCCTACTAAGGATTCCTGGAGGTCAGTGCCTTGTCCCCAGCACCTGCCCCCATGCCAGCCCCATCCGAGTTCTGATCCCGAGGCTCACTGAGCAACTGGATTCCTCTATTCATGTCAACAAATATTTAGTGAGCATCTACTACATGCCAGGCACTTCAGGCATTGGGCATTCAGCAATGGATGAATTGGACTCACATCCCTGCCTCTATGGAAGGGAGGCTAGAGATAAATAAATGCATAAAATAAGGTGATACATATCATGAAAAAAATACAGGGAAGAGAACAGGGGTGTGAAGGTTGTGATTCGAAATCAAGGTCAGAAAAGTTCAATGGGAGGGTGACACTTGATGGAAGGCTTGCTGGCGGTGAGGCCCTGAAGATGTCTAGAACATGATCTCTGAGACAAGACGGGGAACAGGATGCGCAAAGGCCCCCGGGGCAGAGGTGCACAGGGAGTGTTCCTGAGATAGCAAGGAGGCCTAGGTGTCTGGAGCAGAGGGAAGGAGGGATCCGGAAGGAAGGACGGATCTGGGAGAAATGCCTCTATAGTCTCTTACCGACCTCTAGAAGATTGGGCTTGTTCTCAGTGACATGGGATCCAGTGCGAGGTTTGAGCCAGAACTAGATGGGCTCTGCCTGGGATTTGAACTGACCCCTCCGGGTACTGTGTGGAGAGCAGATAGCGGGGGCCTGGGTGGGTGTCAGGAGACAGCGAGGAGGTGACCCCCACGGCTGGGCTCGGGCCAAATCCTGAAGCACGGAAGGCAGGCCAGCTGAAGGAATGCGAGTGAGGGGCCTGGATGCAGTTCTGTGGTCTCCTGCCTCCTCCCACCCCCAACATCAAACGGTGCCTGTCTGGAGGGAGCTGGTAGATCAAGGCCTGGCACCGCCTCCCCCCGGACGCCAGAGCTGGCTGAGGGTCCTCATTTGCATCCCTGGTGGAGAGGGAGCCCCAGCGCAGCCCCAGCCCCAGCAGCCTTTGATCTGGTTTGATGTCTTCCTCAGTCTTCTTCCTGGGCAGAAAGGCTTTTATCCTTGGAGGGGTAGACAGCTCCCGCCCAGCTGCCTCCCTGGCTCTGGCACAGTGTGTGTTGTAGGAACCAAGGAGGGCACGACTTTTCTACTCACTCTTCACTTCATGCTGAGAACCCACCTAGGCCTGGCTAGTGACCCCATGTGCCAGGTGAAGGGACTGGCTCTCCGGAGGGTGGCTGATGCCATCACACGGCTGCAGAGGGATCCAAACCTAGGCCCTTAACCGGGGTGTGGATGGATGCTGTAAACAGCCCTCACCAACTTAAGGAGGGGCAATTGTCGGGATCCCATAATGAGAGGAGCCCCCTGCCCTGCCGACCACCCCCTACTTGGAAGGCAGGTTTGAGGCTGCATGCTGCTATCTTGGGGGAGGGCGGGGGCTCTAACCAGGGCTGACAAGAGGCAGGGCAGGTCTTGGGCCCTGGGTTGGGAGGTCATCAATCTTGAAAATGGCACACATTTAGGTTCAGATGATTCGTTTGAGGCCTGCTGGTCCCTTAGGAGCCAGAGGTGCTTGATGCTTCTGGACCAGCAGGACTGGTGGAAATGGTGCATGGTGGGGCTCAGTGTAACTTTGGGAGAAATGCCTCATTTTGGATCAATCCAGGTAGCCCTCCTGGAGGAGGCTAGGGAGCCTCTCAGTGGTCCCCCAAACACTGCCATTGGGTCAGGGTGGTGCAAAGGGAAGCCTGGCTTCTCAGGCTGGGCTGGGCAAGCATGACTTTGTTTATTTCAAAGTACGTGGGGGTCTGCTCCACACCCCTGGGGATGAGGGTGGGGGTGGGCATCCTCACCCCACCAGTCGGCACCCCTATGAGTGAGCAGCAGTAAGGGCTGTAACTGGCACAATGGGTGCATTTACTGAGCATTCACTCTGTGCCAGGCACTGTGCTAAAACCCTGTGCATTCAGCTGGTTTAACTTCTAACAGCCTGACGCGGTGGGCACAGCTATTCTCTCCCTCTAGAAGATGAGGAAACAGGGGCCCCGGGAGCTACGTGACTTGCCTAAGGTTGGTTTGACAAACAGCTTCAGTTACTGCCTGGAAGATGTCTCCCCCCAACCCCACCTCCACCTCCAGCCCCTCTGGTGGAGTTGGTGTGCCTTTCCTGTCCCTTCGACTGCAGGTCCTCCTGATCCTCAGTGAAGTTAGGGAACAGGAGTAAGCCTTTTCCCCTCAGACTCACTGTCTGTGGGCCCTGGAGCACTGAGATCATCTCCAAGGACAGCAGATGGATCTGGAATCCGGGAGGCACCCTGGGAAGTCTCCTGGTCCCAAAGCAAACGGCCTGAGAAATGCCTGAGGGCCCTGCATGGGATGGTCCCCAGGGCTCCAGGTTCTGCCAGCAGCTGAGGCAGGCACGTGGGGCACCCCAGGCTCCCAGCTCTGGCCCGAGCCAGAGCACCTTGGGGTCCAGAGCCTGCAGAGCAGGAGGGAAGACCTCTGGCTCAGTGATTGTGAACGTCTGGCATTTTTTCCTCACTAACAAACTGCTGTCTTTGAGTCTCCAGGGACCCAAAGGAAAGTGTCTCTTGCTACCCGGCCCTGTATCCCCCCCAGCTGCCAGGCCCCCCACTAACTCCTCTGCCCTCCCCACCCGCCCCAGACCTCAAAGCCATTTATTCCCCACCCTGGCCCCTGGCCCTGGGGTTCTCCCCAACTCCCGTCCCCCACAAACCCTCCCTCAGCAGCCGGAGGGAAGAGAACAGTAAAAGTCTACTGTGGCAATAAAAGGCATTAACCATCTGAACACTCGCCCACAGTGCCGTCTCTCCTTAAGCAGGAAATATTGTTTAATGCCGGTGGTAATGAGCGAATCGAATTTTGGAAATTAAACTGGAATTTGAGCATTAGCACTAGGGCGCTGGCATTTGGCAAGTCAAGCGGTTCTGCTGCCACCCACCTCCGCCCCCATCAGGGGCCCCCTCCCCCTGCGGAGCCCAGGAGATGCTCCCTGCCCATCCGCCCCCCCCTCCCCCCCCCGCCCAGGCACCAGCCTGAGATATCCTATGGAGGGGACTGCCTTTGCCATCCGGCTTCTGTGTTTTCTGGGCCTTCCTTCCAGCCCGAGCCCCATTCTGCCCTGATGTCGGGAGTGAAGGAGAGCAGGAGGCTCTCTCTCTCAGGGGGACTGGAAAAAGCCTAAGATTCTGGCAACCAGATGCCACTGCCTTTTCATAAGCACCTATCCACCTACCTATGGCTCCTGAGGGTGCCTCCCAGGGCTTCTTAGAGGTTGGGAAATTGAAGTTTAATTAGACTGAGGTGCTGGGAAAATAAAAAAGACTGGTGAGGCCAGAGGAATGGGAGAGGTGTGTGCTGGTGGAGGGGGAGCAAGCACGAGGCCTTGAACTTGAGCAGGTCCCCCTATTGCAAGCCCTGTGGCATGCAGGGATCCCTCAGAGTGGGTGACAAGAGCAGCCGAAGGGGTCCCTCCCACCTCTCAGACTTTGCTCAAATTCTGAGGTGGGCCTGGAGCATTCCCCACCCCCACCCCCCGCACCTGTCCTCTGGACAGCATAACTCCAGTCCCCCTCCTCCTGGAAGCCTTCAGGGTGTAAACACTCCCATCTCCCCTTTTGGCCCCTCTGGTGCACAGTCCAGAGCTCTTTCCTGGCTGTCCTCTCTCACGGTAGGTGCTCAGCAAATGCTTGCTGAAGGAGCCACGAGAGGGTGGACCCAGGAGGGAGGTCAGGTGCTCTGATCCAGGTCCTTCTCTAAGATGGCCATGAACACCTTCGCTTAACACAGAACTGGGTACTTTTCCCATGCATTATTTGGGGGGTGCTGTAGACTCTGCCCAGTCCCTGGCAGTGGGAGGACACAGGGCACAGAGAACAGAGCTGCTCTCTGTGGGTCCAGGCAGGGCTAAGGACCTGTGCTTACTTTCTGTTGCCCAGCTCTTCTGGGGTGTCATACTCCCTTTCCCCAGAACCCCAGGTGCTCCCCACACCCTCAGACACAGGCACTCACATTTGGAAAGAGCAGGGAGGCAGGAACAAGAGGTCATGGGATTGGGAAGTCAAGACCCTGAGAGGCTGCCACTGTGTGTCTTAGAGCAACCCCTTTGCTCCACCTTCCTCATCTGAAAAGAGGTGGGACCTAGGTGTTATCCAGGGCCCTGTCCAGCTCTGCCACTCTGTGGCCTTGTTCCCTCTGGGGACGGCACACTAGTTCTGGGGGCCACAGTGTGGCAGCCCCAGTGGCTTTGGCTTGTTTAGAAGTGGTTTATTGCAGATGGGCTGTGTCCCCGTCAGGGGATGGACATCAGCTCCAGTGACTGTGTCCCCGTCAGGGGATGGATGTCAGCTCCAGTGAGCAGATTCACCTCTCTCATTACTATTGCAGGAACAGTGCTCGGAGAAAGTGCTTAGCAAACAGTTGAAATGACTGAGGAGCATGCTCCCTCGTTCTGTCTCTTGACAGGAGGAGCCCATGTGAAGACTCGAGGGTTGGGGCAATTTGGCACTGGACTCAGCCCTGAGAGTCGGAATATGAACATATTGCCCTACCCCAAGCTGGGCTCTGTTGAGGGCAAGATACTGGGTTCCAGTCACTAGCTTCCCCTTGCTCACATGTTTGGGCCCTATGACTTCCCACCCAGGGGCATCTTCAGCCCATCTCCACCCCTGTCTCTCCTGGGCTCACCTCCTCAGAGGAGCAACAACACCCCCATACCCCAGCTGTGGGAGGCAATGGACTTAAGGCCCAGGGCTTACAGGGGAGAGTGAGAACATCACCCAGGAACCCTGCATCACCTCAGATAGGCAGGTCGTGCTCAGAGACTGCTCGGCCTGTCGCCGGAGTTAGGGGTCTGTGTGGATGTTGGAGAGGATGGGAACTGGATGGGGAAACTGAGTCATCCTCTGAGACTCTCACTAGGTTGGCATCAGATCCAAGACACCAGCAAATAGTGCCATTGGTCATCTGAGAACAACTTAGGGACAGCGCCTCGGGAAAGTAGCCAGAGCGGGAGGAGGTCACAGGGGGTAGGGTGACAGGGGGAGATTGTCCATCTCAGCTGGTCAGCCACAGCCTGAGTCTGGTCTCCCCCAGAGATAACCTTTCCCCATTAGGACACACAGCAGGGGGTGGCCCTCCCTGGCCAAATCAGGGTAGGGCAAATGAAGGGGAGGTGGCACTCCATTTCCTCTTCCTCCTGAATAGAGAACCCTGAGTAATGGCCCTCCATGTTGTAACTGCTCACCAGGTCCTGTCCCTGTAGTATCTCTTGGAAGCCTAGCATCTACCACCTGAGGCAGGACTGAGTGTTCCCATTTTGTAGACCTAAAGCCCCCGATGGGAAGCAGTTATACATCTGTAAGGAGGGGAGCTGGGGTTTAGCCCTAGGGCCTGGGCCCGAAGAAGATCCACCCTTGGACTCAGAGTCCTTCCAGCCTCTGGTGTGAAAGAGAATCCCTAGAATCACACCAAAACCCAGTGGAAATGAAGAGGGGACAAACGGGGTGCATTTGAGGATCCTGGAAACCACCAACATTTGAGTGGGGATGGGGTCACCCAAGAACCCTTAGGGGAGTAAATATGGAGCAGGTTTCTTTGGTTTCTTGCAGTCTTCCAGAAAGGCAAGGCTAGCTGCAGTTTCCCTGGGGAAATCTGGGTGGTCAGGGGTAGGAGGAGCCCGGCCCCCTACATGTTTGTAAAGTCCTCCAGAAGGAAGGGTCCTGGTCTAGAATGGAGAACTGTTAGGAAGGCAAGATTTCAGGGGAGAGGAAGAAAAAATTAGGGGGAAGAAAACTGGCAAAAGGAATGTGGCTGGATAGAAAGGCACGTGTGGATGAATTTTAATGCAATCAGAAGGCTGTCATAATGATGATAAAGGAATACATTCAGACGTCAGGAGAGAGGAGAAAGCTCCGGGCTGTGGTCCCAGCATTTGAATCAGGTTCAGGTGGAGGAGGGGCCTACTCTTCCCTCCCCCTTTCCTTCCCGGGGAGGAGACGGAATTTCTAAGCAGGGGGGCCAGGGATTAGCTGGAGGCAGGGGGTTTTACTTCATTGTCTTTCCAGAAATCCCATTTAATGGGGGTCTTTAAAAGGCCCTGGGGGCAAGGGGGAGCCCTAGACCGGCCTGGAGCGCAGAGTTGCCACGTCCCAGCACTCCTGAAGACTTGAAATGCTCTGTCCACTTCATGCAAAATGCTGCTGCAGCTTCTGGGAGCTCAACATAAGCCCCTGACCCTCTCTCCTCTCTCTCTGCCTCTCCTCTGCCCATCTCTGCATTCTGTCTCTTATTTTTTTTTTTTAGATTTTATTTATTTATTTTAGAGAGGGAGCACGAGCGGGGGCGGGCTGGGATGGGCGGGGGCTGCAGAGGGAGAGGGAGAGGGAGAAGCAGGCTTCCCCCTGAGCAGGGAGCCCGATGCGGGCCTCCATCCCAGCAACCCGAGATCATGACCTGAGCTGAAGGCAGATGCTTAACCAACTGAGCCACCCAGGTGCCCCTCTTTGTTTCTGATTCTTTTTCCTCCCTTTCTGCCATGTTCCTTCTCCCTCTGGCCCTAACCCCATCTCCCTCCATCCCTCCTCAGCTTCACCACTCCACTCTCTCTCTCTCCTTCCTTCTTCTTGGTTTCCCAGCCCAGACTTTGGAGTCCCAGAGCCCTGAAGATGGGGCCAGGGTGTGCCTGGTCCTGGGATGGCCCCAGAAGCCAGGTCAAGCAGCCCAGGCAGGGCAGGTGGTGGGGCTAGGGCTCCAGGCCCCAGAGCTTTGGCTGAAGCCCACTACTGGTGAAGGGCTGTGCTGGTGTGCCCCAGTCCGGCACTGGTAGCAGGAAGTGGCAATGATGCCCTGCGGGGCATGGAAGGCACTGTGACCCAGGGCCCCCTCATCATTGAGAAGGTGCCCAGTGCTGGGTGCTCTGGGCTAAGGGGTACTGGCAGGGCAGAGGTCAGGGCTTCCTGAAGAGGAGAACTCTGGGGTGGCCTGTGCAGCTTTGCAGGAAACCAACCAAAAAGTTGGTTTCCTCTGCTCTGTTCTAGACCCCAGGACAGTCCCTCAGCTCTATGTGAACTCCCCTGGCAGTGTGGGCAAGAGGGGAGGGGCTCTCTGGGGCAGGAGGTGCCAACCACCCTGAGCACAGATGGACGTGGTCCCAGAATGCTCTCACATTCCGAGGAACCAGGAACTCAAGGCCATTTGCAACTTGGGGGTGTGCATTTCTGCATCCTTGGCTGTGTGTGCCTGTGTTTGTCAGTCACTGGAGAGTCAACAAACATCTAAGTGAGTACCTGCTGAGCGCTGCTACCGCAGGGATTCTGTGCCAGGTACCATGGCTGCATAACAATTTTGCCCCAAACTGAGTGGTGTGAAACAACCATTTGTTACACTCATGGATCCTGCAGGCTAGGAATTCAGACAGGGCACAGCATGGAAGGAAGGCCTATCTCTGCTCCAGGATGTCTGGGCCTCAGCTGGAAGACTCAAAGGCTGGGGTCTGGAATCATCTGCAGACTCATTCATCACATGTCTAGTGGTCAATGTGGGCTGTCAGCTGGGGGCCTGGGTTCCTTTCCATAAAGACTCTCTATGTGCCCTCGTTGTAAGTCCTTCACAGCAGGGTGGCTGACTTCCATAGAGGAAGCATCCTCAAAGAGCCAAGTAGAAGCGGATCCCTTTTATGACCTAGTGCGGAAATCAGCAGGCTTCACCTCTGCCATTCTTTATTGGTTAGAGCACTCACAGCCCCGCCCAGGTCCAAGGGGAAGGAGCACAGACCCCACCTCAGTGGGAGGAGTTAAGGCCACACTGCAGTAAGCTTGTGGGACTCCAAATCTCTGGCAGCCCCGAGCTGCTGCAGATCCACACAGCCCAGTGTGATCCCTGTTACCCTAAGCACATGGTCAGGCCAAGTGGTGTCAACAAACCACTTGGGACTCAACACAAGAGTAGGGGGAGGCTGGTGAGGTTGCCCAGCCTTCAGGAACAGCCCCCCCCACCAAAGTGCCCAGGGTTAAATTTTGCTGCCTGAAATAGGAAGGGCCAGATCCAGGAAGGGACACCAGATGGAGGTAAAAACAATGTGAGGTAGAAAGAAGGTGTGACCCTAGGAATGGCACAGGGCGTTCATTCCTCCACTCTGTAACTATGTGTCAGGTACTGCTGCTCCAGCCAAAGCCTCGTCTCTTCCCCCAGGGAGAGGACATGGGGTGCGGGGAGAGAGCTAGACCGAAACCAGCTACACAGGCAAGGCAGTGAATGATTGTCCTTTGAAACCTGGGCCATCAGAGGGAGGAGCTGAGACAGAGAATTAAAGAGAGCCGGAAGGAGGGACCTTGATGAGGAAGCAATAGACCTAGAAGAAGAGGATTCAACCTTGTGATGTTGGAGGCACTCTGGGCAGAGGGAACAGCCTATTCAAAGGCCCTGTGGCAGACTTGCCTGTTGTCAGTAATTTTGGCATCTGTGGGTGAAGGTGGCTCAAGAAGATAGTGAGTGTATGTCTAAGAGGATGGAGGGAGCGAATGTTGAGTTGCCCAAACGACCGGTGGGCCATCTGTGTGCCACAGGTGAGCAGCCAGACCAGTGGCCTTGCTCCTTCTGGGCGGGAGGGGGCACAGTCGCTGCCATCCAGCCCAAACCCTCCTTCCTCACCTCCTCCTCTGGCTATGCTCTCCCTCTCCCCCAACCTCCTCACCCTGTGGCCCATCCTGCTCTAGCCACACCCCAGCCCTCCCTCTCCAGCTATGAGCTCTCTCCCTTGCCCAGCTCTTCCCTACCCCCCCTTCCTCTTCGGTCGTGCCCTACCCCCGGGCCGCCCCGGTGCAGCCCGGCTCCCCTGGCCCGGGTAAGCATCTCCTAATTTTGTTCCAGAAGATAGAAAACTCTTCGTGGGCATGCTCAACAAGCAGCAGTCCGAGGACGACGTGCGCCGCCTCTTCGAGGCCTTCGGGAACATCGAGGAGTGTACCATCCTGCGCGGGCCGGATGGCAACAGCAAGGGTGCGTGGGGGTGGGGCGGGGGAGCGGGCGGGCAAGGCCTCGGGCCGCGCATCTCACTGACCGCCAGGTCCTGGGCCGTCTCCAGCTGGCCGCGACCAACCTGCGACCGAGCCAGGGAAGCATGCTTGGAAGGGGCGAGGCGGTCCCGGCCTGGGCATAAGGGATGGCCACTAGCCGAGTCCAGACAGGGGCAGAGAGACTTCAGGGGTCTTTTAACTTTCTGGCCCGCCCAGGTCTTTCTGTGTCGCTGTGTTTCTCGGTGTCTCTCTTTCTCAGTCTCTGTGGGTCACCCATTCTGCTTTCATCTGGGATGCGCCCTCTCCCCTCCGCCCCTCCCGTGCCCCGCCTCTCAGCCCTATAGTGCTTCTCTGGCCTTCCTGGGGGCCCTCGTGCCGTGGCTCAGCCTCTCGCGTCCCCCCAGGGTGCGCCTTTGTGAAGTACTCCTCCCACGCCGAGGCGCAAGCCGCAATCAACGCCCTGCACGGCAGCCAGACTATGCCGGTGAGTGGGCCCCCAACCCTGGGGTGGGGGTGGGGTGGGGGCGGGCACGGCGCCCCGGAGGGAGGGACCAAGAGCCCCGCAGGGCCCCGCCTGCCCTTGCGCTCCGTGCACACCGTGCGGGGCTCACAGCCTCCCCGAGAGGCAAGAAGGCATTATCAGTATCCCCATTTCTCAGACGAGGACTCCGAGGCCCAGAGATGTTAAGGAACTGGACTGCCCCTAGATAAAAACGCCCGCGGTGGGGTTAGGATCCCAGACCGCTGGGCGAGGGCCTGGGCGAGTGGCTGGGCGAGTGGCTGGGCGAGTGCAAGCGCGGGAGCTAGCCTTCCGTTACCGCCGCCCCCACCCTCCCCGCCGCCGCCCGTCTGCCCTGGGGAGGATCTGGTGCCTCCAGGCTGGAGGCAAGGACAGCTGGGAGAGGAGGCAGCTGGGGCAAGTGGGCCTCACACGCAGTAATGGCTGCAGGGAGCCTCATCCAGTCTGGTGGTCAAGTTTGCCGACACTGACAAGGAGCGCACGATGCGGCGAATGCAGCAGATGGCTGGCCAGATGGGCATGTTCAACCCCATGGCCATCCCGTTCGGGGCCTACGGCGCCTACGCACAGGCAGTAAGTGGGGGCACAGCCGGGCGCGCGTGTGTGTGTGGGGGGGGGGGGCCGCAGCTGTTCTCTAGCTCACTTTGCTCAGAGCCCCAAAGAGCAAGGACACCTAACAGTGCTGGGGGGAGCCCTGCTCCTGGCCCAGAGCATCCTGCTGCTCTGGGGCCTGAGGAGTGGTGAGGAACGAACCCAGGGAGTAGAGGCCAGAGGGGTTAAGACAAGGTTAGGCTGATGCAGGGTGGCTGCGGGGAGGAGGGGGTTGCTGTCCTGGTTCTAAAGGGGAAGAGCTAGAGAGAAGGCCTCTGAGCCAGGCAGCAGGAGGGTTACCTCAGCGTTCTTCCACTCCTCAAACCCTAGGAGGCACCACTTGGAGGTGCGGAGAGAGGCTCAGGTGTTTGCTTGTGGCTGTTGTATTCCCGCTCTCACTCAGGGAACCGGGGCCTCAGGCCTCTGGGCACTCCTGGCAGGGGTCCCCCGCACCCATCCTTCCCCTGCAGTCCCCCCAGACCCTGCCTCATGCTGATGGCCACCCACTTCTTCCTTCCACATTGGAGCCTCCTCTGTCCACATCTCCCCTGAGCTGCCCACCCCCCCCAGACTTGTGACCACAGCCCCCACATGTGTGGCACTGAGCTGGGCCAGGGTTCCTAATCTAAAGAGGTCAGCCTACTTCACTTGTTCAGCAGTGTCCAAACTTAGCCATGTCCACGACCTACCCAGTCCCCACTCTCCTTTATGACAACACTGGGGGTGCCTAGAGTTCTAGTCATGATCCTGCTGTTCCTGATTCCAAGTGAAGACCATTTTAAACAAATCCATGCCAAGTTAGTTCTACAGAGGCTCATCTACCATGTCTCTAGAGCTTCGGGTGCCACATCTCCACGGATGACAGACCTTTCACAGGGCTGACCAACACCCATGGAGCCAGTCCCACCCCTCACGCCCACCCTGCAACTTTAGAGTCCCTAAGGCCCTACCATGACTTATGAATACAGTTCTCTCAGGCAGTGGGGGTGGAGAGATAGAGCCAAACTCCCTGGGGTTCAGGGCCCCCCCAGGAGGCTGGTCTCTGGGAGCTGAGCCCCCTGGTGGGGAGGGCTGCCCCCCCGGAAGCGCATGATATTTTTTCCGCTTCCTCTGCCCCAGCTGATGCAGCAGCAAGCGGCACTAATGGCATCAGTCGCGCAGGGCGGCTACCTGAACCCCATGGCTGCCTTCGCCGCCGCCCAGATGCAGCAGATGGCAGCCCTCAACATGAATGGCCTGGCGGCCGCACCCATGACCCCAACCTCAGGTGAGTGGGCGGGTACCAACACGGGGCCTGGCCAGGCAGGAAAGCAGCTGGACTCAGGGTGGGACCTATTGATTGGCCAATTTTATCTACTAAGGGACCTTTCTATGGCAAGAGCACACATGTATGGGCCCAAGCAGGCCTCATCCTCCAGAAGTTTGCCTTAAGAATGTTCTAATCCCTGGGGACCCAGGGGAAGATGGGATGTGGGCCCCATGCTGTCAATGACATGATTTCAAGGTGATGACAGTTTCACTCAAGTTACTGAGCCATGTCAGGAAGCAATTCATCTTGGTCTCTTTTGTAGATCTCTAGAAAGAAATTCACATGAAAACACCTCCCTTTGAGGTCTGAGGGGTAAAGACCCCTGCCCATTCTGTGACCTTGTTAGGTTCCTGGTCTAACCACAGAAGGAGCCCCATTTTTTTCATTTTTCTTTAACCCAACTTAGACTCATTGGGTTTTCCCAAGACAACGGCACAGTAAGCAAGAGAGGACATCAGGAGTTATTAAAGGACAGGGGGCTTGGAAATAACCCCTTTCACAAGTCATGTTCTTTTTTTATTTTTATTTTATTTTTTTTTAAAGATTTATTTATTTATTTATTTGAGAGAGAGAGAATGAGATAGAGAGCAAGAACATGGGGGGGGAGGTTCAGAGGGAGAAGCAGACTCCCTGCTGAGCAAGGAGCCCGATGCGGGACTCAATCCCGGGACTCCAGGATCATGACCTGAGCCGAAGGCAGTCGCTTAACCGACTGAGCCACCCAGGCGCCCAGTCATGTTCTTTTTTTAAAAAAGTTTTTAATTTTCAAAATTTTTAAAAAGATTTTATTTATTTATTTATTTATTCATTTATTCATTCATTCATTCATTCATTTTGAGAGAGACAGTACAAGCAGGGGGAGAGGCAGAGGGAGAGGGAGAAGCAGACTCCCCGCCCGGCTTGATCCCAGGACCCTGAGATCATGACCCGAGCCGAAGGCAGATGCTTAATGGACTGAGCCACGCAGGCAGCCCACAAAGCATGTTCTTAATTGGATCTTGGCTATTGTTCAGTTCAGCGATTCTCAACCCCGGCAATTTTGTCCCTCTGCCCCCTAGGACATCTGGCAATGTCCTGAGACATTTTTGGTTGTCACAACTCGTTGGGGGGTGGGCCTGCTACTGTAATCTGGTAGGTAGAAGCCAAGGATGTTGCTAAACATCTTACAATGCACAGGACAGCTCTCCACAATAAGGAAATGTCTGGCCTCAAATGTCAATAGTGCCAAAATTAAGAAACCCTTGTCTAGTCCCAAGGGCTGGCCCCAACACCTGAAGCTCTCATTCATCAAGCTTCCTTGGCTCTCTGTTCCCACACCATACCAGCAGCCTTCCTGACATCCAGGAGCTGTAGAGAGACCCTGCTTCCTACATGAAGAGGAAGGCCCTTTCCAATACAATCACCATGCCATCCACACCTTGGGCTCCACCCACCTGGCATAGGGAAGGCACAGGGTATTGTCATCTGACCCTGACTTTACCCTTGCCACAGTGAGCATCACCTTTGCCTCCACTGGAGGAGACCAAAGTGTTTTATTTTATGTATGAACGGGGCTGACTGTGGACTTTGCAAAGGGCTCTCTCTTCCCTTAGGGCAAGGGAACATCAGAATTAGTACCTCCTCCACCTGAGTAGCAAAACTCTTGGGTGGGGAGGCAGATCAGCCCCTTTGTGATCCAGAGAAGAGAGCAGAGCCAGAAACTTAGAAGCCCCTTAGTGGTTAAACAAGGCATCCTGACTTTGCCAGGGTGAGCAATAACCACTGAAAAAGATGAAAGGAAAATTAAGTATGGTCAAAGTCAAGGACACTGAGAATAGTTTATGTGCTGCAGGTCCAAGGTCATGCTGCGGTCACCAGTCAGGGAAGTCTTTATGGGGTAGGCTAGAGTTGGACTCTGCCTTGAAGGATGGATGCAGTTGGGATGAGTGGTGTTACCATGCAGGGAGAAAACCCAAGGCATGATTCACAGATAGGACTGAGTTGGTAGGTAAAGTCTAGGTCTATTCCAAGGCCCTTGGAGCCAATGGGTGGAGCTCCATGGGCTGGCCTTCCTCACCTTGGTTCCGCTTGCCTCCCTTCCTTCTCCACCCCTCTCCACCTCTGGAACCAGGTGGCAGCACTCCTCCAGGCATCACTGCACCAGCTGTGCCTAGCATCCCATCCCCCATTGGGGTGAACGGCTTCACCGGCCTCCCCCCACAGGCCAATGGGCAACCTGCTGCGGAAGCTGTGTTTGCTAACGGCATCCACCCCTACCCAGGTAAGCGTGTCTGGTAACCCTTCCTTCCCCATGCAACACACTCCTCACCCATCCCGTCTCTGCCCTTGGTGTTATAACAGGGAACATGTGTCTCCTACCCTCTGTTTGTTCCTTGGTAAAACCCCAAATGTGATCAGAGAGAGCTAGCTTCCTGCCCTCCTTCAGGGAGCCCCTGGTTGGGAAGAAGAGACCAAATTCTCCTTCTTGGAGAGGTGCCAGTCTGAGGGTGAGAAAGAAGCCCATTTGTGGAGCTCCGTCAGGACAGAGAAGACAATAGACACAGTTGTACAGTCGGGTAGAGAGGCTAGTAACTGCAAATTAATTGAGGGTGAATTTGACCCATAGGAAGTGAAGAGATAGATGCTAGGAGGATAATCATACTTAGTGTTAAGTAGGAAAAAACTCTTGTAGGAAGGAAGCAAAGGCACATAAATTGGCAACCTGGCCTCTGTTGGGTCCCTGGATCCGTATGCGACCATGGTCAGCACTTGGGACAGGGAATCAGAACATTGGTTAGCACCCGAGCGCTTCTAGCATCAATTCAGGCACACGAGATCCAGGAGGTAGGCTCCTAATTAACTTTGTTCCTCTCAAACTTAGCATTTCTTTCGTGGTGAGAGCACCCAGCTGACTTGAAGCAGCTGTTCTCTCTGATTTTGTGGATAGACTGACATGAGAGCAGGAAAGCTGGGCCTAAAGCCCTAGAGCAGACTGGCAAGGGGCAAAGTGATGGAGATGTGAAGAGTGCTGTCCTTCCTGGAGGGCAGATGACTAGGTTACAGAGTCCCCATAAGTACTAGTAAGTTCCCAGTCTGTGCCAGATGAAAGGGGGCCCCAGAAGGAGAACAGGACATGGGCCTAATCCCCTGGGAGCTCAAAGGCAGCCAGGAATACAATATACATTCACAGCATAAGGAGACAATAAGGCAGAACAGAGTTCATCAAGAGTGAATGTTGTCTGCCTCGAGATGCTAAAGGATTCAAATGAAGGGAGAGTTCTATAGGCTGAAGAAGCCCAACAGAGCTTCCCGAGGAGGAGGCCCAGATCCACTTTAACAGATGGGTAGGCATTAGAGAGGTGAGGATGAACAAGGAACACACCTCTGTGGAGGGGGCTGCCCTGGAGGTGCAGAAACCGGGGGAGCCTGCCTGGCCGGGGCAGGGGCTGCCCAACTAGGACAGAAGAGGTCAGCTTGGGGGGCAAAATAGGGCTCTCTACTCTGGTTGCTCATCAGAACCCTCTGGGTGACTTTGTGAAATCACAGAAGCCCAGAGATTCTGATTTCAGTGTCTGGAGTGAGGCCCAGACATCCATAGAATATGAACATTCCACCAGCAGCTGAGTGCAAGGTCACTGTGCTAGCAAGAAATAGAGGAGAATTTCCTGACTTTGACCTTGGAGTTGTCTCTGATCTGATCCCAGTGCTTGCTCCACACCTCTCCCCTCACTGCCTAGACAAGAGGCCAGAGAAGCCCAGAGTGAAGTGGCAGGGCCAGAGGATCTGGAGTGTTGTTGAAGGACGAAGACTCCAGGCTGGCCAGGGAAGAAGGGAGGGGCTTGGCAAGCCGGAGGCGGGAGAGACCCCACCAATCTCAGGCTCTTGGGCTCCTCCCTGCTCAGGCTCATGGGCTGGGAGATCCAGTCCCCAGCACATCTGGGTGGTTTCATTTCCCCCCTCCTCCCTGCCTGCAAGCCCATCTGGATCTCTAGATTTTGACAAACCTGTTTGTTCCCCACCCCCACCAGCATCTGTGAGCTGTTTCCCCCACGGAATTTGGAAATGTTCCTCTCCCCCATTTGTAACAATCTGCCACATCCCATAAACAATTCCCTGCCAGAGCAGGAGGGAAGGATGGAGGGAAGGAAAAGAGAAAAGTATTACATTAAAAAAATTAATTTACCATCTTTAAATGCGGAGTTTGGAGCCGCTGTAATGAGCGAGATCCTTCAAAGTGTTCACTCTTTGGCAGTTACTAACGAGGTCATTAAGCAGAGAAGGAGAGAGGGGTCTCAGAAATGCTTTTCTCCACTTCCTAGGCCTGGGTAGCTTCTCCATTCTCTCCTCTTGCTCATGGAGAGCAGGTGTGAAGCACACAGCGTGACCTCTGCCGCGACTTAATACCCCTGAAGGGCAGCTCTCACAACCGTTCAGGCCCGTTCACTCTGTGGGTCACCGTATTTGCCAAGCACTTGTTTGGTGCTGGCACTCTTCTGGGGACAGCTGCTATGGAAGTGGTGCGGGTTAGATTTTGCCTCGGCCACCAAACTGGCCAGAGGAAGAGACACCTTTTTCTAATTTGCATAAAGGCACTTTGTGTTTGAGCAGCTGGGAAGACCAAGGGGACGAAGCTAGAGAGTTGGGGCCAGTAGAGGAGTCAGGCAGAGAGAGCAGGAAGGAGGAGGAGACCAGCCCAGCAAGCACCAGCACCAGCACCAGCACCACTGGGAGCTCCTGGCTCCAGTCTCCACTGTGAAGGATGCTGAGGGATAGGGTTTTGTCCCAAGACAACCCCAGGCAGGAAGGGACCTGCATCCTGACCCATCTTCAGCTCCCCGCTCTGAGCAGTGCCCTCCTGGGCCCAGCTTCCCTGCTGCCATCCACGCTGTGTCCAAAGACTATCGCCCCAGGATCTTCCCTTGGCTCCCCTGCAGCTCGGGAGCTATTGTTCTAGTGGAATATTCCTGAGCGGTTTTGGGACAAGAGCTCGGAAGGGAAATTTGGGAATTCTTCCCAGTCTGTGGGCCCCAAAGCCTAGCACTACCAGTTAGCTTGGCTGGCCTGGGTTGCCAAGCAGATAAGCCCAGATAATGTTCTTCCTGCCTTGCTCTGTTAACCGGTCTGCCTCAAACATACTGAGGCTGGATGTGTCCCCACTCGCCTCCCTGGGCCTCCAGGGCCAGCCCCCTCCCATGTCAGTCATCGGTGGCCTTGGTCACCAAGGGTAGTGCTCACACTGCCTTTACCCACAGCACCTGTAGACCCAACAGGGGCAACAGAAATGAGCCAAGCCTTCTTCCCAGTCCAGCTAATCCAAGTTATTTGCCAGAGTATCAGCCTAAGGCTCCTCTCCTCACACTGGGCGGTAGACATCCCAGACTCATGGCATCAGGTGGGAGGAAGGTCCTTGGTCTCATGGTTCTTCAGTTTCAGTGGGCCCCACCCCTTTCCCAGCCCACGGGGCAGACCTTATTTGTGTGGTTAGTCCCTGGGGAGGGTGTCGCAGTCATGGCCTCAGAAGGCAAAACCTCCATGCCTGGGGCAAACCCCCAGAGACTAATGGAGGGGTGCCTGGGTTTGAGCAGGCATGGGTGGCCCAGGAGGACAGAGTGACGGGATGAAGCCTCTCATGCCCTTTATTTTACCCAGGTGGGATCTGCCCCTGGCTTGTGCTGGGGATAAGTGAGGAGGAGACCACCCTCCTGGTAGCCTCTAGCCTCCTCACCCACAGTTCCTCAGCCCTTTTCCAGGATCTTCCCACCAAATCCGTCGTGGTCAAGCCCTCCTCTGGCATCCCCTTCCCAGCCCTTGCCAGCCTCCTGAGGGAGCCACCCACCCCACCCCCCCCCACGCCGGCGGCAGCCTGCGTTCCCAGCCCCCAGTCAGGGTGGGGCAGACGCCACAGTGGCTGGAAAGAGCCATGCAGCCACGGCATCGTCTTGTGGGCACGGTTGGGGAGAGCCTGGTCTGGGTGGGCACCGCTGACTTCTGCTTCCTTGGCTCCCCCGCAGCGCAGAGCCCCACCGCCGCGGACCCCCTGCAGCAGGCCTACGCTGGAGTGCAGCAGTACGCAGGTCGTTAGTATCCGCACGTCCCCAGTCCTCATGCCCCGGCGCCAGTGTCTCCTTCCCACCCCAGGCCTGGGCCCAGAGCTGGGGCGGGGAGGGCGAGGGGGAGGAGGAGGGAGGGCTCTCCGGCGAGAGGACCCCTAGCATTCAGGCAGAGTTGACCTGTGACGGCAGGGTACCCTCGGGGTGGTCGGTGGTCAGCACTTCAGAGGAGAAGGTGAGCCAGGCCAAAGCCCTGACCTTGCTGGGCAGTTACTCATCCCTGAGGCCAGATTTTCCTCCCCCTGCCGTGGTGCTGCCGGGGCCGGTGTGTCCAGGAGCCCCAAGCCACACAGCAGCACTGGGGATGAGGCCAGAGCTCACGTCACTGGCCTGGCAAGTGTAGATGCCTGGGTGTGAGCGAAGGAGCGACCCTGGAAGGGAAGCAGTTCTGACCCATCCCCCCACCCCTGCCACTTACAGGCAACAGGAGTGGGGCTCCAGCAAAATGACAGGGAACAAGGGAGGATACGCAGCCAGAGGTAGAAAAAAGAACTGAGAAGAGATAGCCTTGGGGCGAGCAGATGGCCTTAGGTCACTGAGTGGGAAGGCCATGAGCCACTGTAGGAAGCCCCAGGCCTGCTGTCAGCCCTGATTCTCTGTCTCCCTCACACACACCATAATCATCCCTGCCCAGCCAGTCTCCTGCTGCCTGGCCAGGTCAGAAAGAGCCAGAGAGATCTCCCTTGAGGGCAATGTGGGGGTTCTGATGAAGTTGGCCTCTCACATCTGGAGGTCAGGGGAAGCTCTCTCTCACCAGCTGGGACCCCTGAGCTCTGACCTCAGATCCTGCGCCTTTGGGAGCCAGGTCAGGCGGAGGAAGGGGCTGGCCATTCCTATCCCGCCTCTGACCCTTCCCAGTTGAATGCAGAAAGCACCAGGTTTGTCCAACTCAGTGCTCTGCCCCCAGGGACCAACCCCTGGCAGGATCCCAGAGGCCAAGCTCACACCTCGCATGGCGCCCCACCTCCCACACAGGTGCCATCTGAGGGGGCGGAGGATATGTGTGCCAGAGTCCGCTGTGGCTCAGAGAATGGCGTTGTGTGGGTGATCTGGTCTGGGCATTCAATGCTTTTGGTGATCCATTATTGTGGATTATCCACGCATGTGGGTTATCCCTTATTTCAGAATAAATTTGCCTTCCCCCCACTCTGTGAGTGCGCGCGTGCGCGCGCGCGCACACACACACACACACACACACACACACACACTCAGCTGGCTCTATCTTAAGTGGCTAAGCAAAAATGCCGTTTTTGGCTGATCTGCTTTTACTGCTCAACACTGAAGTTTCTCTCTTTATTCCTGCCTCTCACTCTGTCTCTCTCCATGTCTCTGTCGCGGTTTCTCCCTCTTGCCTCTTCTCTCTGGCCCTCCAGCAGCCGCCTACCCTGCTGCCTATGGTCAGATAAGCCAGGCCTTTCCTCAGCCACCTCCAATGATCCCCCAGCAACAGAGAGAAGGTGAGTCTTTGAGCTGGGGCTTCCTCCCCACCTCCTGCTGTCCCCAAAGAGGCTGTTCACTTGGGCCTTTGACTGGGGTTTTTCTTTTGAAAGGTGACCATGTTTGTGTGTTGTGTTGAGGAGGGTGAGGGAAGACAGCAGAATTGCAGGATGAGGCCCTCTCCAATCCAAGCGAGTGGTAAGAGGTCAGGAAGGTGGAACCTGGAAGGGGTGGGGTCCGAGAATCCCCATCCCCTGATGAGCAGGATTTGGCCAGTGGAGAAGAAGGGAAGAAGTAGGAATGCTTGGAAGGCGGGCAGGAGTAGGGAGACCTGTTCATCACGGACAGGAGAACTTGTATCCTCTTGTTGACCGGCAGAGACAGCTGGAGCCACCAGGTGGGACTCCACGGGCAGCTGAGGGGGCAGGGGTGACTCAGTGCAGCCTAGTGGAAGAAGAGGTTCTTGGAAAGTCACATCCAAAGGCTCTGGTGTGCACGGGGCACAGGACAGGCCAGGCAAGGCCAGTGGGGCTTGGGGGGCTGAGATCTAATAAAGACCTCAGGTCCATTCCAGAACCTATAGACCCACAGGAGGCTGGAGAAATAAGCCCACCCTCAGGGATTCCGTGGGTCTGCTCACAGAGAGACCAGTGTGAAGGGCAGGAATACTAACAAGGTCTTGCCTTCCCCACCCCACAGAAAAGGTCATCCTGCCAGTGAGGCTCCTCCATCTGCCCCAGGAGCCCACTTGGACAGGGGATTCCAATGTCTCCAGAGAGCCCAGCTCATAGTCCCTGCAGCAGACTGTCCTAGAGCCAGGGCATGTAGGTCAGTTCTGGAAAGGACCCTGGGGGTCTGTTAGTCCAAACTCATTGGTCAGACAGGCTCCCGGCTTGGCCACCTTCCCCTTGACCCCTGATGTCCTCACCTGTAAAATGAGGATCGTGAGGATCTGTCGCTAGGGAAGCATGAAGCTCAAAGGAGCTCAAGTCTGAGTGGAACTCCAGCAATTTCCTATGGATTTCTCATTATGCACACAGCCCTTCCTTCACCAAACTGTCACCCCTCCAAAGTTACCCATGATACCCTACCCCAGTTTACGCACATTGGGCGGCTCCTGAGATCTGGATCGCCATTTCTTCCTGCCCAGGAGAGCCAAGCTACAGGAACCCAGAGGAGCGTGCAGAGGGGCCCCTGCCCACAGCCTGCAAGCCCAGCCTGCCCTAGCTCTGAGTGTGGTCTGGGCCCCCTGCTGGTCAAGTGGGGTGGGGGTGGTCCAGCAGCCCCGCCTCCACCAGAGGGTCCCCTCTTGGGCTGTGGCCCTCCAGCCTGTTCGCCCCTGCCTCCTTCCCCTTCAGTCCAGCTCTTCAGTACACGTCAGTCAGATCAAAGCCACGAGGGGCCAGGAGGGGTGGGGGCCGTGAGTCCCCACGTTGCCCATCCCTCCCAGGTCCAGAACAGAGCGCTGTGCCCACTGGCGCTATTATCTTTGTCACCTAACTGGCCTTAGGCTGACCCACCCTCAGCCTGCAGTCAGCGCCCTACATCAGTCTGGCCTGTGGGCTCAGCGGTCTCTAAGCCTGCTATATACACACACACACACACACACACAGCTGCAGGTCAGTGCTGCTCTGACCAACACACAGGCTAACCCCTAGCACTGGCCTTACACAGAGTGAGCCCCTCCATCTGCTCCCTGCTCCGCCCCCCCCTTACACTCTGCTCCACCCCATGCATCCCGCCCTGAACTTCGCAGACCTTCCTTCCATCTCTGAGTGGCTTCAGTGCCCCGCCCCCCACCTCGCCCTGTGCCCTGCTCCCCAGACCGGCCCCCTGCCAGCCAGCTCTCAGTGGCAGGATCTCCCACTGTTGTCCACATTCTCCCTGACTGATGCACTGGACAAGGCACCATGGGAGAGCAGGGCATGGGGAGGGGGGAAATCGTGGACCCAGATGTGTACAGAGCCAGGCTTCATACAAGGGTGAGCTCAGGGTGCTGGGGACAGGGTCATCAGAGGAGGCTTCGGGGGCCTCGGAGGATGAGGTCTTTAGCACATAGAGTTGGGGAGACAAACATTCAAGGCAGGGCAAACAGGAGCAAAGGCATGGGTGCTGCGAAGTATGAGGTGAACTTGGGCCTGGGGATGGGACTGGACGGGGAGATAGGCTGGGGTGGGCTGGAGTCAGCCCAAAGCCGTGTCCACCGTAAGGAAGGCTGTGTTCTTCCAGCCATGCCAGTGGTTGGCCCTTTCTGTCATGGTTACCTCCCCCTGGGCGATGTCACTGAAATACCTGGACACTCTGGTTGCTGGGGAGACCCTCCCTCCGGCACTTTGTCTTTGAGTTGAGCCTGAAAACCAACAGATGCCTGAATTCCTGGAGGCTGTCCGCTCCACAAATGGGCCGAGGTGACCCTCAGGGATGCTCGAGTCCTGGCTGCACCCAGGGCCACAGTGTGGTCAGGATAGCCACCTTCTGTCTCTGGAGCTCTGTTTCACCATTTCTCAGAAGGTTGGTGGGGGGGAACCAGATTGATCTCCAAAGTCCTCTATGCCATCGGAATCTCTATGATCTGTGGATGAGGAAATGCAGGGAGGGCTTGGGGGTAGAAGGTGATGTGTAGGCTCCCTGTTGAGGGGTCAAGGGCGGGGTGGGGGGCCTAGCCTGGAGCTGGGAGAACCATTCCTGTGAAGCTTAGATGGACGAGCCTAGGGGTCCTGCCCTCAAAAGCTTCTTGAATCTTTAAGTTGAATAAACATAACATCCATATAAAGCAGCTTGCAGAACTTGAAGCAAGGGTCCCAAGTTCAAAGCAGGTGGCTGCATGGGGTGGAGCATTGCAGGAAGACCTGAAGAATGGGATGGAAGGAGGAAGGAAGGCAGTGCTGGGGGAGGGGCAGGAGAACAAGAGAAGACTATGCCCCTGTCCCTAGATCTTCCAATTTGGATGGAGAGAAAACCTCCCAGACCTAAAGGAGAAAGACGCTCAGACCACATGTTGTCGACTTAGGGAACACCGGAAGAGAGAGCATATGGGGACGATCTAGGTGGGAATCCTGGAAAAGGTGTGGCTTGGATCAGGCCTTTGAGCTAGTTCCTACCCCAAGGGGACTCACACTGAGCCGGGGACCATCAGGGGATGCATTCACAGAGCATGAACCAGTGAGAACCTGGCATGGCTGGAGATGGGGTAAGGGGAGGGCCACCAGCCCTCGGGGGATTCAGCAGCAGGGACCCCAGGACGCTTGCACTTGCGCCGGTTCTGGTTCTGAATGCGCCGTCAGCTGGCAGTTTGCCTGGGAGACAGTGGTGGGGGAGGAGAGGCTGAGGGCAGGAGGGGGAGGGCAGATGGTGCAGGGCGGGGACCTAGGACCCAGGAGGTCAGATGCTCAGAGGGGGGCTTTGGTGGTCAGAGGAATCTTTGGAGGGAGCAAGGAGGAGAGTGAGGGTCGAGAGACTTGCTTCCGAACTGGGTTACCTGCAGCCTCACCTGTCCCAGGGAGGCACCACACGGTTCTGGCCTTGAAAGCCACATAGCTGCCCACGTCGGGGCCTTACCACCTTCACTTTTTGAGCTCACGCTTAGTTCCTACCAGCCTGTGGTCAGAACCTTGGTTCTTAGACACCTCTAACAAATGCAGCTGCCTCCTTTGCATGGCCTTCACAGGGTGGAAACAATCATTGGAACGACCACATTTTAAAAGGTTAAAAACATGTGGCATACTCCGTTTAAAATGGCGAGAAATAGACGAATGGTCTTGGAAAGATTTCTATTTCAAAGTGAAAATTGAGCATGTTTGTCATTTCAAACGAAAAATGTAACTCTTTAGCAGTCTGGAAATTTCAGAAATCCAAAGCCCTCAACAGTGTTCAGTGTTTCTGGGGCATGGAGATTTCTGGTAGGCAGAGAGAGGAAAGCACAGACTACAGAAGCAGATGGTCCGGGTCCCTATCCTGGCTCCACCCCCCCCAGCTGTGTGACGTTTGGCAGGTGACTTAACCTCTCTGGGCCTCTGTTTCCTCATCTGTGGAGTGGGAGTGACAATAGCACTTGACTCCGAGGACTGCAGGAAGATTAAGTGACTTAATCTGATACATCTCAAGTGCTTAGAGGAGCCTGACCTGTAGTTCCATGCAGTAGAAGTGGCAGGGTTGTTCTTGTCATGGAATGGGGAGCTCCATGTGATGAGGCTTGTGGGTACCCAGGCTAATCACCGAGCCATGCCGCAGAGCCCCTCCTGCGCACCTAGCCTCCTAGAGGAGGCAAGAGAAGTCTTGATTTCTGCACTCGGGATGGGGGCTGAGTGTGAGGTTTGGGGTAGGGGAAGGTTGGGACCGTGGGGCACCAGCTGGGAAGGAGTGGCTGCAGGTTGTGGAGGAAGACAGGCCAAAGCAACAGCCACCCCGAGGTCAAGGTCAAGGTCAAGGTCGAGGTCGGAGTTGGCGCCTGCCTGTGGGAGGTGAAGTGAAGCCTCTCACGTGGCCTAGGGCATGGCTGCCCCGGGGCGATTCCAGAGCAGGGGCCGGGCTTGAGGGCCACAGGCAGACCCTCCCAGGTCTCCCTCCCCGCGCCTCTCCTCAGCGCTTTATCTCCCAGGCTGCTCTGGCCCTGGCACGTTGACCCCCTTCACGGGTCAGCTCCGCCCCTGGAGCGAGTTGCCAGGCACCCTGTTACAGATTCATTTTGCAGCAAAGGTGACTGAGGCACAGAGAGGTTCAGTGACTTGCCCAAGGGCAGGGCGGAGACCAGAGCTCAGACTGGGGCTCAGCAGTCCCCACTCCTCAGTGGCCGCCCTTGGATCTTGGATGAGACCCCCCCTCCCAACCTTGCCCCCCTCCCTGCTGCCGCTGCCTAACTCGCTCACCTCTCCTCTGTCTCTCTCTTCCCCCCACCCCGCCATCCCTCCTCCCCGCCCCCCCCCCCCCCCACCGCAGGGCCCGAGGGCTGTAACCTGTTCATCTACCATCTGCCCCAGGAGTTTGGGGACGCTGAGCTGATGCAGATGTTCCTCCCTTTCGGTAATGTCATCTCCTCGAAAGTGTTTGTGGATCGGGCGACTAACCAAAGTAAATGCTTTGGTGGGTAAAGATAACAAACCAACTAGCTTCACCCAGGACAGGGCGGTGCTCGCACCAATTTACCAGTGTCCGGTGTCCGACTGCTTTTAACCTCCTCCTTCACATCGCCCCCAGCCCCAGGCGCTCCCTAAGGCCCCGCCCCCAGCCTCCATCTCCACCCCTCTTCTCTCTGAGACTGTTCTTTTGGCTTCTTGGCTTTCCCTGCCCACCACTGCCCCCCACCCGCTCCCCATCTCCCCCATCCCAGTCCAAGAGACAGGTTCCCCCGCCCTCCACAAGGCCCAGTTTCCATCCACCGAGAAGGGGAAGGAGTCACCTTGGGCCAGGGTGGTGGGGGCATCCAGCAGAGCCCATTCTCCCAGCATCCCCTCCTCTGGCCATCCTCGAGGCCCTGGCGGACGTGGAGCATGAGCCTTGGGGGGGAGGGGTCTGCCCCGCTGAGGCCGCCCCCCCCCCCGTCCTGTCTGCCCCTTGGCCTCCTCTGTCCACCTCTCTGTCCTGCCCCTGCCGCCCTTCTCTGTCTACCCCGCTCTCTGCTCCCCTCCTGCCGTCCACTGAACCCTCCTTCCCCCACCACTCCCTCAGGCCACCAGAGCCACATTGCTGAGGAGTCAGGAAGAGCAAACTGGTCCTGCCCTCAGGAAGCCTCAGGTCTGGGCTTAGATGACAATCATGCCTACTGCGCAGCACTGAAGTCTGCAAGGCACCAAGTAATGGAGCAAAGAGAAAGGCAGGTGGATGTACAGAGACGTGAGGAAGGGGAGGGAGTTCCACGGAGGGCCAAGAGAATGGGCGCGGGCGGGGGAGGACAAGAAAGGACAGTGACTGAGGAAGTGGCAGGAGGCTTTGGGGAGAAGGGTTCAGGGGAGGTCAGCTGTGAGGGAGGGGCTGTGTTGGGGGAGGGCTTCCGGGATGGAGGCAGTGGGAGATGATAGCAGGTCCTTGACCTGAGGATAATAGAATAAAAATACAGCTTTTAGGAAATGTGCGTGGTGGCAGGATGCGAGATGGGACAGGGGACTCGGGAGGATCTAGAAGTCTGGTTGTCAGATAAAATACAGGGTGCCCAGTTAAATTGGAATTTCTGATAAACGATGGATGCATTTTTTGGTGTGTAAGTGTGTCCCAAATATTATATGCGATATGTTCCATGCAATATTGGGGATATGCTTATAGTAAAAAAATATTCATTATTTATCTGAAATTTGAATTCAACTGGGGATCCTGTGTCTGCATTTGCTTTAGACCTCCTGGAATCCCACCTCATTCCCACACCTCTCCCCTCCACTCCTCCTTAGCCCCCTCTCGTGCTTCCTCTTTCACCGCCATCAGCCCTTCCTCCAGAGCGACATCCACTCATGAGTCCCCAGGGAGTGAGGAGTCCAGTCCCCAGAGAGCCACACATGGAACCAGGGCTGAGTCTGCCAGAAGCTTAGATCTCCAGATTGAACCCCAGATTCTGGGCCTGTGAGAACAGAATAGGGGCCCGGGTTGCCTGGGGAACGCCGGTCACAGCTTGGGATGGTGGAGGGGAGTCGGTGCAAGTGTGCAGAAGCATCAGCAAGCACAGGCGAAGGAGATCCCAGTTAGGAGATCCACTTTGCAGAACCGTGAACGGCGTGAGGTTTTAGAGCATGTTCCCCAAAGCAGTCAAGGTCTTTGCACCCTGGTCCCTTCCCCTCTGGCAGCGGCCACAGGAAACGTGTGGTACTTGGAGGGCATAGGGTTATCCCAGCAGTTCTTTCTCTTTGGGTATGAGAAAAACAAAGCAAAAGAAAAAGACAGGGTTGTGCCCCTCCCCTGTTTGACTGGTATTTCTGCTGACAAATTACAATTATGTAAGAACACCACACTGGAGATCATTGCATTTGCTCTTTAAATAAGGCTCAAATGTTACAGGCGGAAGGCGACGCTGCTAAGAGCCCACCAAGCGCTGGGCACCCGGGCCAGCAGGCTTGCTCTCCGGCCACGTCCCCGGAGCCTTTGTGCTGTCCCTGGTGGGGACACAGCCCACTTTTTCAAAGGCATTTCCTTGGAATCTGCCCCCAGACACTACCCCCGCCATTTGCCTGTTTAAATTCTCCAGGACCAAGGTTTTTTCCCTGTTTTTTGTTTTTTGTTTTGTTTTTTGTTTTTTTTTTTTCTGAAAATCATCCTCTGCATCCCTCTACGCTGGCTCTTTGTTCCCGAACAGACTTCTAGTGCTAAACACCCACTGGCCTTAGAGAAGGACAGGCTTCTGCCATGCCCGCCTGGCTCAGTGCTTCCTCCTTAAGCCCCGTGGTTTCTTTCTTGCTTGCTTTGGCAGCTGAGCTTTTGGCAACTCTCCCGGAGGCCTTTAGTGTAAGAACAAACTCCAGCGCTCATTCCTAGGCAGGGCATTTAACACTGAGCCTCAGTGCCCTCGTTTGTGAAATGAGGACGTTGGCGGTCATTTCTCAGGGGCGGTGTGAGGGTTATAGGAGGTGGTGTGTGTGAGGGGCTTTGCCAGAGCAGACCCTCAGGAGGTGCCAGAGACCCCTTTCTTCCTAAAAGGAGGGGTTGTTTTTGCGTAAATGTGGTCCTGTGTTAAAGTGAGCCCCTCAAAGGCCCCACTTGCTCTTTGTAAGCATAAACAGAATCTTCCAGGAGCCTCTGTGAGCTGACATGCAGCACAAATGGTTGCTGTGTTGGAAGAAGGGCTGGGCGGGGTGGGGGGGGGCACCAGGAGGGCATCCTCCCCACATGGCTTCCCGAAGTCTGGGAGGCAGGAGCCTTCTCAGGGCTGGGAGCGATGGGGGAGGAGGCTCTGGGGGGAAGAACACAGTCTTGGGAACCATAAAAATGGCAGGTGGTGTCCGGAGCCCTGTTCAGCAGCCCTGAGTACTCACCAGTTAACAGAACTAGCTGAGGAAGAAACGTTCCCTTGAGCCTGGAACCCTTACCAACCCCTGAGCTCCCGGGGACTTTAAACTCTCCTATGAAGGCGGGGCTTCTTCCCTCCAGGATCTCTTGTCGCCCACTCTCCCCACTGGGCAGCTGTCCTTCCCTTTAGCCCTCTGCCCTAGATAGCACCTCCAGCCCCTTTATCGTGCTCCCAACTCCTCCCTGCTTTGCTCACGTGTGTTTCCGGCAAGAAGAGCCACAGAGGGCAGGGGGCAGGTGGGGAGGTAGAGTCTGAGCTGATAGTGCTGTGCGGGCAGGCCAACGAAGGAGAGAGGGCTGTTGCCTTCAGTTAGGCTCTCTTTCCCGACAGAGAGAGAAGCTTTAGCTCAACCACCCCCTAACTCTGGGGGAGAGCAGTGTAACAGACCTACAGTTCACACGCGTGAAAACTGTTCTGCTCTGTGAAGACTTGCCCGTGGGCGTCAGGCGGAGAGGTCAGTGGGGGTGGCGGACCGGCCAAGGGGATGAGAGCAGCAGGTAGAAGGACGCCCCACGCCGCTCTCTGACTAAGGGCCATCCGAAATCTCTCCTGTTGTGGCGGACGGACTTGCACAGAGCTCGGTCCTCTTTCTCTGGCCTGACTCACCGATTCCACCTGAGCTCACACACACCCACTCTTGAGTACACTTACTGCGTGTACACACATCTTTGAAGGCTCACGGCTGCCAGACCAAGCATGAGCAAACGTGAGCAAAAGCAGGAAGGAGTCAAGAGAAAGAGGAGAGAGACCAATGGAGGCAGTGCCTAGGGCAGAGGTAAAAAGACAGTCACCACATGGGGAGGGTGACAGAGGGGTTGAGGACAGGCCCAATGTACCATGGACAATTAGCCAAGAAAACAGCTACTGCTTCCGTGGGGGTCTGTACACCTATCACTTATATATCCAGAGGCCAGTTGGGGACAAGCACCCTAAATGAGACATGTTTGGAGAATGGCCTGGGAACCTGGCCAAACTTATTTCGCAGGATCTAAGTCCATTTTACAGGAGAAAGGGCCTCTAAAGTCAAATAAATTCCAGGAAATACTAGGCAAACAAAGCTATAAGTATTTATTTACTGGAGAACTTGGAGTGGGAGGTGGGGGGTTTATTTGTTAATGTGCCTTGAACTTTCCCAGAGGGGCATGGTGGTAAGCTTACTTGACCACAGAAGCCCCTTTCTCAGGAACACCGATTAGGGCCAGTTTAGGAAATGCTGATGTACAATGTAGTCTCTATAAGGAGATGCATTCAAAGTTCCCAAAGGGTGACTTCTAAACTAACTTTCAGACCCTTACCCCATCCCCAGCTGGGAATTGCTTGTTTCAGAAGGTGACTGGGAGCCATAGATGGTTCCATATCTCATTCTGGGATGTTGGGAGGAGTTGACCGAGTGACCTTGTGAAAAGGTCTTCTGCAGTGCCTAGTCCACAGAGAAGGCTCTCAACTAACTTTTACTAAGAGTGTTAATTTGTACTACTATTGTTATTATAGATGCCATGAGGGGTTCATAGGGGATACATCAGTTGGTGCGCGCTTAGAATCCAGGGCAAGAGCACCTGCTCCCGGGGCTTGGAATTTTAAATAAAAGGGAGGTGCCCACAACCCCTGGGCGCGAAGTGGTGGGTTCCTGCGAGTCAGACTGGATTTAGGCAAGTGTCCGCCAGGAGCCTGGCTGGGGGCAGCTCGCCAAGAACCGGGAGGGGGGCGGAGGGCCGCGAGGGCTGTCAGCCCCTGCCCTCCCCCGCGGCCAGGCGGCCCTCGCGAGGGGGGCGGCTGGAAACGGCGGTGGAGAGGTTTTCTCCGGGGTGCCCCCCTCCCTCCCCCTCGCACTCCTCTCTCTCCCCAGGCCGGCACCCTGTGCCCTCCCGCTGCCAGGCCCCCTCCTGTCAGGGAGGACAGTGTCCAATAAACTCCTCCACCCGCAGGTGTGTCCGCCCTCCCACCGAAGGAGAGGGCTGAGGTGCCGGGGCCGGCCGGGGTGGGGGGCGAGGGCGCCCAGGAGAGTGGCGCCGCCCAAAGCCGCGGTGGAGCTGGGGAGGCCCGGCCCGGAGGCGCGGGTCTGCGAGGCCTGGAGCCCCGGACACGCCCACCCCGGGAGGGGCCGCGCGCTCGCGGGCTGTGGGGGGCGTGAGGCCGGGCCGGGGCGGGGCCCCGAGGGGGGGAGGAGCCTCGAGGCCCCCCTCCTGTCCGAGGTGCGGCGGGAGCGCAGGGAGGGGCCGCCGCCAGCCCCGCCCCGCCCCGCTCTCGGGCCCCGCCCTTCTCCCCACCCACCCCTCCCCGCCGGGGCGGCCCCGTGGAAACCCAGGCCCTCGTCCCTCGTGTCTCGCCAGGCTTCGTGAGCTTCGACAACCCGGCCAGCGCGCAGACCGCCATCCAGGCCATGAACGGCTTCCAGATCGGCATGAAGAGGCTCAAGGTGCAGCTGAAGCGGCCCAAAGACGCCAATCGCCCATACTGAGCGCCGGCGGGAGCGTCCCCCGGGGGAGACCAGGACTCGCACAGGTAACCGGGGGCGGCCGGGGCGCGGGGACGGGGGGTTGGGGAAGGGACACCGGTCGGACCCGCCGCCTCCTCTGGCCTTCCTGAGCTGTACCCTCACTTGCCTTGGACCCGCTGCGCCCAGCTCGACCTGCTCCTCAGCGGGTGCCTGGGGGCAGGCCTAGAGCTGTGGTCATCCGGCAGAAATGGGCGTGGCCATCCCCCTGTTGCAGAGCCAAGAGAAGCAGGAGTGAGGAAACCGTTCTGAGCAGGTGGGGCGAGCCCTGGGCCGTGCATCCAGGAGGTCTACACTGGCAATCCTGTTTGCCAGAAAACCCTGGGGTGAGCCTGTGGCAAGCTCGGGGCTGGGAGAGTTTGGGAGGGGGAGCTGTCCACGTCTCCTGGGGCCTTCTCCTAGACTCCCTGGCTCTCCCCTTCCCATCTCTCCTGCCTTGAGGGCTGGTGGTCCTTAGACACTTGACCCCCTCACTCTTCCAATTCTTAGTAGCTCAGTCAGTCTGGGGCAGAAGTTGAAGAGGGTGATGGCCTAGCACTGGAACCACTTTACCCTGCCTGCTTTACCAGAGGCCGTGATGAGTGGGCAGTCGTCAGCCCTTCCTGCTCAGTCTGGGTCCTGCCTGGCGGCTGGAGACATAGTTGGCTGCTCCTCTTCCAGGCCACTTGTTCCCCTGGGTGAAGCAGCTTCATGGGAAAGGGGGAGGGGGTTGGGGGAGATGTGTCAGGCCCTCCTTCAGCCTAGTATCCCACATTGCTGGGTGCTCCTGTAGGCCCAGCTCATCCACAGGCCAGAGGCAGGTCTCCCAGCCCTCTGCCCCTCCACTCCCACCAGCAGTACTGTGCACCAGGTACTGTTAGGTACTTGGGACTCAGCACCGAATAAGACTGACAGGGACCCTTGTCCTTAGAAGGGGAGACAGACAATAAACAAGCACATATGACCAAAGAGTAAATTATATAGTGTGTCAGAATTGTTGGTTACAGTTAAATCAGGTAGTTACAGTAGGCCTTGTTGAGTAGGTGACTTTCAAGCAAAGATGTGAAGAAGGTGAGGCCGGGGGCCATGCCGGCATCTGGAGGAGCGAGCCTTTCAGCCAGTGCAAAGGCTCCAAAGAGAGGGTGGGGTGGTGTGTTGGAGAATAGCAGAACAAAGTGGCTGGAGGGGAGCAAGCATGGGGGCATGGCGGGAGAGGGGGTCCCAGAGGTGAGGAGGACCACCTCCAGCAGGACCTGCAGGCCATTGTATAGACTGCGGGAGTGGGTGCTGGGGAGCCGTTGGAGAGCTGTGAGTAGAAGAGTGGCATGACCCGTTGCATGTCAGCACAATGACTGGTTGCTGCATTGATAGACTGTGGGAGCCCAAGCAGAAGGCCAGTGCGTGGACCCCTCTGTCCGGGGCAGCAGCAGTCAGTGTGGTAGGACGGAGTTGCGTTCTTGGTGTTTTGGGAAGGCAGAGCCAGGATGCTGTTTATAATGAATTGGAGGCGGGTGCGACAGAAGGAGTCAAGGATGACCCCCAGCTTTTGGCCGGAGTGATTGGAAGAGCAGAGTTGCCGTGACCCGAGATGAAGAGGCGTTGGTGGAAAGCCCGTGCCTGGCACGTGAGAGTTAGCCACTCACGTGGAGGTTCAGAGGCTGGAGTTTGAGAGGGAGATCTCCAGTTTCCCAGTCTCAAATCCCACCATTACCAGCAGAACACCCTCCATCCGCCCAGGAGCAGCAACACTCACCTCTGTCAAAGAGGGTGCTTGAGTCTCTACTCTCCGCAAGGCTGGAAAAGCAAAAGCCGCCTCTCTTGCCTGCTGAGTTCCCACCCCTGCCCATCTCTGGCTCGTGTGAAGATGCATACACCCATGTTCATTCAGAGTATGGCACCTTCCCAGGCCAGGCCCTGGGCTTGGTGCTGGCCTGCAGAGATGAGAGGGTCACCATCCTGCCCGCATGAGCTTCTGGCTCAGCAAGTACAGACGGCAGGACGCAGCCTGCAAGGGGGTGCACTTCCATAGGAGTGTGGGGGGGCAGTCAGTGAGAGCAGCCCTTTCTGGACAGAGAGCCCTTTTTCATAGATAAACTCAGCTCTGCCACGAAGGCACGACCTCTTGGGCTTCCATTTCTACATTAATGAAACCAAGGTATTGGAGTCATCAGAGGATTTTTAAGGAGGGGCCGTGCTCCAGGGCCGTGCCCTGAGATTCTGAGGGGCCCCTGTGGGTGTGTCTTATGCCTCCCGTGAAAGCAGCTTGTCTTAGCCTCCTAGACCTATGGGCAACTAAAACCCAAGCAAGGATAGAAGCTGTAGGTCAGAGAAGTTCCCAGAGGAAGGGGTAAGTGAGGCAGATTTGCTGTTTGGGACAGAAGGTAAGAAGTGGCCCCCGGGGTAGAAACAGCCGACATTCATAGTTGGAGTGAGGGCTTGAGAGGCATGGTTTAGAAAGCAGAGGGGTTCTTCCCCCAGGGAAAACCAGGACCAGACAGCCGAGAACCCAGACGTCACGTGGTGCTTACCGTACACGAGGCACAGTTCTTACAGTTTACAAGTCTAAGGTGTAACTATATCACTGTGACTGCTCTGTCTTTATTCCCATTTTATTTTTATTTTTTTAAAGATTTTATTTATTTATTTGACAGAGAGAGAGAGAGAGAGAGAGCACAGGTTGGCAGAGAGGCAGGCAGAGGGAGAGGGAGAAGCAGGCTCTCCGCCGAGCAGGGAGCCTAATGCGGGACTCGATCCCAGGACCCTGCGATCATGACCTGAGCCGAAGGCAGACGCTTAATCAACTGAGCCACCCAGGCGCCCCCATTTTAAAGATGGAGCACAAAAGATTAAGTTACTGAGTGGTAGAGCCATGATTTGAAGCTGGAGCCTTGTTCCAGAGGCTGTGCTCCTAAGTGCCTTTAAGTAAAGAGAATGATCACCCCCCCCCGTTATCCTCACCCCACCCCTCCCACTCCAGAGTCTTGTCCTGAATATCTGAGGGGGCATGTCATGACATTTCACTTCTCTGGGCTCCTCCCTTCTAAGCAGTCTTCTAAAAAACTATGACATAACATAACTCCTACAAATAAAGTTGACCTTTAATCCATTTAGACAGCATTTTAACAAAAGGTGATTTCAGGCCTTCCAACTTAAGCCTGTTAGAGGCTGTAACAGAAGGAGATGCTGAGACAAGGCGCAGGCTTGGGGACTGCAGCGACAAGTGGAGGAAACAGCATGCAAAAGCAGCTAAAAACCCCCGATTTTACAATCCCATAAAGGGTGTTTGCAAATGATGAGTCCTAGATGCTCAGAGGGACAGGGCTAGCCTGAGCAGGCGGGGTGGAGGGACAAGCCATAGCTAGGAGCCAAGGGGTGATGGGATGGAGGGATCCCAGGGCCCAGCTGGCCACCCGAAGTCACCATGGGTCCAGAGCCAGGTTAGAACAGAAGTATGGCAGATCTAGGGGAGGAGGGGGCCCCAGTTGGGCAGCTGTGGGGAGCGTGGTTGGGTGCTGGTTCCATAATGTGCAGCCTGGGTGGAGTCAGGTTGGCTCCCGAAATCCTGATTCTCCCGAGGGTGTGACCCCCCACCTGCTCCTGGTTTCCCTGATGCCCCTGCCCCTCTGCTTGCTTGGGCTCATTACCTTGTACTAAAGTGGGGGTTCCTCCAAGAAATCTTTACCAGGAAACTAAGAGGGAGGAGGCAAAGGTAAGAAAACTGGGCAAAAGTGTGGCCAGGTCCACAGCCAGTGAACAGAATAGCCAAGTCCGTTGTCCTGCCACAGAGATCAGTAGCACGCGCTGGGCCCCAAGCTGAGGGCAGGTTCTGTGGTTGGAGGACACTGAGCAGCGTGTCTGACTTCAGGGGGAGTCCTCTCTCTTCTGGGTCCTGAGTTGTGGCTCTGAGTGTGCTTTTGCACGGTGTCTGCTCTGAGCTGTGCAGGTACGGGTGCTTTGGGCCTCACCTGCTCAGGGCTGGGTGGCGGCTTTGGGGCGGGGCCTTCTCTGGCTGGAGCCCAGCTGTGTTTAGAACCTGGCATCTGATTTGGCTCAGCTGACCATAATTTCCTCTCCCAGGTCGTGAGTTGGAGCTTCCCAGGCCTGATTCAAGCTCCCCTTGCTGGTCAGTGACCCCGCTGCCACCTCTTGGGCTGTGCTTTGTGAGGACCTTTGAGAGGGTGGCCAAGAAGGGGTCATCCCTGCAGGCAGGGGTCCGACTGCTCCCCAATGAAGAGAGTAGTCAGCTAGCCAGCTGTGCACGTGCAGAGCCTTGGGGAGGCTCCCGAGGGGTTGAATGAGAGTGACAGCGTGTTTGTGTATCGGGCCAAGCATGTGTGTGTGTGAGGGGCAAGAGTGGGTACGACAAGTTCCCCACGCTGGGCTTTGAGGAGGTGCTGCGTGATGGTCAGCTTGGATCTTCAGGACCCAGGACAGCGCAGGTGCGGAAGAGCCGCTAGAGGCAAACTGGGGGCCGGCAGAGGAGCAAGTCCAGTGGGGAGGAATGGGCACCCATGAGGTGCTCAGGAGTGGGGGAGTGTGTGAAAAAGGAGGGGGTCCCCAGGGGCCCCTTAGTTGCAGTTGCCATAGAAGAGCAAAGAGCCCAGCTCGGATGGGCAGGCAGGCAGGGGTCTGTGGAAGAAAAGCTGTTCTGTGAAGGCAGAGCTGGAGGCTGGGTATGCGCTTAAAATAGTCACCCCTCAGCAACTTGGTAGCTTACCCACAGTGACATTTCAAATGCCAGGTTCCCCTTCCACACTCCCTGAAGAAAGACACAAAGCTGAGAGTGGAAGTCGGCTCTGTGTAGAAGCCTGGTGGATTGAAACCCCTGCAGATAAGCCAGATGCAGAAGCTTCAGGGAGCGGGGGCTGGGGAGCAAGCTCAGAGGTAACCATGAGGAGGGTTTAGGGCTGGGAACCTCCAAATCTCCAGGTTGGGGCAGAGGACCGTGACGTGGTGAGGAGGGCAGAAGATAACTCAAAGTGGAAGAATGTGATGATACCTGACAGAGAAGGGGACTCAGCCCCAGCCACCTAGGGCTCCGCCAGTAAAGAAGGCAGGTGAGGGCTTGTGAGATGGATCAATCTAGAAAGATGTACCTGCAGGTGTGTAGTGAACGGAGGGGGACAAGGTAGAGGAGGGGAGGTCAGCAGACCAGAAGTGACAGCAGCAGAGACTGGAGACCCAGGGCCATGGCACTCCCCTCCTTGGTGGACTATCCTTTTTCACATCCCCCACCCCCACCCCGCAGGGCGCCCCATAGTCTTCCTTCTGGCCCTTCTATGGGTCAGCGCTGCGCAGCCTTCTAAAGGCTTCAGGTGCCCGGAAGCAGCATCACTTTGGCCACATGGGCCACCTTGGGAGCATAGCGAAGGGCATGAGGTGATCGTGAAATGAAATCAGCAATGCCAAGGCGTGTTCACAGAACTCCAGTAACACTGATGTGATTTACTCTCAGTCTCCAAACTGAACGTGTTCGTTTTCTGAAGGTTCTAAGAAAAGAGGGTTGGGGCAGAGCAGAAGAGGAGAGGACCGTAACATCACACAGTGGGTGCTCTTGCAGAGGAGACGCCTTCTCTGGGGAGGGTGGCCACGGCTGGACCACAGGGGTGGGAGGACCGAGTTGCTGTTGGTGTGGACTCTACTACGGCAGCACAGGGCCCCGTGAATGGACCCCTGGGATACAAGTCACCTTAGCCAGCCTCTGGTCGACCCCGCCGTTCAGGGTGACCCTGACAGGTTCCCTCTGCTGGTCCACAGGCTGATGCCACAGAAGGCTGGGGGAGTGCGGAGAGCGTGGCCCCCCCACCCCGGGGGAGAGAGAACCGAGGGTGATACAAAGCAGAGAGCGTGCTCCCTGATCTGCTTGCTGGCCACGGTGGTTTGAGGGGCTGTTTTATTTTTTCCTAGCCCTCTTGCCAAACTGCGCACGCCCCTCTCCATCCTCCCGACGCATGATGGATGCCCTTAGTGGCCCTGTGTGAGGTTCTGCTACTGTTCACAGCGTACCACGTGTCTGCATAAACAACCGTGTGTGCGTATGTGTGTGCGTGTGTGTGTGTGTGTGTGTGTGTGTTGATGTGCCCATGTCGTTTGTCTGCCAGCTTCCTCCATCCTTTGAGTTCTTTTCAGTTCTCTTATGATTTGACTGCTGTTCTCTCATCAGAGCTTTTAGATTGATGCTATGGTCTGGTGCTGTATAAATATTTTTCCTTTTGATTTTGTTTTAACTTTTCCTTGCCCTTCTTCACCCTCCACCCAACTGTCCCTGCCCTCCCACACTCCCCGACCCCACCCAACCTGCCCCTGCCTCTTCCCTCCCCCTTGCCCACACTCTCTTGTCCTCTCTTTCTTTCTCTCTCTCTCTCTCTACATATATAAATATATATAAAAATCTTTTCTTCTTTTGTCATTCAATCAAATTCCAACAACCCAACCAGGGCCAGTCAAATCCACCACAGTCTCGCGCTGAGCTAGGAATAAAGTTCACGTAATCACATGAGAGTGGAGAAAACAGTCCCCCATCCGTAAGTTCAAATCAACTCAAAGTTCACAGTGTGACATGATGGCGTCATGTAACAAGGCTAAGAATCGGTTGCATGACAATTGCCGTCAAGTTTCGTGGAGGTGCTGTGATTGGAGCGTTTTTCTTGGATGTTGTATCAGTTGATGATTGGCCAGTCATGATCACACGTGCATTTTCTTGACTTTTGTGCTGCCACAATCTTTTTTGCTGTGCTCATTTTTGTTTTGTTCTTGGTGCTTGCAGTGGTTTTACTTTCTGTTGTTTGGTTTTTCTTGTTCAGCGTTTTTTATGCTTCTCTAGATGTCACATAGAGAAAAAAACAAAACAAAAGAACAAAAAAAATAGTAAAAATAAAGATGAATTCCTGAATTATCGAACATGGGATCATTTAACTGTGCAAACCATTATTTTTTTTCTTAAAAATAAGGAAAACATCTTAAAAAATATCTATGCGTGGTTGATTTACTTGCACTTGAAAATATTGTGATTTTATTTTTTTCTAGAAATTTGGGGGCCTTTTTCAATTGACACTTTTCCTAGGTCTGGTCTTTTTCCAGTTAGGCTATTTTAAATCTCACTTCAAAAGGAAAAACAAAAACCAAAACCAAAAACAAAATCTCTACTGTAACAGAATGATTAAAAAAAAAAAAAAATTCTAAACCAAAAAAAAAAAAAAAAAAAAAAAACTAGAGTACAAAGCCAGAGGCCTCTGAGAGAGAGCCTGGTAACAATTGTAAGGTTTGTATTGTAGCCACTTCTGCTAAATTAAATGTGGGGAGGGGAGGCGGGGGAACTGGGGTGGGGGGGGCTTTTTGGTTGGTTTGGAAAAAACAGTACTGACAAAAGCAAAATGCACCTTTTTGTTTACAACTGAAAAAGGGTCCTTGACAAGTGTTTTTTAATTTTATTATTATTTTATTTGGTGTTGTAATTGTTTAGACTGCTGTGTACGGTTTGCTGTTTGTTGAATCAACAGTGTGAAAAACCTGCCAGCATGGATTGATATACGCATGACGTTGTCCCCTCAACTGGGGGCTTTGCGGTTCTAACTTTCTTGATGTAACCAGTCACCCCCATGTATAAGTGGAAGCTGCTTGCTATAATGGAGATGAGTCTCATTTGTTAATTCACAATGATTAAGCATTCTCCTTCTGATTCTAGTCAGATCATGATTTTTTTTCTTAAAAGCAAAACAAAACACCAAAAGAAAAAAAGTCACCATTCAAAACAAAATCGAGAACTGAGTTAATTTATCTGAGCTTGATGATGAAATCTGTTCTAACTTTGTTTAGGTTCTCCCATCCGCTCCCTTGAAGTTCCGAATTTCCTCTAAATTCCCTGGCATGTATGAGAAAAATATTATGTGTGTGTGTATGTGTGTATCTATGCATATGCGTACACACATATCCATGTATATCCACATATGTGCAGGTGAATATATTCTACACATATATCCAGATATACATATGTATACATAGCCTCGCAAATAGTTACTGACCTCGGGAAAGAAGCGGTTGGCCGGAAACTGGGCAACGGTTCAGCGAAATTCATGGCACGGATGTCTTGCTTCTTTTCCTCAAGCAGGGGAGGAGGGGGCTGGGCTGCTAGATTTTTTGCTGTCTTGTTTGCTAGGCTTCTGTATACATATTGTATCTGGGCTAGATCCCTCAGACATCGGTTTAATTGTGAATTCATATCCCACAGTCCCAAATTCTTCCCTTCGATCTAGCCCCCCCATTCCAGAACTCTAAAGGAACCCAAATCGAGACCCCTCTCCCAACAACAAAACCTCAGCTACAACCATCACCACTAGACCTCCAGTGATTTCTTACTCTGAACAGAAGAGTCGATTTCTTTTTTATGTATCATGATCATGACTAATTCTCCTACTGGTCTCTCCCCTCCCTCCCGCTATCCCCCAGAGCTCCCACCCTAACCCCTGAGGCAGGGTCCTTTTGGTGTTTGGATGCATTTTGTGTTTCCTCTCTTGGCTTAATCAGCCCTGATTTTCTTCATTTTAGGGCAGGATGCTGAACGGGCTACATTAAAAAACAAACCTCTCTCTCTCTGTATTTATAAATGAGGACTGTTGGATGACATCTTTGACATATCAGCCAATATCAATCAAGCTGAAGACTCCAGACACTCTCTGTGACTGTAACACCTCTTCAAGGAAAGTATAGCGTCTGTGGAGTTCAGAGGGCACGTGTTTGGGGGAAAATATATATGACACAAAGAAGAAGATGAAGAAAAATGAGAAAAAAAAAAAACACAAAAAAGGCAACTTTAAAACAAAACAACTTGAGACCAGATGGGGAGGCTGAAGGGCTGGGAAGTGGGAAGAGACGCTGCTTACCGATCCCCGGGGCTTTTCCAGCCCGTGGGCGCCTGAGGCAGGCTGGGGCAAGCGGTGTGGCGGGGCCTGGTCCCCAGGGGGCGGCTGGGAGGCCGCCACTGAGCATCTCTATCTGTCATTCCTTTAGCTATTTAGGGACCAAAGGACCAAACTTTTTATTGCAGCTGTGTAGCTCTATGTCAAATAGAGGGGGATGGAGGAGAACCTCCTTCCTGCCTCGTGGCTGTTCTTGAAACAGCTTAGAGCGATTCTATGAAAAATGTAATAAAAAAATTTAAAAAAAAAACAAAAAAAGCAAAAACAAAAAAAAGGAAAAATAATGCTTCAATGCTTTTAAAACAGCAAGATAATAGTTCTTTGATACTTTGAGAGGCGCTTTGATTACCCTCATTCAAGTCTATGACACTTTCCTATGGTTTTCTGTATTATATGTCTGGATGGAGCTGTTAAGATGAACAAATTGGTGGATATTTGGGGAAAGCAACAAAAATATTAAAACTCATTAACCGTGAAGTGTGAGAAAACAAGGAGGGGAAAAAAGGGACTTACAAGGCAAGATAATTGTTGTGAAAAGTCTGTAAATGCTTCTAACTCTTCCCCCTCTTAAAATCATAATAGTTGTACAGAATTTTAAAAAGGAGAAGTTTAAAATACCTATATAATAGAAGAAAAATTAGAGGAAAGCAAAAAATAAAAAAAAAGAAAAAAGAAAAAAAAAACCTATAGAAGTTAGCGTTACTGCTAAAACCCCAGATGTTGTAGGACTGTACTTTTGTAGAGTTTAGACTGAGCATCGATCCCTTCTCCCCGCGAGTGCTGTCGGACGCCGCCGTGCACCCCGAGGGCCAGGCCGGACTCACCCAGACCTGCGGGCTCCCGGTCGCTCACAGCGCCCGGTGGGGGCCGCGCCGTCGCTGGAAGGGCCCACCGCCCACCCTCGCCTGCTTCGCTCGGGAGCTGCGCGCGCTCGCCCGCTCTCCGCAAGCCCTCGACACCTGCCGCTTCACTCGCCTTCCATGCTTGCTCCAGAGACTTTCCGGGCAAGGGAGACCTGGGAAATTCATCTTAAAACAACTAAGCAACACACACACACACAAAAACCTTAAACAAGAGAGAGAAAAATAAACAATCTTTGAAGAATTTCTGAAACTGTTTACAAGGAATTTTGAAAAACAGGGATGTTTAAATGATGCCGGCTCTGTTTTTCTGTAAATAAATTTGCATATTTTGTAGGACTTTTAATTGTAATGATAGAGAAAAAAACAAGGAAAACTATTTAATGAAAGCACGATATTTATCTTTGGTAAATGACTTTAGAGCAGTTAAAAAGACATTGCTTAAAAAAACTCAGAATCAGAAAAAAACACTGAATTATTTAAGAACACATATATTTTAAAGTATAACATATTTATTATAATTTATTTGCACCGTTGGGAAGACTTGCTTTGGCATTCTGCCTTGATACCCTCCTCCCATTGATGTCCAGGTCATCTGGAGGCCAGGGGGCTCTCGGACCTACCATCCCCCCCGCTTTTTTTATTTTGCTTTAGAAGAACAACTGTCTGGTTCCTCTTAGGCCTCCTGCCTTTCCTTTCTTTCTGTCTATTTCGTTGGTTAATTATTCTTTTTTAAATTTTCTTTTTCTTTCTCTTGGCTCCTCCTTTTAGGATGTCCAGATGTTGTAAAAAAAAAAAAAAAACAGCCGCAGTTCAGTACAACTGCTCTTTTCACACTCAACTCCCTAAAACTCCTTGTAACCTTCTGTAACTATTGGATGACGCTTTCTCCAGCTTAGCCCTAAATAAAGCACAGTTTAAAAAAAACAACAAGACTTCAGTGGTCTGTGCTTCTCGGAATCCCGCCAGCCGGCCCACTGGCCATAGCTTGGTCCTTCCCTCCGTGGAGTCCATGTGCTACCTGGGCTGGGTGCTCAGTTGGAACCTCAGCCATAGGGAGTGCTTTCCGGGAGGTGATGGGGGCAATAAAATGTGGTCCCGAGCCACACTGTGAAACGTCTTGTGGTGTGTCTCCGAAAGTCTCCATTGCAAACCTATTCTTTTGGTTCCTGGGCAGATATGGCCATAGTGCCCAGATGCAACAGAAAGTCCCCCTTTCCTCCCCAACAGGAGGAAACTGAGGCCACCTGTCCTGAGTTGGGGTGGGGGTGAAGCACTGTGAGGCATTTGGGAAGGAGGCAGTGGAGGCAGGGACCGCAGTCAAGGAAGGGTGAGGACCCAACCCAAAACTTGCCACCAAGCATTTTCGCTTTGTCCTGCACCTTGCACTGCATTGACAGTTTACATGGATGGAGAACGCTGTTCTGGAGGATGCCCTCAGAGTCAGGGTTCTGGGGGCAGGGGGTAAAGAGGAAGGAGCTTCCTGACGGGCTCCCTCCCACCTCTCTCTCTCAGGACATAGATGTCCAAAGCCTGAAAGCCAGGGGGAGGGGTTGAGAAGCAAAGTGTGTTGTGTGTTGGGGTGGGGGGGGGGTGTTCCAAAGGAGGAAGGATCGAACCAGGACTTGGGGGTGGAGAGGTGGCAAGGAGGGAGCAGGTCCTTCTGAGGTGAGAGCCCAGACAGAAGCAGATCAGCCAAGAGACTTCTTCAGCCCCTGCCTTGGGACAGACCTTCTTCTCTAGCCTGTCTCATTCCCTTCAGCCCTGCAGCCTGCTCTAGGAATGGGCAGAGCCCACCAAGGGCCTCCATCTCTTTCCACGTGAGGGGGCAGGCAAGCTTCTGGGTTTCAGGAACCTGGTCAGGGAGAAGACAGGAGTGCTGGGAGACAGGGTCCTTGTCGGTCTGTCTGTGCCCTCCTGTGGGAGAGTGGGGAATGACTTCAGCCCTCAGATGTCTCCCCGGAAGCAGGGTGATAGAGAGCAGAGGCCAGAGTCCCAGCTCCAGAGTAATGCCTGGACCCCGTGTTCCATCCTCTCTTCCCACTTCCGTTCCCAAGGCCAAGGGCCATGTCCTTATTTCTCGCACTAGCCTGTGAAATGTTAGCCCTAATGCATTAGGAAATGGGGCAGGCCTTCACCCTTAACTGTGAGGATGATTCCACGATGAGACCCCCAAGGTCCCCTAAATGAACCCCACTTCCCCAGCCCAAGAGGCTGTGAGCCCAGGTGAGAGCCTGCTCTGCCCATTCTGGGGAGTTTGTGTGGAGCGGGTCTTCTTGAAAGAATTCACTGCAAGGGACATGACGTCACATCCGGTGTTATGCTCCCCTGTGAGGAATGGGTAGGTGTTTTCTAAGGAATTCTCTGGGTTTTGTGCCTCAGACTATTCAAAACCATGGTCTCTGTTGGACATTCCCAGCCAAAAGCCAGAGGATGACAGCCTCCACACCCTTTCCCTCTTCCACTCTCAGACCCCAGGGAGCCTCACTGGCCTCCCCTCGCCACTGCGTATCCTTCTCTCTGCCACCGCTCTCCCCGACCTCCACTGCCGAGGCTCAGGGACTGTGGGGCCCCCTGGAGCTGCCTCCTGGGAGCTGGGCCATGAAGCGGGTTGGTCAATTCTGTTCTGTTCCAGGTCTGGCTGACTGAGAGGAGAGATGAAAACATGGGGTCCAGATGTGAATATGCCGGTTCTAAATAATAAGCCCTCACACCCCCAGTGACTAATGAATGCATAGCATATTTAAGAGAGAATACAATTTATTCACCTCCGGGGGAAAGTCAGAGACTCTTTGAAAACTATCAGGTCACTTTGCACAGGGAGCTCAGGGACTGCAGCTCATCCATCATCCCCTGGCTCAGAACCCCTGATTTGCAGTGTTATTTAAGAAAAGCCAAGACACAATTCTCATTAATTTCTGCCTATATTCTATGTTTATATTCCTTTGCTAGCATTCTACCTGCCATTTTTTATTTCTTTGGAGCGCCTCCCTTTAAAGGACTTTTTGCTTATTATCATACATTTTTTTATTTCAAGCATGATGAAGAGTAGACATACTCGCATGATGAACATCCATGTACCACCTAGCTTTTTTTTCTTTTTTAAGATTTGTTTATTTTGAGAGAGTGCATGTGCGCACACCAATGTGAAGTGGGGAGGGCCAGCAGGAGTGGATCTCTAGCAGACTCGCCGCTGAGCTCCGAGCCAGCCACAGGCTCAATCTCAGGACCCTGACATCATGACCTGAGCCTAAACCAGAGTCAGATGCTTCACTGACTGAGGCCCCCAGGAGTCCCCCACCTAGCTTCAGTTCATGAATTATTTTGAAGCAAATCCTTGATATCAAGTCATTTCATTGATAGGTATCTCGGTTTGCCTCAACGTTTTTGATGCCGCGTTGAAGTCTAGAGGCTAGCTGTGGCCTGGGGGGCAGCTAGCAGCACCCTTGATGCTGGGAGGCAGGGAGCTTGTGGCCTCCCCCAGCTGTACCCACGGGCTGGTGAGGGCTCCTGGTTTGACCCCGGGGCTCCTTCCAGCCCCCGCTCCCAGTGACTTTCAAAGGCCTTCAGCTCTCCAACCCCTCTTTGTACTCACTTTTCTCTCCCTTCTCCCTTTCTGTGTGATGCTAATATGAAAAGAATATGTTTAGTGAGAACGTTTAGTGAATAGCTCCCGTCTCCTTCTGGGTTTTTATAAAGATCTGACATTTGTCCTGTCCTGAGCCGGATCGCACACACTCGCTCGCAGGGTGTGAGATGCAGACGCCCCAGAGCTTCCGCACGCATGTGGGTGCTTCCAGGCCCTCCATCCGCCTGCCTCCCAAGCCCTGCTGCAGGTGGGCTGGGCAAAGCGACAGCTCCCTCTGGCATGAGGTCTGCTGGGCCAGCGTTGAAATTATACCAAGTTGAACCCACGAGCATTCCCCATATGGGTAAGGTGGTTAAGGGACAGCTGGGCAGTGAGCTCAGGGACCCAGCCCTCCCAATGGGACATATCAGACTTGGCTGTGAAGACCATTTGTCTGTTTTGCAAAATGGAATCCAACCTCAAATAAAACATCATCTTAGCCACCACCAATACCCCCCCCCCTTTGGTAGACTCCTCATTCCTGGCAGTTGGACTTTCAGTCACTGTGGATTCACTGCCTGCATGAATGAATGAGGGAAAGAAGGAGAGCACAAACTGCAGATGACTGAGGGCACGTTCCAAAGTGGTGGGTGTTCTGAAAATGCTCATTTGGAGTAAGTGTATAGCCCACACTCCCTTTCCCCTCAAATGAGTATTTGCAAGTACAGGCTTTTTACTTGAGAGTTCTCTTTCTCTGCCCCTCCGTCTGCCTCTCTAAGTTGCCCTCCCTTCTCTCTGCGAGTCCTCCCTTTGGTTCCCTGCCCTCTCCCCCACCCCCTCAATGTCTGGTCTTCAGGCCAGCCCCAGGACCCCAGGCCTCTCCTATCACCCCAACTCCTCTTCCCTCATGCTAGCCTGGCTCCTCATCCCTTCGGGGAGCGCCCCCCCAGACCAGGGGGGCGCTCAGAGACTCATGTATCAGAGTGAAGAAGGCAGAGGCTTTGACGTCTGACTGGATGCAAACCCCAGTTCTTTCAAATATCTTCTGTGTCACTTGGGAAAAGTTACCTAACATCTCTGAGCCCCAGTCTCCTCTCTAAAATGGGGATAAGACCACCACCCCAAGAGTTGTGAGGAGTCCATGAGACACAGCCATGCGCAGCTACCCCACCCCAAAGATTCTGAGCTGTGCATTCTTTGATGGTGTAGTATAGATACTCAGAATGAATGCTTCAGGCTTCGATCCCCTTCTTCCCTTTCCTTCATTCCATCCCATTGACAATTCACATCCCGACTGAAGCAAGCTTGAACTTGACATCAGACCACTGTAAGCCACCTTCTCACAGTCCAGCCAGCCCTGTGACACTCCCAGAGAACTCCCGTCATGTTGAGGTGCACACACCTCTGTCTCTTGCTGCTCACACTCTTTCTCAGGGACCCCAATTAGCTGCTGCCCCTGTGCCCCTTCCTTTCTTTGCCCTTTCTCCCAAGAGCATTCCCGGCGCTGCTGCAGCTCTTACAGTCTACAGCCAATCCTCCTCTGGGGTCATATGGCCTCAGGCTGCATATTAATTTGGTCTTTGCATTTTAAAAATGTTACTTGTTTTTTTTTAAAGGTAACATATTCAAAACTCAAAAAGTATGAAGAAGTCTACAGTGAAAGTGTTCCTTCCCACCGTTTCCAGCCAATGTTATCAGTTGTCCCTATTACCCCGTTTAAATGTGTACATGCGGGGTGCATTGGCGTGACAAACTCAGGGGGGAGACCTAGAGCCAGGCAGTGATGGTCCAGGCTCCAACAGCTAGCCTGTGGGACTCCCAGCAGATAAGCCCAGGCCTGGGTACGCTCAGGACCCCACTGGCTGGGTAGAGGAATCAGGGCCCTTCGGCTCACACTCTTATCTTTTGGGGTCTTCTCTTGGAGCCATGCGTGTAGCTACCACTTAGGGGTGCTTGCTCTGAGCCAGACCCTGTGCTGAGCTGCTTAATTATAATCTCACCTAATACTCTGAGGTGGGTGTTTTCATCCCTGTCTTACGAATGAGGAAACAGGCTCTAAGAGGTGCAGTCCCTTGCCCAGATGACCCAGAGTCAGGGCCCAAGCCCGGGGCTGTCTGCAGAGCGGTGGATGCTTTTCATCCCTGCATCCCACCTCCCCGGGCTGTGAACCCTCTGCATAGCAGCTTCCTCCAGCACTGTGTCCTGCCTCCTTGCTCCCCACTTCTCACGGGTTTCTCAACCATCCAGTCTCACCTTTAGGAAACATCTATGTCGACTCTGGTGCCAGGAAAGGTCCTTTCCTCCTCTCCTTCATCAGCGGGGCTGGAGCTGGCGTTCTTAGACATGAGTGAGTGACACGTACTAAGCATGCTGCTAAGGGGTCCAAAATTCTCCCTGCCTGGTAGCACTTGCTGGCCGTGGGGACCGAGGGGGAGCATGGAGGGAAGCAGAAGAACCCAAAGACCCAGTTAGCTTTTATTCTTCACAAGGAGGGGATGTTCAGTGGAAATAAATGGAATATTTATTAACAGTTTAAGCAGCCACCTGGGGTTCAAAACCTTTTGAGCTTGTGTCAGCTCTCCTTTCCCCAGTACACTGAACTCTGGAGAAAACTATAAGCAAATTCTCAAGATCAATGCAAACTGGTTCTCCATCACTCAAAAATCAAGGGGAAAATTTAACCATTTCTGAGGGCCCCACACTCCACTAATTGAGGTAGGAGGATTCCTCTCGTCTCCAGAGTCTCCACGTGAATCGTCTTTGCCATTTGCCCTCCCTCCTTACCTCCTCCTGGGGCCCAGCTCCAGGGGCTGTGGGCTCTGGGGTGGCAGGAAATCGGTGGACCCATGTGCTGCCAACTTTGTCTCCCATCTCCTCTTCCTCCTGGGGTCCAAAGAGGGGCTTCAGTTGTGGTTTGTTTTCACCCTGCACGGGTGGGGCATGGTCGCCATGGGAACCAACATGAGGGCAGCCAGGTGGACCCGATATACCTGCCCCGCTACACGCCAGTGTTGCTCAGGGCCCCAGATCCCACTGTTGGGCGTTTTTCTTGGGTTAGACTTGGGCCTCCATTAGTCCTACTCTTTAAATGAAAATCATCTTGGAATGGGGGGTGCATCTCTTCCCCAAGTCCCAGCACTATGCTAAGGATTCTGGGAGACATAATAATGACAGCCGCCTTCTAGGACAATGCCAAGTGTGTTACGGGTATTCTCTCTAAACCTGGCAGTTATCTGCAGGGTGTTATCACCTTATTTTACCGATGAACAATCAGAGGCTTGGGAAAGGTAAATGACTTGCCCCAAATCACACTGCAAGAAAGTAATGGAGCCCAGATTCGAAATCAGCTGCTCTCCTTCCCCGCTATGAGGCTCCTTGGCAAGCGAAGACAGCTGCGGGGCAGCGTGGTGCAGGGGTCAGGGGAGCCCAGTCTAGGGGGACACTGGGGCTGAGTGTTAGAAGGTGAGCAAGGGATCAATAGACCCCAAGGGAGGGGCCCATGGAGGAACAAAGGACCCCAGCCTTCTGAAGAAGTGCCAAGATGTCTAGGTAGGTGGGGGATATGCGGGGGGAAGACACTGGGCCTTGTTTAAAAACAATCCACCTACTGATGACCCAGACACTGTCCTGCCTACTTCACTGATACCATCCAGTTACCTTCCCAACGACGCTGAACCCCGTTTTACCGATGAGCTTAAGCGGAGTGCTCCAAGTCACACGGTAGGGCAGAGCTGGGGTTTGAGCCCAGGCCCCCTGCTGGCAGATTCTGTGCTTGTCATCACTCTATGCCTTTGGAAGGGTCCACCTGGTCAAGGCCCTGGCATGACGACGCCTCACTCGGAAGCCTCTTCGCCGACGGTATTCCCAAGCCTCACACAAAGACACACAAGCTAACTGCGGGAAGAAAGATCGTCCCGGAAGGGCTCAGACCTCTGCCTCTGCCAGTCTTCCCCTTTGCAAAGTGAGCAGGTGCCCTGGGTCTCAAGGATTTGGCCCAGCTCTCTGCTAAGTGCTGGGAAGGGCCACAGAGAAGAGAGAGGGCAGAGGAGGGAGACCATGAATGCCCTCAGCCTAGCTCTTGAGATAAGAGCCACCTGAATGAGAGAACCCAGCCATGTTTTCTCCACCACTTGATTCTGCTCTCAACTCTGGGCAGAAGCTGAAGCAAGTCTTGACACTTGCTGTCTTGCCCCGAGTGCTGGGCAACTTTAGGGGCCTCTGGGTTCGAGGGACCCCCTTTAATCAAGAACTACTTGAGAGTACGTTGTGCTGGTACATAGTAGGTGCTCCACAATGTTTGCTGAATGGATGAGAAGAGGTGTGGCATGGGGGGGATGCCTCCTGCGGGCCCCATACCTGGCACACTCTCAGCAAGGCCCCTCTTTCTCCCCTTGCCCCAACCCTGCACGAGGATTAGAAGAAAGCCTGGTGCTTCCGGTCTTCTCATTACCTGGGGAGCTGGTGGGATAGGCCTTTGCGAAAAGGTCTCATTGGAGCCCTCAAAGACGGCTTATAAACTTCAGTTTGAAGTTCGCCTGAAGAGAGCTGAGCACCTGTTAGCTGAGCACCTGTTTTCTGACCTCCCATTGACCTCAGCGTGGGGACTACTTCACTGGGCCCTCTTTCCACACTGTTCTGTGCTTCTGTATGTGGCTCCCTCCCCAGCGGAAGTCCCTAAGGAGAAGAAATGAGTTGTCTCCTTTTCCAATCTCTTGTCTAGCACTGGGCTGGTCCAAGAGGGTAGTCAGAACCCAGAAGAAGACTAAGGATTTAAATGGAATGTGCTGAATCATCAAAGGATGCTGAAACTCTCACTAAAGGGTAGAAGAGAAACAATATTTACATAGTCTCAGAGTATCCCCCCTTCCCACACTAATAAATTACAAGGAAAAGTTAATAATTGTACAATTGTACCTTAACTGGTGATTAAAGTTAACATCCCCTGGAATGAAGGAAAGAGCTATCATAGGCCTCCTGCTATGATGTACTGAGGACTCAGCATCACTTTTTCCTGCTGAAAATGCATAACCTGAATGTAATCCTATGAAAACATCAGACAAGCCCAAATTGGGGAACATTTTACAAAACAAGTAGATTGTACTCAGAGACACAATAGTTAAATGCAACTTACCATCCGGGGCCAGAATCGTTTCTCTTTTGTTAAGAAGGATATTTAGGGAAAGGAAACTTGGAAGCTAGGAAGGAAATCTGGCAAACTTCAGTCAAGGTCTGCAGACTAGATGATGGTACCGTGTTCATGTTAGCCTCCAGCCTGGGCTTGCTGTAAGAGAAAGCCCTGTTTGTAGGACATCCATGCTAAACTCGTAGGGGAAAGGAGAGTATTCTGTCGGCAACTTACTATCGAATACTTGACAAAAAATTAATGATATATGTGTTTACATATGTGTGAGAAAGAGGGAATGATAAAGCAAATGAGTTAAAATGTTAACACTTGGGGATTATGGGTGAAGGGCATACAGAAATTCTTTGTACTGTTTCCAAAACGTCTACGTAAGTCTGGCTTCACAATAGAATGAAAAAAAGGTGGCCAGTTTGAAGTTCGCCTGAAGAGAGCCGTCAGCCACGTGGACCAGGCATTGCAGGGCCGGGTTCCCCTCCTCACGGAGGAGGGAACTGGGTGCCCTGAGTGGGGAGGCACCCCACAGCTGGGAAGCAGCAATGGTTGGAATCGATGCAGGTCTCTTTCCACTGGACCCTGCTGCTCCTCCGAGTTTAAGCACCAGGCCTAGCATTCGAGGCTGTGCCGCAGCTGACTGACTCTGGGGGTCTCTGTCTCCGTGCCTTTGACACATGGCTCGTCTGCCTGGAACGCTTCCTTCCCTGCCTTTGCCCAGCCAAAATGTCCCATCTCCGGGGAAGATTCTGACCGAAGCCCCCCTTGCAGGAGCCCCTGTTCAGGCCTCTGTGACGTCTGGCCTGTGGGAGCTGTGGCTGCAGCCGGACGTAGCTCTTGTGTGCTGCTGGGGGTCAGGAAAGATGTCACTGGACTTTGCCTAGGGCAGAGCAGACAATCGGTTCACTGAAGACCAGTGTGTCCTGAACGTTTTGAATCGGATGAAAGCTATGAATCCTCCGGTCTGGTGAGCAGCCAGGTGAGGAGTGAGGTGAGGCAGGTGATGAGAGGGCAGCTCTCTCCCCAGATGGATGGTTTTGGAAGACTGGGGGACTTTTCCTTTCTGAGACAGCCCACTCCACCCCACCCCCCCAGTGGAGGACAGAAGTCCCTGGGCCCCGGACCCATTTCTCTGCTCTTTTCCGAAGCTCAGCTAGCAGATGTGGGGGTTGCACCCCTCGCCAGACCCTCCCCTAGTTTAGCGACACCTGCCATGTCCGAGAGGCAGGGAGAAATTCTGCTGGGGGTCCCTGCTCCCGAGACCCTTCTGACACTCATTGCTACTTGACTTTTTTCCTCCAACACAGTAAATCTCCTTCTATTATTCTCCCAGTTGATATAGTAAGTTGTGTCATTTTGAGAAGAAATACATAATGGTATATTAGAGGAATCATGGGTCTCCTCATTCATGCTTAGAAAAAATTTATTACAATGTAAGAAAGTCTGAATAGCATGAATTTATTATAATGATTTAACACTTCTGCACTTGAGTTAAAAATGCCTCTCCATAAATAACTGTCCCTGGAAAATGTAGCAAATTTACACAGTTTACCATTTCCCAATGTTATATAAATCCAACGCGCTTAGATCACGTCCAGCTGGGAGGAGAAGGCTGCAAACCAGGGCTGTGGAGTTCATCCAGCCTCAGGTGGCAGCGACAAGCAGTAGGACAGCCGGCCTTCCCTACCTCCAGCTCCTCATCTCAGCACGGCGGAAGAGAAGGACACGGAGCGGGGAAGAGCACAGCGCAGAACTGCAGCGCAGGCGAAGGACCCTGGACCGTGGACACCCCGGTCAGGGGGTCAGGCCATTGTCTGTGTGGTGGTGCCAGTGAGGTACCCACCAAGGCCACCAGCTGTGGAGCGCAAGGAAGGGGAGGGAGAGGCAGGTGCCCACGCCCTGCCTGGACCCTGGTCTTCCAGTCAAGCGCCTCTTCTTCTCTCACAAACCCCAACAATGATTGTTACTCCTCGGTCTTCCGGACCCTTACATTCCGTGGAGCCCCCCTCTGGCTCCTCTGGGCACCCCACCTGGGCCTCCTGGCATGGACACTTCTGCCTTATCACTCTCACTTTCCTCTGGGCTAGATCAGCGTTCCAGGCACCAACTTGTAAGGTAGGAATGACCACCCTCTTTTGACAAATAATTTTATGAATTGTTCTATCTGAGGCTTAGAGAGTATAACTTACAAAGCTTAACTTTATAATCCAGTTTAAATTTATAAGGCATAACCTGTCTCAGTGTGTACAGCTCGCAAGTGGGAAGGCTGAGTTGACTCCAAGGTCAGTATTTGTCACCTTTGGACACTTAACCGTTCTAACAGGGAGACAAACAATACAGCGCAGTTTGAGGCGGGATATGACGGAAGGCTCCTGGAGCATTACTGGAGCCAGGAGAAAAGAGTCTATAAGGATGCCTGGGGGGGGGGGGTGGGATCAGAAAAATATGGAAGTGGTGACAACTGAGCTAGGTCTGGAAAGATTCATCCACGACAGAGAGAGACAGATGTGGAAAAGTCACACAGATAGGAAAGAGCAGCATGTCTTTGGGAGGTGGCCAACAGCTGTGAGTTGCAAAGGTGAATGTAGAAGAGAAAGGAGGGAGATGGGGTCAGATGCTAAGTCCTGGCATGTCACTCTAAGGGGTATGCTCCTTGCCCTGTAAGTGTTGTGGAGTCCTTTGGATTTTTAAGCAAGAAAGTTATAAATCTTAGGTTTGTTCTAGAAAGAAAATACGAGTCAGTGTGGGAATGAGGAGGGAGCAATGGAGGTGTCCCTAAGCCCTAAGCCCCTCAGTACAGCCCTCACTTTCTCCTTTATGAGAGAGGGGCAAGCAGCCTGGCATAGTACATAGTACAGAGTACTGGACTTTAGAGGCACAGATCTGTTTAATGGCTTCCTTCCCTCCCTCCTTTCCCTCCCTTTCACCCATGCACCTACCTATCCATCTAACTGATAAATAATACACATAAATAACGTGCCAGGAACCATGCTAAGTTCTTGGGAGTGAGTGACGGCTAAGACCTACATCTTATCCTGGCCACCATGGGGCCTACCATCTAAAGGAGGGATCAAATAAACAGGCATTTCTAGCCCAGCAAGTGTGGTGATAAATGATGTACAAATGGCTAAGAAAGCTCATAAGAAGGTCGGGAGAAGGATATCATAGTGCCTTCAGGAACTATGGAAGTTCACAGCACAGAAGTCAGGAGAAAGAAACAGTGGGGAAATGAAGGGGCCAGAGGTCTACAGTGGGCCAAACCATGAAGGTCCTCGTGCATTATGCTCAGAAGGCCAACCTCTTTCTTAAGCGCAATAGGAAACTAAGTACTGGAACTATCCAACACTTTTAAGCCAGGGCATGACATGGCAAGATGACCCTGGTAGCTTCCTGGAGAACAGAAACAGGTAACCCTTATGAGTGCTTACTTATCTGTGCTGAGCACTCGACATGCATTAGTTCACTGCACTCTCCAATAACCTTTTGTGGTAGGTTCTGTTATGATCCCCATTTAAAGATAAGAGTGAGGCAAAGAAGGGTAAAGTCACTTGTTCAAGGATGAATCCAGGCCATCTGGCGGGAAGACCAATGCACAGACTGTTGCACCAGCAGAGATAAGAGTGAAGGGGCAGGTTGAGAAATAGGAGGTGGACTTGATACTACTTGGGAATTTGACTGGAAGGAGGGGGGGGTGGGAATAATGACCCTCCCACCCCCAGATTCTGAGTTGGAATTCTATTCTTTACTAGCTGATGACCTTAGTTAGGGTTTGTTATGCCTCATTTTCATTATTGGTGCACAAGGTGACACCTTGAAAACTTAGGTGTGCATAGATGTATCCCTGTCCTCATTCCATCAAGGACTTGAGGTGGCTTGTAAGTAACACATATGCAAATGATTTCTTAAAAGTGTGACTCTCATAAGCATTGAATAAGATGGTGCATAGGGCTTGGAGTTGGTTGAGTGATGATTATATCCTCACCACCTCTGCCTCTGAGGGGTACCTGCAGTCTCCTTGGGCAGGTGGAGGTGCTAGGTTGACCGGGGGAACAAGGGGCAGGAGAGGGTCTCTGGCTGTTAATTGAATCTACCAGTATGATCTCAAAACTGGGCATTTCAGGCACACAAGCCCTCGCCTAACATCTCTTAGCACCTAAAGCCAACTAGAAAGGACCATTTTTCCTGTCTCAAAGGGCTGTGATAGTTCTTCCTTGCTGAGCAGTTTGGGTGACGGGCACATGGAAGGGACTCAGAGGTGCACAAAGATCGAAACCTCCATTCTAGCAACCACACAACCTAGAGGAGACTTGGTGTCCACGTAATGGGAGCGAGCTGAAGTCAACCAGGAAAACCTATCAGGTTATGGCAAACCATTTTCTTTCTTTCTGTTGACCCAAGCTTCGGCTGTTTTGACACATACTGAGGAGAATAACATCTGATAACCTGGGGTGCTGTTCTTGCTTTCAAGCTCTGCCCCACTGATCTGATGAGGGGTGTGAAGGGACAACTCGATATCAAGACCACATGAGGAAAATAGCCATGGAGATAATTTATTAACTTAAAATCTCATACATATATAAACAGTTGCCCACAGTAAAAACAATACTCTCCAAGGTGAGGATAAAGCATGCATTGGGAGGGTCTGCCATAGCCTCCATCCACCTCACTAATGACCCCAGACTTCATCCAGCTCCTCTCCTTTAGGCCTATCCCTTCCCAGAGTCTCTGGCCATGGTGCTGGAAGCAGGGCCGAGTAGAAAGAGTGGCTCTGAGGGAGGAGAGAGCCCCTCCCTTCCCCATGACATTTGGGGTTTTCTAGATAAGTCCTCACCACGGGGGATCAGGTTTGGATGAACACAAGTGTGCCTATGTGAAGGATGACTGCCAGAAAAAGCTTTTCCTTGACTGACCTTCGTTTCCTAAATCAAGCACTTTGGGCCCCTGTAGGAGCTTCAGTGGACATACTTTGTCCTGTGCCATTTTGCAAACATGGATTGGTTTTCCAATCTGCCCAACCAGCAGAGTGGGCAATGTTGGGGCATTATCTGCAGCACCCCTAATATGTGTCTAGTCTTGCTCTGAGGAAGCAGCTGGAGGCAACCAGTCACTGTTGTGAGCACTCTACCAGGAAGAAAGGCAGACTCCTCTGTGTCAGACCCTCTCTCTGTAGGATATCTGCAATTAGGTCAAGCTTCCAGGCTCCACAACAGCCTCAAGGCTCTACAACAACCTTTTCATATATATGTGTGTCTCAAAGTCAGACAGATGAAGATGTTAAAATAAACCGTATAAAATAAAAAACTGTTCAGTTCATAAGGAAGACACTGGATTAGACACAAATTCACATCCTGTTGCCCTGACACACAGGAAGGGCCTACAGGATAGAGAAAGGCAACCAGTGGGGGGGGATGTAGCATAAAAAATATATTGATTGACGTGATTGACGCTCTGCTGAAAACCCATCTTTGCTCTTCCAAACTGCTCATGCAGGGGGAGGTAAAGAAGCACTTAAACTCCAATCTGTGGCACGTGACCACCCCTGCCCCCTGCCAAAAGCCCTTAGTTTGTCTCATTTATGATTCTTCTGAAGGCAAACGAGCTTCTTAAAGACAGCATCATCCTTTTGTTGATCCTTCTGGCATGCCCTTATTCTAGAGACCTGTAACGTCACTGGTGTCCAAGTGGCGGAGTGTAGTTATGGCTGATCCAAGGGAGCTGGATGTACTTAAGGTGCTCCTGACACCTGAGGCAAGGAGAAGATAGTTCTGGAAACCTAAATTTAACTGAGAAAATGGCTGAGGGCTCTCAGTTTGTTTCTTCCCATTTTGCCACACCAAAGGAAAGTCAATTTTCCAAATGCTTTCTGAAATGGGATGAAATTGACTCAGTTTCTGTCATGGGGTGAACTTTAAAAGGATACTTTAATCTGCAGTGCTTTTTCAACTTTTCAACTGGATGCCTACAACTAGTCAGTCAATCCTGACCTCAGATTAAGGACTGGTGTTGGTAGAACCCATTCTTATCTTCCCCCAAGAGCAAAAAGACCCAAGTGAAGGAAGGCTGAGTAGAGGTGTTAGGGCCTCAGCCTGAAGAGACAATGAGATTTTGATCTACCCAGATAAGGAATCTCTTTAACAAGGCTTTTGTAGGTTGATATCTAGTTTTGATAAAGAATTCAGGGAAGCCATGCAGGCTCACTAAATGCAGTTCACCCTGGGTGGTCTGACCTTGGCTACCAATGCTGACTGAGAAAGACTCTTGATCCCACTTCAAGCCTGGCATTCGGTGAAAGGGAGAGAGAAACAGAAAGCGACACCCTCCAGATCAAATAAAGTCATCAAGTAGACACATCTGGGGACACACCTCCCTTGCTTCCAATGACTGGGAGGTTGTTAACTCACTGGCTCTACCAGGCTCATCATGCTGCCCATCGGCATGAGAGTGCACTAGAGCCCACTGTAAGCTGAAGGACCCATCTCAAGAGCTCTGCCAAATAGGAGAACAGAGAGAGAATGAGGTCTCAAGTGTACTTCTTCCCCAGGCCTTTTCTGGGTCAAATGGAGGACCCAGTGGGAAAGATTGGAAAAACCAGGAGGATTCTGCTTGGGGGTGGCGGAGGAGAATCTGGCAGGGAGAGACGGTTCTTTGGGATCACGGGACAGTGACTCTGAGCAGAGCATCCAAAAGGCCTGACCAATCTAGGGCCTTTGGTCCTCATGAAGTAAGAGGGAGGACCAGGGAAAGCCTCTCAGCCTGTGGCAGCTGATACTCCTCTCTAGTGGCTTCTCCCCCAGACACAGCCATGGGCAGCTCACAAATATAGACACTTAGGTCAATAAAAAGTACTGAGCTCTTGCTCTTATTTATCCTGGGAAATGGGTGGGTGGCAGGGAAAACATGTCAGTCCTGTGCCTCCATTTTATTTCCTGAGGGCAGTCACTCTGTTACATGACTTAATGCTGATTTCCAAGGGTTGGTTGGATCCCTCCCTCCAGCCCATTGTGCCCTTTGGTTAAGGGCTGATGACCACTGGAACTGACTCACAACTGGTCCTCGTTGTTGCTTGTGATGGTAGGGCACCAACTCCAACTTCGGAATTAAATGACTACACGTGCATAGAAGTAGGCAATGAGGGAATAGAGGTAAAGGAGAGGTGGAGAGGTAGAGTCTGTCTTTCTGAAACTGCTTATGTTACAAAAGGGCTACTTTTAAATCAGAGGGAATCTTTCCGTGAAAAGGTCTTCCTTGTGTATAAAAGAAAGCCAGCCTCTTCTAACAAAGTATGAAGAAGGAAACACTCTGGAAATGAGGCTGAATATCCAAAGGCCTTTGCATGTAGAAAATGTCCTATGTTAATTTTCTAATCTCTGCTTGGCATAGAAAAGATACTGCCCTCCACCCCTATCCCCCCTTAATGTGTTACCTGCTGATGGGTCTGATCAAAACCACTCTGGGTTTGTAGCATGATTACTATGTTCAACATGTAACAGGATGTTAGTGAGAGAGACCCCTGTGAAAGAAGAGACACGGTTACTTTGCAATCAAATAATTTAAAATCCTAGATCAGGATGTTGAGAAGCCCACACATTTCGGATGGAAATTTGTAGCGTGTGTTTCAACGTCAAATGAAAAAGATATCTTCCAGGATTTGATTCTCCTCTAGGTCTTCGGGGGTCCTGCCTGTCCCCATCTTGTTCCAGATTGATTTTCGAGGACTGAGTCGACGAGTACTGTGATTCCAGGCCCCAGCTTCTCTGGAGGGATGGGGCTGAGGTTTGGGAGCAGACTTTGGACTCAGGGATTGAACCAAATCCAGCAGAGATGTCTCATACCTGCAACACACACGGCCCAGACAGAAAACGATCAGACCAGTGGAACATTAGAATCCAAGAAGCCTATAGAGATGGGGGGGCCAGGAGCAAGAATCAGATCACCGATCACATCACGTGTAAGAGGGCCTGCGAGGGGAATTTTAGGGAGGGTAAACAGCAGAAGGCCCCTGCTGCCTGCCTGTAAGCTCTTCTCTTCTGCTGATCACCAACATTCTTTTCTCAGCTGTGAAGAGAGGCTGTGGAGTGGGCAGGGAGTGCCAGTAATGCTGGCACTAGTAGATTTACCATAGGCTTACTAAGTGCTAGGCAGTGTCCTTTTTTTTTTTTAAAGATTTTATTTATTTATTTGCTAGAGAGAGCACAAGTAGGCAAAGCGGCAGGCAGAGGGAGAGGAGAAGCAGGCTCCCTGCTGAGCAGGGACCCCAATTCAGGGCTCGATCCCAGGACCCTGGGATCATGACCTGAGCCGAAGGCCGATGTGACTGAGCCGCCCAGGTGCCCCCCCAGGCACTGTTCTTAATGCTTTACATGTATTCAACCTTCATTTAACCCTCTGAACATGAAGTAGGTACGCTACTAGTCTGATCTCTACTATATACATGAGGAAACCGAGGCTCAGGGAAGGAACTCATCCAACATGAAGCCATTATATGGCACAGTCAGGATTTGGACCCAGATAATTTGTCTCTGGTGCTCTCATTCAGGACATTAAAGCTGCCTGGTTTAAATCTCTGCTCTACCATTTTCAGGCTGTGTGATCTTGGGAAAGTTCTTCAACCTCTCAGTTCAGATTCTCATGCTAAGGGGCTAACAGAACTCCTGTTAGGATTAAATGAGTCGGTTGGTATAAATTAACATAAATAATAAATGCTAGTTCCGTCCTGCTGTCTCACTCCCACTCTCTCTAGAATCTTGGGAAAAGAAACTCTCATCTGAATCTATGAAGAGCTCCCTCCAAAGAAAGACTGCCTTGGTGTCCAGCACTTTCATCAAAAAGGGTAGGCTTAAGCAGCAGAGAGAGAAACTACTAGTGGTCAGTAACACCCTCATCCATGACCCATTTGTATGTATTCCCACTAGGGAAAGTCAAAGGCATAAATGTATCTGCCTCCATACTCATTCATACAAGGGGCCAAGTAATTTCTACAGATATACCATGAAGTCTCAAGCAGTCGCACAGGGCCATGGACTTGGCTTAATGCTCTTCTGTTGCAGTCTTGAAACTCTTGATTGTATCTTTGACTTTGTGTTTACAAATGAAGTCTGATGGGACAAGGAAGCAGGTGTGTGAACAGAGGAGATAAGCTGGGTGTACATATGTGGTTCCAGGCCCACAGGCACAGTGGACAATGGGCAGTGTGTATGCCAAACAGTTGGCCTGCCTGCCTGCCTGCCTGCCTCGAGGTCTGGTGTGCACGTTCCTGCCCAAAGCAGCCTGGGGCGCTGCAGGGATCTGAGGGTGTGGCTGGGGCTGGGACCTGGGCCCATTCTGGTGATGATGATGGTGGCAGCAGGAGGAGCAGTCGTGGTAGCATTTGCTGGCTTGCCTGTCTTTTCCCAGAACCTATCCCCAAGGCAAAATACTGGCGCTCAGCAGTAAATGGCCCCTTCTGTCTCCTGATGCCTGAGCAGAGGTGGGGCAGTCTGCGCTCTCCTTGATGCAGCTTGAGCCTGGTGGGGAGGGGTGAACTACTTTGGAAGCACTGCGTCTGAACCATTGCTTGTGGATTTATAGTAGTTCAGTCATAAAAAAAATTATAATAAAAAAAAATACTAGCTCTCTGGCCTGGGCACTAAGATGAGAATGGTAGCATTTATGTAATATACATCAGTAAAATATTATAATATAAAAGCATACACAGATATAAGAAGAGATAGAAGAATTCTTCAAAGAGTTCAGAATCAGGTTTTAAAACCTGCTGCCCTGGGGCGCCTGGGTGGCTCAGTCAGTTAGGTGTCAGACTCTTGATTTTGGCTTCGGTCATGATCTCAGGGTCCTGGGATCGAGCCCTGCATTAGGCTCTGCGCTGGGCATGGAGCTTGCTTAGGATTCTCTCTCCCTCTGCCCTTTACCCCTTCCCCCCACTCACACGTGTGCTCTCTCTAAAAAAAAAACAAAAACAAAAAACAAAAAACCCAGAAACCCACCCCCCCCAAAACCAGCTGCACCACTGCAAAGTAAATATCCACAGGTTTAGAAATTAAATGTAAAGATTGTTGCATCTGATGGAAAACAATACTATTTTCATATGCAGCTTCAAATGAACCAATTAATGAGGATGACAATTTTAAAATTAATTTTTCTTTGTCATGGAAGATACAGCAATAGAAAGCATAGGTAGGAGTTTTGAATTATATACAAATTGTTAAGTGATTTTGGTTTCTTGTATGACCTCTACAAGTTATGGGACATACCAGAGAAAAACAACATTGAACAAACTTATATTTAAAATTAGATTTTTGACATACATAAAACTAATGTGTATAAAGAGTTGTACCTTTTTAGAAAAATTGTTCTGTGTCATCAGCTCAAGAGGTACTAGAATTTATGTTTTGAAATCATTTATCAGAAATCTATCCTAGTGCTGCCACAGCCTATAAAATATTCCCAACAGCTCCAGTGTCAGTGGATCAGCAGAAAGATTCTTCTCAAAATTAAAAATTACCAAAAATTATGTGTGATCTTTCATTTGCCAAGAGTGACTGATTTGCTTTCAATTGTATCATTTAAAATAAAGTTGCTAAATGTATCGATTTTGATGATCTAATAAATGAATTTAAAGAAAAGTGAGCCAGAAAAATCTTATGATCAGTCATCACATTAATAAAGTATTATTTATTATATAAAATCATGACCTCAAAAATATACATTTTTTTTTGCTATCTGTAGGTTTGTTCTATTACTCATATATCACCATTATTGGTCATGATTTATAAATTTCTTCTTAAAGGAAAAAGCTTTGTATTTTAGTATCTTTAACTGTACATTTTCCTCCTACTTTTTTTCTTCATCCTACTTTTTGAACAAGTGGTCCCACATTTGCATTTTGCATTGGTCTCATAAGTTATGTAGCTGGCCTGCCTCCAAGTTCCAGGCAAGATCAGACTAACATCTCAGGCATGGAAATGTCATATTTTCTATGGTATGAAAAGCTGTAAATTGAAATTCTTTTGAGCAGAATTTTTTTTTTTTTGCAGATTTTATTCTCAAAGCATTAAGGCACTATTTCAATACAATTATCCCTGCCATTCAAAACAATGGTTACTGTGTTCAACCAAAATATCTTCATTTAAGTTGTAAGCCAATGAGTTGGGTACTGTTTCTAAGAAAGTTTCTTTATCAGAAAGAGAGACCTACTTCATGCTCAAGGAATAGGCTTTGTTTGAACCTTCCTTAGAGACATGTGGCAGTCTTATGGTAATAGTCATCTCTTTATACAGACTGTCAAAACTTATTGAAAAGCTAGAAATAATGCAAAGGTGTATTTTTCTATACAATTTCATGCTTAAAACAGCTAGGGAGAAATACTCTGAATGAGGAAATAAACCAGCTGCTTTCTCTGTTAAAAAACAGAATCCAAATAATTGGGGATCAGAAAGTATGTCAGAAATCAATCTTTCAGAGATGCAAGCTAAAATAGAGAGTAATGATAGGGATTTGTGTTTAAAGACTGATTTAATAGGTACCAACTTATTTGATCATTTGAAAAAAAAGCTGTGGGCTTCAAATTACTTCATAGTACTCTTATTCAGATATAATATAGTAGAAAAAACCTGCATAATATGGAAGGAATGACCCACAAAACCATAGAAAGTTAGATCTGATTTATTAGGATAAGTTAGGTTATGCGGCAGAATGAATTAATGTCAAATTCCAATGGCTTCATATAACTCAAATATATGTATGTCATGCTTATGTTATAGGCTCAAAGTAGGTCCAGGCAGAGTGGCTCCACTATCTTCTGGCTACATCACCTGGAACACGTAAGCTTCTCTATCGTTTTGGCAGGGCAGAGAAACTGAAGAGTTGTACACAGGTTTCCACAGCATGGAAGTGATACAGCACCTCTCCTTCTATCTGATAGGCCAGAACTAGTTGTGTAGCTCCAGACCGGGAGGAGAACCAGATATTGGCAAACAGTAATGCTTAGTCATGGAGGCCTGGGTCTTAGACATAATTCGAAATAATTCTCTTATTTTACTGATGAGGAACCTGCGGTCCAGAGAGCTATAAGTGAACTGATTAGGGTTACACAGCAAGTGAGAGGCAGAGCCAAGTGGTTTTTACTCCAGGCACCGTGACTTCCTAGACTTGGGTATCCTCAGTCTTTCCACCAAGATAAATCAGATGTGTAACTCAAGGCAAAGTAAAAGAAGAAAATAGTTGCTGTTTCCAATTGCATTTTATTTTATTTTTATTTATTTATTTTTTTTAAAGAGAGAGAGAATGTGCGTGCATGAGCAGTTGGGTGGGGGGAGGGACAGAGGAGAGGGAGAGAAAGATTCTTAACCAGGTCCAGCGTAGAGCCCAACTCGGGCCTCGATCTCACAACTCTGAGATCATGACCTGAGCCCAAACCAAGAGTTGGACGTTTAACCGCCTGAGCCACCCAGGCGCCCCTACATTTTATTTTTAAAGTACGGTATGATTAGTTGTAACTCAGCGTGAACATATCCACATTCCTAATCAACTGGGCCATCTTTTTGGCAATAATTTCATTTACCCTAAAGTACAAATGCTTATCTGCTTGGTTCTGCTGTTATAAAATTCTCTTTCTCTAGAAGCCATGTTCTATCATGGATTACACTGTGGGAGAAGAGTCAGGAAGTCTGCGGTAGACAAGGGCCTCAGATTTCAGTAGCACCTCATAGCCAATTTCATTCAACAAGTGTTTTAATAGTACTTTTGCTATCAGGAAAAACCAAATAATTTGGCAGATTAAAAAGCAAGAAAATAGCAAAGATTGCTACTAAAAACCAAAGCTTGAGAAATCACCCAATTTTACACCAGAATTATATATGCAATAAAGCGAAATAAAAAAATGAATTCCTATGGCATTTTATAATAAATACCAGCAAAGAGCAATGTTTATCAAATTGTGTTCCATGAGCAGTGTGTCTTAGTTTGCTGAGGTGACATGTGACAGGAGGTTAGTTATAAAGTTGATTAACTTGGCCTGACCCTGATGGGAGTTTGGTATTTCAACAATTTAAAGGGATAGGCAAGTTATTCACATCTATAAAATACCATCCCCAGAACAACTCAGACTTTATTTGTGCCATAGGCATTGACTGTGTTGGCCTTTCTTGCATCTGTACCTCACAGAGCCAGGACTTCCGAGTTCCCTGGGCACACAAGCTGACTTCTAAGCTTCCTTATGGAGAGGTGATAAGCAGAAGGCTTATTTGCTTTATTCTGCCAGTCCCATCCAGGAAGCAATTTGGACTTGGCTGTGCTGACATTAATTCTGTCCTCCTAGAGCTCTCACTCGTTTTGGTTGCCTCTGACCTAGCAAGACACTGAGACAAAACCCAGGGAGGACATGATCTCTGGAGCTTTCCCCTCACATTCCCTTTTATCGTCTTCTGCGATTTCAGATCTCTCCTGATTATGCTTCTCTTCTCTCACCTTTTAAATGATGGCATGTCCCAGGGCTCAATCCTCAGCTTTCATATCTTACGTGATTCCATTCGTTCACATGACTTTTAATAATATCAGTATGTCCTAAACATATAGCTCCAATGTGAAGCTTGCTCCCAAGTTCCAGACTCACATCCCCAACTGCTGCCTGATTTCTCCACTTGGACGTGTAATAGGCATTTCTGACTATCCTAAACAGAACTCATTTTTCCCCCTTTAAATCCTGTTCCTCTCCATCAACGCAGCTACCTCTGGGCCTGCACATGTGCTGTATCCTCTGCTTAGGATGCTCGGCTGTCAGACCTTGTTTGATCTCTCTATTCATTAATGTCATCTCCTCAAAGAGGCCTTCCCTAAATGCTCTATCTGAAATAGCCATCATACCACAGTCACTTTATCTCATTATGGTGTTTTATTTTCTTTATATCACTCAGTACTACCTAAAATACATTATTTATTGCCTACCTCTTTCAACAGTAATGAGCTCCATGAGGGTGGGGTCATTATTTTGTTAATTGATACTATCTCCAGTGCCAAGAATGGTATCTGACACAAGGTAGGTGCTAAATATTTGTTGAAAAAAATAAGTGGTCCAATAGCTTAGATTTTAGCACCTTCCTCCATAAGCAGCTTTTTAAAAATTTTGGACAGCTAGTTTTTTAAAAAATCACAATATGGGGCACCTGGGTGGCTCAGTTGGTTAAGTGGCTGGCTCTTTGTTTCAGCTCAGGTCATGATCTCAGGGTCCTGGGATAGAGCCCCACATCAGGGTCCATGCTTGGTGGGGAGTCTGCTTGAGGTTCTCTCCCTCTGCCCCCTCCCACTCTTTCTTTCTTTAAAATAAATAAATAAAATAAATCTTCAAATGGTGGCTCTACCAAAAAAAAAAATCACAATATATTTCAAACATTCTGAAAAGTATTACCCATCCACATTGTCTTGTTCTCATTTTACAAAAAAAGAATAATACACTTACGGTTTTTACAAACTCCTTTTTCATTTGATATATTGGAACTATTTTTTCCTTATCAATTTTTTTACAACATTATTTTTAATGAAGAGCACTTAGGTTAGGTCCAAAGGTCTTTTGAGATGAAATCAACTATGTCTCTTTTTCCTTCTCTCAACTGGTCAATGCCCAAAGAGTATTCTCCACTGCAATCCATCACAGGTTAGCAAAATACTGCTATCTCTGTTGTATTCTGTACTTCTTCCCTCTTTATTCCCATCCCTTCCCATGCCCTCCAACACTTCTGGAGCTTCTGCTTCATGACATACTTGGCTATATTTTGTACTCTTCTTAGAGTACTTCCTTCATCTCCTATTTTTCCTGAAACCTGGCTCTTTGCTGAGGTCAATGCTTTCCCTACATTATTCACAGTGCACATAGTTTATACTCAACATACCTTATGTATTTCATGGCCAAAGGTAGTATTGGAATCATCTCTGCTTCTATTATTGCTTTTTGATCACTATTCTCCCAGTACCACATTAAATTCTTATCGCTTTGAGTATCCTGTCATCTGCTCTACCACTCTCAACCTCTCTTCATCTATATCATCTATTTACCCACTCACTCTCAATCACTGAAGATGTTAACACTTGATTCAGTCTTCCCCTTCAATTTAACTTTTACCATCATCCTTGCTAATGTTAACATCACATGAATGACACTGGACCAACACTCTGACTTCTTAGTTCCTTGGCATCTCAGGTCAAATATTTTTCTCAGCAAGACTTTCTCTTCATATCCTGGAACCTGTCATCAATTAAAATGGCATCTTTTTTTGAATTCAGTAATTCAAACATTCTACTACTTCCTGATGCCCACATGCTACCTTCAAGCTTGCTTTTTCAACTGCTTCCACTCTTTCTGCCCATTTGTCTCATCAGACTATTAATTCAAACAGTCCTTGTTCTAAGAACTAAGAATAAAGTGGTGAACAAATATAAAATCTCTGTCCTGGTGGGACCATAAATAGCATACTTTCTTCCCAGCTCTTCATCCCTTATCTTGAATTTCATGGTCTGAAATTTCATGGTTCATTCCAATCACTCATTTAACAATGCTCTTAAAAACGTGTCTACTATCTTTCTGTCCTTTCCCCTAAATCTAGCAAAAGCACAATGCTGCGTGAATCTAAACGTCTGCCTTTTCTGTGAGTTACAGTTTGGCAATGTAGTGTAAATAAAACAATGTTCCAAGAAACAAGCAAACAAAGAGCAGATCCAATATAAATTCATTGTTACTAACCTTAAGTGGGTGCTACACATTTTCTGACAAAGCTACTGTATTTCTCTAATCAGCTGTTTTGTTCTCCTCATTTCCCCTTCTCACTACTTTCCTAAACAGATGGCCTTGCTTCCCACTTTAGAGAAAACAGAGGCCATTAAAGAGAAATTGTCTTTATTCTATCAAGTTTACAAGTCTTTCAGCACTCATCATTTCCTCCTTTCACACTGAAGGAAGTGATCCTTCTTTCGGGCAAGACTAACCACTCCATTTATGTTTCTTAGGGACATTTTTGTATTGACTATCCACTCTGGAACCTTCAATCTTTTCCTGCTTTCTGGTTAATCAAGAGCACTTAAGAAGACCTCCCCTTTCATAACCAAACCATTTCTCAATTTATTACAGTCTGGCTTTCATCTTCTACCACACCACTAAAATTGAAATCACAAATTCACCAATGACCTCCATGTTGTTAAATCAAATGGATTTTTTGTAGCACTTATTTTACATAATGTCTCTGCAGCATTCAGTGTGGCTGACTGCTTCTTTATAAACTTCAAACTGTTTTATTGAAATAAAAATACACACAGAAATTACACCTATTGAAAGCATACAGCTCAGTGGTTTCTAGTTTATTAAGAATTAGGCAACTATCATCATAATTTAATTTGAGAACATTTTCATTGCCCCCCAAAGAAACCCTGTTCCTATTAGCAGTCACTCCCTAGTCTCACCCGCCCTTCCAGCCCTAGACAACCACTATCTATCTCCATAAATTTGCCTGGACATTTCATATAAATAAAACCATACAATATATAGCCTTTTGTGACTGGCTTTTTCATTTAGCAAATGTTTTCAAGGTTCAACCATGTTGCACCATGTATCATTGCTTCGCTCCTCTTTGTTGCCAAATAATATTCCAGATTGGATAGACCGCATTTTGTTGATCCATGCATCACATGATAGACATTAGGCTGTTTCCACCCTTTGGTTAGTGTGAACAGTGCCTCAATAAACAGTCATGTACAAATTTCAGCATGGACATACGTGTTCATTTCTCTTGGGCAGATACAGAGTAGTGGGATTACAAGCATGTTTAACCTTGTAGGGAATTGCCAGATTGTTTCCCAAGCTGGACGTACCACTCCATATCAGTATGTGGAGGTCTTTTTTCTGAGACTATTAAGCTTCTTCAGAGAAGAATCTTCCAATATTCTACATGGTAAGGAGATGTGGTCTACTTCTGGGCCAGGGAAGGAAGCCAATCTTTCCATTTATAGACTCTGAATTTATCCTATTTTCGGCCCAATCTGACTCATCTCACCTTCCAAAGTATAACATTCCTTAATGTCTCTTCTGTGTTGAATTTTCTTTTCTTTTTATTTATTTTCTTTTTTTCTTTTTTAATTTTCTTTGAATTTTCTAGATAGAGTTAGCCTCCAGTCTTCTGCTTGGGACTAATACTCCATATGTAGCCCTGTGGCAGAGGTACTGTGTTTTTTAATTCTCACTTCACATGTCCACTCCATAATATTTTTACTTCTACTCCACATCACGACTTTCTATTGTTCATGTTGCTTCTAATTCCCAAAGTTTTCCAAAGTTCTGTGACACCCATGACTTTCTATGTGAATACCTTCCTCAGTGCTTTCTATGTGGTAGCTTCCTCTGTTCTATTTAGCAAGTTACTAATCCTCCATTCACTTTCCATTTTCCAAAAATGTACATAAATCTCTGGTATATTGATGAGTCTTCTGATGTACTTATCCTTTAAAAGCATTTACTTTCTGTCATCATATTGGTGTTTCAGGAAATAGATAAATATAAGTTCTCAATTATCTTAGCTAGAAAATGTATTTTCAGAGAGGTTACATAAATTTCTTTTAGGTTTGTTTGTTTATTTACTTATTCAAAAATTTACTTTAAAAAATTTTTTTCTTGGGGTGCCTGGGTGGCTCAGTTGGTTGGACGACTGCCTTCAGCTCAGGTCATGATCCAGGAGTCCTAGGATCGAGTCCTGCATTGGGCTCCCTGCTTGGCGGGGAGTCTGCTTCTCCCTCTGAGTCTCTACCCGCTCATGCTCTCTCTCTCAAATATATAAATAAAATCTTTAAAAAAAAAGAAAAAAGAAAAAATTTTTCTTTTAGGCTTATTATTAGGAGGAATTCCTTAATTTTTTCATTGCTCATATGAATGAATCCCCCTTCCCCACTGTATCTTTTAAATAGCTAGTGCTGGTAGAGAGATTTATAGTAATTAAGTTTTATACAATATTGAACTCTCTTAATTTCTTTAGATTATTTTTTCAATTGATTCTTATGGGTTTTATAGGTGAGCAATTACATTGAATATAAATAATGATAGGGTTTATGTGTTTTCTATTATTTGTATTACTTTTTCTTATATTACTGTATTGGCTAACACTTCCAAGGAAATGCTAAAACTATAGGTTTTTTTTTTTAAAGATTTTATTTATTTATTTGAGAGACAGTGAGCGAGCGAGAGAGCACACGAACAGGGGCAGAGGGAGAAGGAGAGGGAGAAGCAGACTCCCCTGCTGTGCAGGGAGCCCGATGTGGGGCTCGATCCCAGGACTCTGGGATCATGGCCTGAGCCAAAGGCAGACTCTTAACCAACTGAGCCACCCAGGCTGATCTAAAAGGAATTATCTATTATTTCACTATTAAGTATTTGCCATCCAGATATTCTTTATTATGTTAAGTATTTCCTCTTTTGGCTTACTAAAATCAAGAATGAAAAATTAATTTTACCAAGTAACTTTGCAGTATATATTGAGATAATAACATACTTTTTCTTCTTTGATATATTGCTAAGGAATATTCTGTTTTTGGCTTCCGAAATAATAACCGCATTCAAGGTCCTAGAATATATTCTACTTGGTTATATAGTATTATTCTTTACATATACTACTAAATTAGATTTCTTACAATTATTTAAGGGTTTAAAAAGCTGTATTTATAGGGAATATTTGTTTATAGTCTTTTTTATGGTTCTTTTTCCCCCTTATATATTATCCTTACCTGGGTGGGAGAAAAGGAATGGTACCAATTCAAGAAAGAATGGCTTTATAAAGAAAGTAGAAGGATAACCAATTACCATAGTGGTCCAGGAGTCCTACATAGGTCTTCTCAGGAATCCTAAAATAGTTCTTCTCAAAAGTTCTCTAATTGCTAAAGCAAACCTAGGCTGCTATTCAGGTTTCTTAGCACTTACAGAAGATACAGCATATTTTATAAGTGCTTCACAATCACTTATCAAGCATCAACAAAAAGTCTAGTAAGAATAACAGGGTGGTCTTGAACCTGCCTATGAAACTGCAGACCCCATAGGAGAACTACTGATATAGATGGAGAGAAAATTAGATGTGTGCAGACATAGGATTGAGGGTACTACTCAGAATCTTACCTTTCTGTCTCCTGTTTTCCATTCAACAGAGGTGCTATCACAACAGGACTTTGCTAACTCTAATTTAACATATTTCTTCCTGAAGTGCTTATAAGCCACAGAATGAATACTATGCAAAGTCAGTTCATCTTGAAAGGAGGCTAAAGAATTTACCAGAAAGTCAATGAGTATATGAAAGGTCCTCCAATCAAGAACAATTTTTTAATATATATTTTTTTATTTATTTGAGAGAGACAGAGAGAGAGAGAGTGAGAGTATGCGCGAGCACATGAGTGGAGGGAGGAGCAGAGGGAGAGGGACAAGCAAACTGCCCGCTGAGTGGGGGGCCCAATGCGGGGCTCCAATCCCAGGACTCTGAGATCATGACCAGAGACAAAGTCAGACACTTAACTGACTGAACCACCCACGTGCCCCTCAAGAACAATTTTAATATAACATTAAAAGGCACAGCTAACAGAGTAAAATCTCTTATTCACGTTATTATAATTTATATTTTTCTGTAATTTTACCTTTTCATCTAAATCTCAGTTTCTTATATGAGAAGGAAAAGGAACTACAATTATGAAGAAGAAAACAAAATTGGAAGGCTCATATAACATGGTTTTAAGACTTACTGTAAAGCTATACTAATCAAGACAATGTGGTATTAGTAAAGGATAGACAGATCAATAGAAAAAATAAGAGTCCAGAAATACACCAACACAAATATGATCAACTGAAGTTTTTACAGATGTGAAGTTAATACAGTGGAGAAATATAATACAGTGGAGAAAACTTTTCAACAAATAATGTTGCAACAATTGGACATCCATATACAAGAAGAAGGAGGAGGAGGAGGAAGAAGAAGGAGGAGGGAGGAGGAGAGTTAGAAGAATTATTTCAGCATAAACCTCACACCTTATACAAAAACTAACTTTACATTCACCAAGACAGACCATATTCTGGGCTACAAAACACACCTTAAAAAATTGAAAAGAATAAAAATCATACAGTGTCTATTCTCAGATTACAGTGGAGTTAAAGTAGAAATCAAAAATGGAAAGATAACTGAAAAATCCCAAAGTACATGGAGATGTTAAACAATATTCTTCTAAATAAAATGTAAATCAGAGAATAAATCTCAAGATAAACTAAAATATATTTTTAACTGAATAAAAATGAAAACATAACCAAATCTGTGAGATACAGCAAAAGCAGTGCTTAAAGGGAAATTTATAGCAGTAAATGTATATATTATAAAAAAAGAAATCTAAAATCAATCACCTGTCTACCTTATGAAACTAGAAGAAGAAAAGCAAATTAAATCTGAAGGAAGCAGAAGAAAATAAGCAATAAGGAGAGCAGGAATCAATGTAATTGAAAATAAGAAATCAATAGAGAATCAATGAAATCAAAAGCAGTTCTTTAAAAAGATTGATAAACTTGATAAGCCTTTAGCCAGGCTAACTACGAAAAAAAAAGAGATGACAGATATTACTAATATTAGAAATACAAGAGGAGATATCACTATAGAGCCTATGAACATTAAAAGGATAATCAAAGAATACTATGAACAACTCTATGCCTACAAATGTGATGGCACAGATGAAATGAACGAATTCCTTGAAAGGCACAATGTGCCAAAAATTGCACAAGAAGAAATAGATAATCTGAATTCTCTATTAAAGACATTGAACTGATAATTAATAACCTTCCAAAACAGAAAGCTCCAGGCCCAGATGAAGAAATTAATACCAATTCTCTTTCAGAGGATGAAAGCAGAGGGAATTCTTCCTAACACATTCTATGAGCCAAGCATTACCCTAACACCAAAACTAGACGAAGACACTACAAGATAACTACAGATCAGTATCTTTCATAAACAAGGATGCAAAAATTCTCAACCAAGTAGTATTTATCCCAGATATGCAAGGTTAATTCAACATCTGAAAAATCAATTAACATAATCCATCATATCCACAGGCTGAAAAACACATGATCATATCAATAGCTATAGAAAAAGTAGTTGACATATCCAAAACCCATTAATGATGAAAATGCTCAGTAAGTAATGGGAACCTCCTCAACTTGATAAAGAATATCTACAAAACCCCCAAAGCTAGCATCATACTTAAAAAGTTGAGAAACTTGCAGCTTTCCCTCTAAGTTCAGGTATGAGACATGGATATCCTTTTGCCATTTCTTTTCAACATCATACTGGAAAAACTAGCTGCTGTAATAAGACAAAAAGAGGAAATAAAAGGTGAGAAGAAGGAAATAAAACTGTTTTTGTAGTGTATGGTGATGAACATGATAAAATTAAAAAAAACTGTTTTCGTTCACCGATGACATGATTATCTATGTAGAGAATCCAAAAGAATCAGCAAAAACTCCTGGAACTAATACGTGATTGCAGCCAAGGTTATAGGATACAAGGTTCATGTACAAAAGTCAGTTACTATATACCAGCAATGAACAAGTACAATTTGAAATAAAAAATAGAATACTATTTACACTAGCATCCCCCCAAATCAAATACTTAGTTAGAAATCTGACAAAATAAATACAAGATCTACATGAGGAAAACTAGAAAACTCTGATGAACAAAATCAAAGAACTAAATAAATGGAGAGATATTCCACATTCACAAACAGGAAGACTCAATATGGTCAAGATGTCAGTTCTTTGCAGCTTGATCTATAGATTCAATGTAATTAATCCCAATGAAAATCCCAGCATGTTATTTTGTGGATACTGACAGACTGATTCTAAAGTTTATATGGAGAGAAAAAAGATGAAGAATAACCAACACAGTATTGAAGAACAAAGTTGGAGAACTGACCCTACCAAACTTCAAGACTTACTAATAAAGCTACAGTAATCAAGGCAGTGTGACATTGGTAAAATAACAGACAAATAGATCAATGGAATACAACAGAGAACCAAGAAATAGACCCACATAAGTATAATCAACTGATATTTTGACAAAACAAAGGCAATACAGCAAAGATAGCCTTTTCAACAAATGTTCAAAGATAGCCTGGGACAAATGGACATCCATATGTAAGAAAATAAATCTGGACACAGACCTTTCACCTTTCACACAAATTAACTAAAAATGGACCATAGACCTAAGTGTAAAATGCAAAACTAGAAAATCCCAGAAGATAGAAGAAAAGACCTTGGGTATGGTGATTACTGTGTACAACACCAAAGGCACTAACCATGAAAGGAATAATTGATATGATGGACTTCATTAAAATTAAAAACTTTGCAGCACCTTCTTGCTTGACACGTCTCCAAAGGCAAGGGAAACAAAAGCAAAAATGAACTACTGGGACTTCATCAAGATAAAAAGCTTTTGCAAAGCAAAGGAAATAGTCAACAAAACTAGAAGGCAACCTACAGAAAAGGGAGAAGATATTTGCAAATGTCTTATCAGATAAAAGGTTAATATCCAAAAATCTATAAAGAACTTATCAAACTCAACACCCCAAAAACAAAAAATCCAGCCAAGAAATGGGCAGAAGAAATGAACAGACATTTCTCCAAGGAAGACATGCAAATGGCCATCAGACACATGAAAAAATGCTCAACATCACTCGGCATCAGGGAAATACAAATCAAAACCACATGAAATACCACCTCATACCTGTCAGAGTGGCTAAAATTAACAAGTCAGGAAACAACGGATGTTGGTGAGGATGCAGAGAAACAGGAACCCTTTTACACTATTGATGGGAATGCAAACTGGCACAGCTATGCTGGAAAACAGTATGAAGGTTCCTCAGAAAGTTAAAAATAGAACTACCCTATGACCCAGCAACTACACTACTAGGTATTTATCCAAAGGAACAAACATAGTGATTCAAAGGGGCACATGCACCCCGATGTTTATAGCAACAATGTCCACAATGGCCAAAATATGGAAAGAGCCCAGATGTCCATCAATAGATAAATGGATAAAGAAGTGGTATATATATATAATTTTATTAATACCACACACACAATGGAATATTACTCAGCCATCAAAAAGAATGAAATCTTGCCATTTGCAATGACATGGGTGGAACTAGAGGGTATTATGCTAAGTGAATAAATCAGTCAGAAAAAGACAAACACCATATGACTTCACTCATATGTGGAACTTAAGAAACAAAACAGATGAGCACAGGGAAGGGGAAGAAAAAAGAAAATAAGATAAAAACAGAGAGGGAGGCAAACCATAAGAGATACTGAACTCTAGCAAACAAACTGAGGGTTGCTGGGGGGAGGTGGGTGGGGGATGGGATAACTGGGTGATGGGCATTAAGGAGGGCACTTGATGTAATGAGCACTAGGTGTTATATGCAACTGATGAAGCACTAAATTCTACCCCTGAAACTAATGATATACTATATGTGAACTAAACTGAATTTACATAAAATTTTTTTAAAAAATTAAAAACTCCAACTTTGCAAAAGAAAATGTCAGGAGAATGAGAAGGCAAGCCACAGCCTGGGAGAAAATACTTGCAAAGGTCACATCTGATAAAGGACTATTATCCAAAATGTATAAAGAACAGTTAAAACCCAGTAATAAGAAAACAAACAACCCAATTAAAAAATGGACCAAAGAGCTTAACAGACACCTTATCAATGAAGAAATATAGATGGCAAATAAGCATATGAAAAGATGCTCCACATCTTATGTCATCAGGGAAATGCAAATTAAAACAACCATGAGATACAACACACTTATTGGAATGGCCAAAATCTGGAACACTGACAACACTAAATGCTGGTGAGATATGGAGCATAGGAACTCTCATACATTGCTGGTGGGAAAGCAAAGCAGTACAGACACTTTGGAAAACAGTTTGGAAGTTTCTTACAAGACCAAGCATATTCTTACCACATGATCCAGTAATTGTGCTCCTTGGTATTTACCCAAAAGAGTTAAAAACATGTCTATACAAAAGCCTTCACATGGATACTTATAGCTGCTTTATTCATAATAGCCAAAACTTGAAAGCAACTATGATGTCTTTTAGTAGGTGAATGGATAAATGAATTGTGGTACATAAAGACAATGGAATATTATTTAGCACTAAAAAAAAAAAAACAAAAAAACAAAACCAAAAACAACTATCAAGCCATAAAAAGACATGGAAGAACCTTATATGTATATTACTAAGATAAAAAGGCCAATCTGGAAAGGCTTCATACTGTATGGTTCCAACTATATGACATTCTTGAAAAGGCAAAACTATGGAGACAATAAAAGATCTTTGGTTGCCAGGGGCTGGGAAGGGGGCAGTGCAAACACTATATGATACTGCATGATTCTATAAATGGTGGATACATGTCATTATCAATTTGTCAAAACTCACAGAATGTACACATACATCATGAGTATACCATGTTAACTATGGACTTTAGCTGATTATGATGTGTCAATGTACATTCATTAACTGTAATAAAATGTACCTCTCTGGCAGGGTGTGTTGATAATGAGGAAGATTGTGCAGGTGTGAGGGTAGGGAGTATATGAGAAATTTCTGTATCTTACTCTTAATTTTGCTGTGAACCTAAAACTGCTCTAAAAAATTAAGTCTTTAAAAAAAATTGAACTCTAAATGGATCACAGACTAAGTATGAAACATAAATTGTAAAACTTTTAGAAGAAAATATAGGAAAAAACATCTGTGCCTTGGAGTTAGGCAAAGAATTTTTAGATATGCCATCAGGAGCACAACGAATACAGGAAAAAATTTATAAATTAGACTTCATCAAAATTTAAAACATTTATCTGTGAAAGATACTTTAAGAGAATCAAAGGACAAGTTCTACACTAGGAGAAAATATTTTCAAAATCACATGTCTAACAAAGGACTTCTATCCAGAATATATAAAGAAGTCTCAAACTGATAGCAGATGGAAATCTGGATGGACACAAAGTGGAGCATAACATACATATGAGTTAAATGTATGGTACCAATAGCAGCAAGGCAGGGAGTGGGGGAGTGGAAGTATACTGTTGTATGGGTCTTACACCACACAGGAAGTGCATTAATATTACTTAAAGGTAGACTGTTCCAGTTATTTGGAGCTACTGTAAATGGCACTTTTATGAATTTCAGTCTCCAACTGTTCATTGTTAGTGTTCAGAAGTAGTATTGAATTTTGTGTGTTGCCTTTTACCCTGCAGCCCTTATAAACTCATTAAGTTTTAGGAACCTTCTGCAGAGTCTGTGGGACCTTTTATGTAGACAATTATTCCGCCTGTGAATAGGGACAGTTTTATTTATCCTTTTCCGAGCCTTCATCTCATGTATTTTAGCTTTTCTTTTAGAACAATCAAATTAAAAAAAAAATGTATATCAATATGAATCAAATCTGCAGCAAGGATTAACTAACAAGAAGGATAACAGAGATATCAATTGTATCAGACACAGTCCTCAGATCTGAAGTACCAGTAATCCTATTCTGTCCTTACACATCAGAGAAGTACAAATTTTAGACCAAATTCTACCTTCATGTTTGATTTATATTGTCTCCTTAAGACAGATCTCCATAGTAGACATGCAAATGAAAGGTAAGGAGAGGGGGCGCCTGGGTGGCTCAGTCGGTTAAGTTTGTGCCTTTGGCTCAGGTCATGATTCCAGGATCCTGGGATGAAGCCCTGTGTCAGGCTCCCTGCTCAGCAGGGAGCCTGCTTCTCCCTCTCTCTCTGCTGCTCCCCCTGCTTGTGCTCTCTCACTTTCTCTTTCAAATAAATAAATAAAATATTTAAAATAAATAAACAAATAAATAAATAAATAAATAAAATAAAATAAAATAAAATAAAATCTTCAAGAACAGAGCAGGGCACCTGGGTGGCTCAGCCAGTTAAGCATTGGGGTCTTGAGTTGTGAGATTGAGCCCCACACTGGGCATGGAGGCTGCTTAAGATTCTCTCTCTCTCCCTCTGCCCCCCCCACCCCCCAAAGAAGAAGAGCAGAGCTAAAAGGGCATGGTTACCTAACATGCCAAGTTGGAAAGAGAATCCTTCTTTGTTGAGAATCAAATTTAGATCTTAGGAAGAAAGAGAAACACAGTAAAATAAAGTGGAACAAATTGTTGATTTATCTTTCCATCAAAGAGATTAGACAGCTTTGAAGAATCCCTTTGAAAAGATAAGATTTCTAAGAAACAAAATTTAGTTTTAGACACTCCAACAAAGCCATTGGTATTGCAGGAATTTTCATAGAGTTATTTTTTTAAAGCTCTCATTAAACATAAAAGCAGAATTAAAACTTTCACTCCTCTACCTTCTTCCCCCAATTTCCCCAGCCTCCTTGTCAGTGACCTTCCTATATAGTTCATTAAAAAATATAAGCCACAGGGAACTATACTACTATTCCGAGTGCCAAATTACCAACCTCCTTGCATCTGCATTCAACGTCTTTCTTCCCTCTGTTACAATGAAAGGAGTGGATGTCTCCTAACAAAAGCTGATTGTTCCTTATCTGCTCTGAATTCCATCCCCCATCACCTTCCTGGGGACCTTCATTGTTTGATCATCTCCTCTCTCTTCAATATTATTTTTTTCTCTCTTAACCAAATCACCATCATCAGCATTCAAACAGGCTCTAGTATCTTCCAATATTTAAAAAAAATCCTGAAAGTTCTTCTTTTCAGAAAAATCAAAACTAATAAATGAAGAGGTAACAATAGAAAATTAACCATTGTGCAACCCCTAATCTAGTCAGCAATCATCAATGGCTGCTAAAACCTTAAGTGAAAGGTTGACAGGGACCTTTATTTATTTATTTTTTAAAAGATTTTATTTATTTATTTGACAGAGAGATACAGTGAGAGAGGGAACACAAGCAGGGGGAGTGGGAGAGGGAGAAGCAGGCCTCCCACTGAGCAGGGAGCCCGACTCTCGATCCCAAGACGCTGGGATCACGACCTGAGTGGAAGGCAGACGCTTAACGACTGAGCCACCCAGGCGCCCCGACAGGGACCTTTATAATAGATGGATCAGGATGACGTCATCTAAACCCACTTATCCACTTTATAATCATGAAAGTAGGACAACCAGTAATTATTTTCTTCCTTATCTATTACAATAGAAAGTACACAGCATCACCTATGAAGTACTCTTACTACAGAACAATTACATTTTAGCCTAATCAAACCTCTAGATCTAATTGTCAATTCACAGGAATTACAAAGTATGGTAGAATAGTAAATGATATCATAAGGATATAACCATCCGTGTCCCAGAATGTGTGAAATTCTACAAGACAAATGACTTAGTTACTTCAACAAATAAATGACATTACAAGAAAGGAAACCTGTTATAGATAAAAGATTTAAGAGATCAATCAACCAAATGGAGTATGTAAACTTCAATTAAATAGTGATTAAAAAAATCAATGATAAATATGTATGTTTGAAACAAACCAAGAAAACTGAGCATGGAAAAAGTTTTGGGTGATATTAAAAATTTGTTATTTTGTTGGGTGTATAATGGTACTGTGTTTATGTTTTAAAAAATCATTATCTGTTAGAAATACATACTAAAGTATTCACTGGTAAAATGACATGATGTCTGAGATTCAGAAAAAACAGTGAACATTGAAGGTTTCCGAAACTCAGTAAACCACATGGGTCCATTATATTCTCTCTACTTTTGTGTGTATTTAAGAACTCCTATAGTACAAAATTAAACAAATCTTCCCTTAACCCACATCCCCTTTTGCTCGTCTTTATAACAAGCTTTTTGAAACAGTAGCATGTTTTCTGTCTCTACTTCCTAATCTCTCATTTGGTCTGCAATCACTCCAACTCACCTGACTGTCGTCCCTGAAACTATTCTTGGCACTATATTGGCACTTTTGGCAAATCCAGTAGATAACTTCAATTATTTTTGACCTCTCAGACTTATTCTACAGAGCTGAACTTGTCCATCAACACTTCTCCCTCTGGTTTCATGGGAGACTTTATAACCTTCTGAATTTCTTCTGGCTTTTTGGGTCACTCCTCAATATCATTTCAGTTTTTAAATTTTTTTCTATCCAAATTCAAAATATTGGCACTCCTCAGTGCTTAGGTCAGTATTCTTTTCTCTTTTCAGCTTTTTTCCTCATACTCTTCTCTTCTCTTGAGGTGATCTCAGTATTCTGTAACCGCTCTGTGTCAGTTATCAAATTTATTATCTTTAGTCCAAGCTCCAAAATCTAATCATCTACTTGATTTCCTCACTTGGATAGCTTGAAGCATCTCAGCTTAAAACTTAAGTCTTCATCTTTGTTCTATGTCTATCCCTTCTCCCACGGTAAATCTGCTCCCTCCTCTTCTAGTTTTCTCATTTCAATAAAAGCTCTTTTATCCACTCTATTCCCAAAGCCAAAAATCTTGAGTCATCCTTGACACCTCACTGCTCTCTTCCTTATAAGGTCCTTTGGTGCTACTTCCTAAATATATTATAGTTTTGATTGTTTCTATTCCATTTTATCATCTCTCGTCTGTATTACTGCAGCAGCCTCAGTGGTTTCCCATTTTATTCCTGTTCTCCATACAGAAACCAGAGAATGTTTTTACAAATTCAAAACATATCCTGTCAATCCCCTTCAGGGTCATCCCCTTGCACTTAAAGTACAAAACAGTTTACATGGGTAGTGTGACAGTTAATTTTATGTGTCAACTTGGCTAGGATATGGTGCCCAGCTGTTTGGTCAACCACTAGTCTAGATGTTGCTGTGAAAATATTTTTGGATAAGATTAACATTTACAATCAATTGACTTTAAGTAAGGTAGATTATCCTCCAGAATGTAGGTGGGCCTCATCCAATTAGTTGAAGGCCTTAGAAGCAAGGACTAAGATTTCCTAAAGGAGAAGGAATTCTGCCCTAAGACTGCAACAGATATTCCACCTGAGTTTCTAGACTGCTGGCCTGCCCTATGGATTTCAGTCAAGACTGTAAACATCAACTTTTATCCCAAATTCCCAGCCTGCCCTATGAATTCGTCTTGCCAGATCCCACAACTTATGAGTAAATTGCTTAAAATACAGTCTCCCACCCTCTCTTCCCCTCCTCTGCCCTCCCATCTATGTGTCTCCCATTGGTTCTGTTTCTGTGGAGAACCCTGACTAATGTAGGCAACAGGACCCTGAATGTTATCTCCCCACCTGCTTCTCCTTTCTCATTTCATATGACTCTCTGTTTCTTCATTCATTATGTTCCAGTGTACAGTGGTCTTCTTTCTATTTCTGGATTGGATAAGTTATTCCTGCATCAAGATCTTCCTATTTACTGTTGCATGTGTTAGAATGTTTTTTCTCTCTCAATCTCTCTCCCTTTCTCTCTTCCCTTTTTACTTTTTAATACAGAAGAGTGTGTAGTATTTAGGTATAGTTAAGAATAACAATTTAAACACTTGAATATCAACCATCTGCCTATTTTTCAAATATAAAGCTTCACTCATAATAAGAGAAATGCTAGTTATAACTACGAGTAACCATGTTCATGTTTCAGTCTGGCCAAGAACTAAATTTTTTTTTAAAGATTTTATTTATTTGACAGTGAGAGACACAGCGAGAGAGGGAACACAAGCAGGGGGAGTGGGGGAGGGAGAAGCAGGCTTCTGCTGAGCAGGGAGCCCGATGCGGGGCTCGAGCCCAGGACCCCGGGACCATGACCTGAGCTGAAGGCAGATGCCTAATGACTGAGCCACCCAGGCGCCCCAGAACTAAATTTTTTTTATGCTCTTGAAGGTATAATAAAATTGGCACTTTCAAATATTGTAAGTCGGAACATAAGTTGTACAATCTCTATTGAAGCAATTTAGTGGTATCTTTCAAAATTCATCACGAACTTATATGTGACCGATAATTGCATTTCTAGGAGTTTATCCTATAGATAGCCTTCCACATGTATAAATGACACGTGTAAGAATATTCACAGCAGCCTTCTTTGCAATCACAAAAGACTGCAAATACCCAAATATCCATTCACCACTGGGCTGGCTAAATGCATTATGGTACATCCATATAATGGGACACTGTACAGATTTAAAAGAATAATGCGGCTCTACAGTACACGCATTTGTATACAGTCAAAACTGCACATGTATAATTATCCCTAAAAGGACACAAAGGAAACTGGTAGTGGTTACATCAAACAAAGGAGGGCACTTGGCTGGCTGGGAGCCTGGGGTGTGAGAAAGCCTTATTCAAACAATATCCCTATGAATTTGTACTTCTTGAATAAGACAATAAGACAATAGTTATAAAAACAATTTAGTTCAGTTCAGTTCTCTGTCTCTGACAAGTGAATATTTGACCCATTCGGATCTGAAATACCTTAATGGGTTCCTCCTGTAATCGCATTTTTTTAGTGAGGAGAACAGTGTGAAGAAATGATTTAGAGGAAGGCAGAGACATTGCCTTTTATGGATATTACTGGATTACGAATAAATAAAAGGTCCAATAGTGGTGATGTAGGCTCACAATCCTTATCTGTAATTTTGAAATCTTAAGAGTACTGAAAACTGAAAGTTTTTTCATAACCTTTTTGGTAGCAACATCTGACCTACGTCAAACTTATTTGGTTGCAAACTCTGACTTGAGCTGATATGAGGCTATTTATACTTGTCATTTATTCCATTTAACATGAATAATCCTACATTTTGCTGTACCTCACAGGTACAGCACTTAATAATCTTAAGAAAGATTTAAAAAAATAATGAAAAACTTAAAAAATCTTAGTTATCTCTAGTATCTTAATTATTCTATGAAATCATGAGATTAGATAATGTCCATTTAATATAAAATATTCTCTTTTCTATGGATTTATAACTTCCTACTAATTATGAATTAAAGCCTTATGTTACCTTAAACAATTGAGAATTCCGAAATACATTTAGCTCCAACAGTTGTGTTTGAGGGGCTATGGACCTGGCTCATTTCTTTCCTGGCTGGCAGTCCTGAGTTATGTCTTCACACAAAGATATTATCATGAACAGCAACAGCCTCCTGAAAGTTTCCCAATCTTCAACAATGCCCACCATTCAAGGTTCTTGAGATGCCTACTGCTGGCTTTTTGGTTTTGTTCTCTGGGAGTTTTGGTAAAAGACTATGACTATGCAAGCAATGTATTTGATCTCAGATTTTGATATGGAAAGCAAATTCGGGCAAATCTGACAATTTGTGCAACTATAAAAATAAAATTATTTAAGCAGAATTTCTTTTCTGTCATTGTTGCAGGAACTACATACAGATTAAAAAAATTACCAACCCTGATATCCATGCCTGTACTTTTAAGTAATGAAAAACATGGGGCACCTGGGTGGCCCACTCAGTTAAGCATCTGCCTTCAGCTCATGTCATTATCCCAGGGTCCTGGGATGGAGTTCTGCATCGGGATCCCTGTTCAGTGGGGAGTGAGCTTCTCGCATCTCCCTCCTCCCTTTGGTCCTCCCTCCTCTGGCTTGTGCTCTCTCCTCTCTCTCTCTCAAATAAATAAATAAAATCTTAAGAAAGATTTAAAAAAACACATAATGAAAACCTTTAAAAAATCTTAGTTATTTCTAGTATCTTAATTATTTTATGAAATCATGAGATTAGATAATGTCCATTTAATATAAAATATTCTCTTTTCTATGGATTTATAACTTCCTACTAATTATGAATTAAAGCCTAATTTAGTATGGCTAGACGCTAGAATGACAAGTGAAATTTATAGACCTCAACCTTCATTATCTTGAGAGAAAAGCATTGTTAGCTTGGAACCGAAAAATGTTACCTGCTAGGCTCCAGGAGGAAAAGCAGTAAGCTGACTGTCAGAGAACATAATGTAGAAACCCAAAGCAAGAGAAATGCTTGCCTTATAAATTCTACCAGGCCAAAGTGATGCTAGGTTACCCTGTTTATTAGCATGCACTTTAGAAAGTTCAGGGCACATATGGATATGCATTCATTCCATTTTATGCTACACATTATTGAAAACACATTCTGTAACATAAATAAGTCATCAGTGCATTGCTTGAAGTATAAGATTACAAAACTGAACGATAGTGTTCCATGACCATGTGTACTTTCAAAGAGAAAGACAATATCAATTGATGGACTTTATAACCTTTATATGAACCTACTGGGGACAACAACCCAGCAGAAAAGAAATAACTCCCTCCTCTTACACACACACACACACACACACACACACACACACACACACAATTTCTCTGTGTGCCACAGGCTGTTCTCTTTAGCTTAAGAACAGGTGTTCAGGGCTGCTTTAGCAGGGACGGAATGAACTGGAGAGGAAGGTGTTCTGCTTGTTTTCAGGGCCACAGCTGAAGCTGGGAGACTAGAACTGACTGTGAGCAAGCTGAAAACAGGAGTTTGTTGTAAGGAGGAGACCTGAGATTCTTCCACTTTCAGATAGCAGATTATACTCCTCCATCCTCTGGTCACAAAGATGTTACAGGTTGACTGAGGGCAAAATCATGAAACAACAAAAACCAGTGAATATTTGGTTAAAGAGGTCACCCACTTTGTTGATAGGTATAGATAGCTCCAAAAGAGTCATTATTATTTTTAAAGATTTTATTTATTTATTTGACAGAGAGAGAGAGAGAGAGAGCAGGAACACAAGCAGGGGGAGTGGGAGAGGGAGAAGCAGGCTTCCATGCGGGGCTTGATCCCAGGATGCTGGGATCATGACCTGAGCCGAAGGCAGACACTTAATGACTGAGCCACCCAGGCGCCCCAAGAGTCATTACTTTAAATGGTTTGTTGGGATTGTGAACTCAAAGACTGTTTCCTTAAATCTGGATATGGCTGCATGGGGAGGCATGTTTAGGTTAGTATATGCCCCCCAACAGGCCATTATCTATGACACTGTGGATGAAAATTAGAGATGGGGGAATATCCAACGTTTTGGGAGAGATAAGCACAACCATACACAGTAGCTCAAAAAGGCAATTGCCGAACTCCCCTATTAAATGCAAAATGGAACACCACAGGTGAAGCAATTGATAAGCTGTCAATGCAAGCCATGTTTGATTGCCATTATGGTAACCAGGATGTTCTCCCAATGAATACACCTCTGACCCAGACTACATTAAAAGATGTGATTAGTGTGCACCTAATGTTCCTCTCATGTTACTTTGTTCCAGGGGTGAGGGTAGGAGGATAAGAAATAGTGCAAGAAACTGTATCTGATTTACTGTTCCAACTTCCCCTAATAGGCTTTGCTGATGCTAGGAAAATTAGAACAATTTGGTAGAAAGGTAGGACAGAAAGGAGAGTGAACAGAGAAAACAATGGTAGCCAAATAGGGTGAGCATAGTTCAATCATACATAAATGGAATGGAAAAAGCAGAAATTGACAGGAAAGAAACCAGAGTTTTAACAGAGCATTACCAAGACTGGGGAACCCATGGAGGTTTCTCCCAGTGTGCTGGCAGTAAAAAGACCCATGCAGATCAACTATCTATCCCAGTTTGGAAGAATTTAGAAAATTGGACAAGGAAAATCCCAATGAATTTGATACTGAATACAAGAAGTGTCAATAAGATTGAATCTGATGAAAATTGACAGGAAGGCCAGGATCTCCTTCTGGCTCATTGTAGTTGGCACTGGGCCAGCATAGTAATTGAATCTGATGTCCCTTGTTTGGGTCAAGACAATGATAAGTGGAAGGAAGGAGGTAAAATAAATAAATGGGGTATGCTAAGGTGAAAAACAACATTATTTTGGTGTCTTACGAGAGACTCAGAGCAAGGGAGTAATATTTCTTAGCACAGACTGCAACTGCCTAAAAGGTGAAGCAATATGGCTTGTTAAAGCCACCTGTTTCTGAAAATTGATGAAGTAGAATGGCAACTAGCAAATTTGAGTGGCATCGTCCAGTAAATGCCTTTGTCTTGCATTATTCCTAACCAGGAAGATTCCATTTAATGGAATTTTCCTCTACATTTTTTTTCCTCTACAAAGAAATACATTCCAATTGTGTGACTTAACTTTAATACGTATTTTTCTCATCTCGAAGACAGTTGTAGGAGTCACATTTAGAATGTACCATACACTTTATAGGAGTGATTTATACTACAGATTAAATTTGTGAATACATCCAATAAAGAAGAAAAAAGGCAAGAAGTTTTATTGGAAACACAATCACATTGTAGCATCCCTAAGGTAACTTAGAAGAGAAACAAGTACATCCTCACTCCAACAATCAACCTTGCTAATAGGCCAATCTAGGTAGTTTTATTTAGCATTGCCAATTCCCACCTATCTCGTTCTTATTTATGCATGGAATGGTTACCACAAAAAAGATTTCTGCTTTTTTAACTTCCAGATATTTCACAATTTAGAAAAACTCAGTCTAAAGAAAGAGAAGTGCATAAATAAAAAAAAGAGAAAAGGTTGGAAGGAAATACACTAACTACTAAAATATTAACAGTGTTATACACAGTGTTTACAGTACCTACAGTGGATGGTAGAATTACAGGTTATATAAATGGTACTTAAAAAAAATCTACATCACCGCTACAATTGTCCCAAATAAGCATAAGTGCTTAAGTGATTGCTGTCAAATCACTGGTGTCAGTTTCTTTAAAAACTTATTAGTAAACAGATTCTTGAATGGATTCTTGCTAACTCTGCTGAGTCCTATACACAGCCCTCTAAGAAGGATTACAGTTGATATTATCAGGGAGTGAAAGCTGGGTGCCTATGTCATAGCCAACTGATCTTATTCAGCAGTCTAAGCCTGACTTTAGGACCAAAGGCTGAAGGTGGTGGCAAGAAAGGAAATTTGAAATAGTTCATTATAGGCCCCACAGTATTTCATAATTTTTGTAAAGGCTAAATGAATGTATTTCTTAGAAGTTAATGTTAAATATTTTATGATATTGTTATAATTCTAATCTGTGGTATTTCTTATCTTAAACCTCTGATATGAAAACTTCTCTAATAACTTTTTTATTTAATTAAAAAAATAATTTTAGGGAAAAATGAAGGGGGGGAAATCGGAGGGGGAGATGAACCATGAGAGACTATGGACTCTGAGAAACAAACTGAAGGTTCTAGAGGGGAGGGGGGTGGAGGGATGGGTTAGCCTGGTGATGGGTATTAAAGAGGTAACGTACTGCATGGAGCACTGGGTGTTATATGCAAACAATGAATCATGGAACACTACATCAAAAATTAATGATGTAATGTATGGTGACTAACATAATAAAATAAAATTTTAAAAAAGTAATAATTTTAGTCAAATATCCAATTTATTTATTTATTTATTTATTTATTTATTTATTTATTTGACACAGAGACAGAGATAGTGAGAGGGAACACAAGCAGGGGGAGCAGCAGGCAGAGGGAGAGGGAGCAGCAGGCTCCCGCGGAGCAGGAAGCCTGATGTGGGGCTCGATCCCAGGACCCCGGGATCATGACCTGAGCCAAAGGCAACTGCTTAACTGACTGAGCCACCCAGGTGCCCCTCAAATATCCAATTTAAATATTAAGTTCTCATTTGTTTCCACCATGTTTGCTTTAACCTACTCCAGACTTTACATTAACAGTTTTCTCTACTACGTTTCCTTCTCTCTTCCAAATAAACAGTTGTGTGAAGGAGAAATTTTGATTTTTTTTTTTTTGCCAGCAATAACTGATTAAAAAAGACGTTGGTCCCAGTCTGATTGGTTTTTATACCCAAACATTTGAGGATATCTTGTATCAGTAGCCAAAGGGGATTTCCCCCCCTTTTTTGTGCCTTGAGGCCATACTCATTCATACGATATTAGCTGAAAAAGCGATATTAGCGATCTTAGCTGAAAGGAGTTCTTCCCCCCTCTCCGTCTCCCCTCATATAATAGCTTTCTGACAACAGATTTTTATCTGTCTTTGTTTGAAGATCTCAAATGGATCGACTTTACTTTTTTTTCAATCTAAAATGAATGTGACACAGGGATTTACCCTTTGTGCAACAGGACCAGAGAGAGGATGAAAGACTGTGAAGTCTGCGGGGCATGAAATTAAAATTTCCACACTGATACAAAAACCTCCACTGAAGTAATGATACAATGCTACAATCTTAGCATGAGGCCTTCTGGTCTGAATAAAAGTCATTGCCATGTGACCGACATGTGCACCTCAGTAGAAACATTTTGCTGCTCACAAAAATATGTATATCCAGAGAAAGAAGATAAAAGAACTGGGGCAAGCTGTGGTGAAGCATAAACTTCCGGAAGGGGACAGTTCTGGAAAAGCTACTCAGCTCCAGCAGCACCCGAAGGAGAGCAGAGGGAACATGAGCCCTGGCAGAGGGCGGCTTGTGGGTGAGCACAGCAATCCCATGGGCTCTTAACTCTCCTGTGGTCCAGAGTGGCCGGGGTTCCAGGGGTTTCGGGGCCAGGTCCAATCAGTTCTGCCACACTTAGCTTGTTCCTGTGTAAGTCGGTGGTTGATGTTACAGTTATGATCCACCCCTGAGATGATGCCACACCTCAGCTTTTACCAGAATCTGGTTCTTCTACTACCAGCCCATCTCTTCCCAAAACCCAGAAGACAATGGGGTGTATCAACTGGTCTATATAGAGAAGTTTTATTTTAGGAGCAGCACATTTCTCAGTCATGAGCTGAGATTGTGAAGACAGCAGACGTGGGGCTCAATGGAATGAAAAGTCACTAACTGAGGATTCTCCTCTGAGCTGGCTGGCACAGTACTTCCAACTACCCATGCAGGAGGGAGCCACTTCACGAATGGAGAACATTCAGAAGCATCTTAATGAAAGTCCACACAGAATGCCATTTGTGGTAAATAGTCCAATCTGCATCTGGTAGGGCAGGTGTCCCAAGGGAAGATACTTCTAGCCTTCATCAGGTTACACCAAGAACTAAGTATATGACCATGGTGACTTCTCATGGACAGACTTCTTCCAGGGTGTAGGGAAGAGACTGCCTTCAACAAGAAATAAGTTTAATATTCTCTCCCTCAGCATGGACTGGCATGGTGTTCCAGATCTGGCTTTCAACCTGACTCTTCAAAGTGCCTGCACAGTGTTACTCAGAGCCCCCCCCAAAAAGAGAAACCCCCAAGGTACAACTATTTGCATCTTTTAATTTATTTAATGCATAACATTTACAAAATAATCCCACTGAAAAATAATCCCACTGGCTAGGCATGCATTTTATGGTATCCTCCTTATATATTACTATTATTAAACATAAACATTTATCCAGAATATTTTTAAACTGTCGAAATTTAGAAAGGATGAATTCTTCATGTATGTTAAAAAACAGAAGTGGATATAAGAGTTTTACAAGATGTGCAATTGTATATAAGTTTTGTCGGCTTTCTAACTTGCTGTCCTCTTATTGGGTTGAAGCCTTTCTTCTAGGCTCTAACAATGGGCTATGGTTTTCAGTGGCCCATGTCCAGGGTCCCTATTCTAATACAAACTACAACCCATCTCAGAATCTTCCAGCTCTCCCAAAGGAAGAAACAGCTTCTCACATGTAAAACAATAGTCATTGTGTCCTTGCCTGCCAAGAGACTTACATTCCAACCAAGAGGATGAACTCTCAATCTCAGTAAGAGTCTTACTTTAGTATGCACCCATGACAGAAAAAAAAACATCAATGAAAGTTTTGATAAGTAAACACATAATGCATTGGCCAATTACTCTAGAGCTTCAAGATCAACTTGGAATCTTCCTTCTTTGGGTAATATTAGGATTTGTACACCAAATAGCTTACTGATATTCTCTAAAAGGTAATACAGGAAGGATGCTTTGGTAAGATGATGTATCCAAAAGTCTTAACTAATGAAAATAATAATATTCATGTGTTTCCCTTTACTCTTTCCAAAGAACTTTCATATATATCCATCTCTTAATTTTTGTGGTTAAATTCATAAAACGTTACAGAAAATACGAAATGTTAAAATGAATTTCTCCACAAGAAATAAAGAAAAGAAGGCTGAAAGCAAAAAAAGAGGATCATCTTGTCTTTTTTGGAGGGGGTGTCATATTCCATTAATATGAAAAGCAAATAGTTTATGGGGAAAATATGAAAGGTGTTAAATATCAAAACCACAATGAGGGATCACTTTACACCTGTTAGAATGGCTAAAATATAAAAGATAAGAAATAACAAGTATTGGCAAGGATGCGGAGAAAAGGAATGCTTGTGCACTATTGGTGGGAATGTAAATTGGTGCAGCCAATGTGGAAAACAGTATGGAGGGTCCTTAAAAAATTACAATTAGAAATACCATACATTCCAATAATTTCACCACTGGCTATTTACTCAAAGAAAATGAAAACAGTAATTCGAAAAGATACATGCTTATTACAGCATTATTTACAATAGCCAAGATACAGAAGCAGCTGTCCATTGACAGAAGAATGGATACAGAAGATGTGGTGCACACATGCGTGTGCATGCACGTGCACAGACACACACAGAGGAATATTATGCAGCCATAAAAGGGGATGAGATCTTGCCATTTGCAACAATATAGGTGGACCTAATGGGTATTATGCTAAGTGAAATAAGTCAGACTAAGTTAAATACCATATGACTCATATGTGCAATCTAAAAAACAAATGAATAAACAAACAAAAAGCAGAATCATACCTATAAATATAGAGAACACACTACATGCGGATGGTTGCCAGAGGGTAGGGGGGGTCGAAGGATGGACAAAATGGGCGAAAGGGAGTAGGAGATACAGGTTTCCAGTTATGAATTGAATAAGTCACAGGAATAAAACAGCATAAGGAATACAGTCAATGGTACTGTAATAGCAATGTATGGTGACAGATGGCAGCTAAGCTTGTGATGAGCACAGCATAACGTACAGAGAAGTTGATTCACTATATTGTACACCCGAAACACTGTATCAACTAGACTCAAATAAAAAAGTGTTAAACATATCAAAAGTGGTGTATATATATATATATATATATATATACACACACACACATATATTTAAATATATAAACAGTGTATAAAGATGTCCAGCTGAATTAAGATACATTAACCAATGACCATTAACTACATTATTGTCTGTCTTCTCCTTTATAAGTATTCTTGTTGATAAAGTCTTTGATTTACGCAGTGGCATTTTTTGAACTACCATGCACAATCCTGACCATTCTTTCCCGAAGGCAAAGTATGTAGCTTACACTAAGATATGGTCACCTCTTTCAATGTGGCTAATGACCTCAGTTTGGACTTTAAAGGTGTTAACTTTTTTTTCTGTTTTTCTCTGGGCATCCTCTCTAAAGTAAGATCTGATGTTTTCCAGACATGGTTTCATTTAAACATTAAAAAACAAAAACCCTCAGTAAACACATGTTCACACAGCACAACCTCTGGAAATGTAAATTGCACCCAGTCCCCTGTCAACTGGGAAGGTCAGAGATACCCACATAATTGCTTGGCACCATGCTGTGAATGGTGGGTACCACGTTTATCTACTTAATGTTTCCAAACTACTGGTCAGCACAAAACCCAAAGATTTGAAGGGAAGTTTAAAACATGTTATTTTGAAATCACTTATTTGTTTTTGAAAATGTTTATTTCTCATTTTATTCCCCAAATGTATAAACTACTCTGAAATCAAAAGGAAGATGCACATGATTTCATTTTGATTTTGTCTCTAAACAAAGGGTAAGGCTCAGGCCTAGGATGGAAGGCTGAACTAAAGTTCCATGTGGTCAAGGGACTCTGTCAAGGTTTTGCTGCTAGTTAGCTGTAGAGGCCGGATGAATCCAGGTCTTTGGCCTTTCCTTTAATACTAATGCCCTTTCCTCTAAGCCATCCTGCCTGTCTGCATGAAAGGAACCAGAACAACAAAGTAGCCACAGTCCAAAGCAGAGGCTTCGAAGAAGTTGTATGCTGTGGTTGAACATAAGCAAAGGAATGGCTAAGTGAAGAGACGTGTGAGACACTGTCCAAGCAATCAAATCCCAACGTAGAGAACATGCTGAAATGGCTCACAATTGAGAATCTGCTGCTTGAAAACCTCCTAAAAGCCTAGACATCTTTCAATTCTTATAAAACGGGAACACCTAAAAGTCAATGAAAATGCAAGGAGGTTCTGGGAAGTAAAAGCAGCACAATTAAAGGTATAAGCAGGGCACAAACCCATGGTTCTTTTGTAGATGTGAAGAAGACCTAATGGAAAACAATTGTCTACAGGAATGCCATGAACTGGAAAATTGAAAAGGAAACAGTTACTTTGTGATCATTCTATTTTTTTTAAGATTTTATTTATTTATTTGACAGAGAGAGAAAGCACAAGCAGGGGGTGCAGCAGGCAGAGAGAGAGAGAGAGAAGAAGTGGGCTCCTTGCTGAGCAGAGAGCTGACACAGGACTCGATCCCAGGACCCTGGGATCATGACCTGAGCCAAAGGCAGATGCTTAACGACTGAGTCACCCAGGTGCCCGTGATCATTCATTCTTATTGAATGTCTGTTATGTGCCAGGTCCTGCTCTAAGACAGGGATATAGCAGTGAATATAATAAAAGAAATCCTTGCCCTGGGGCGTCTGGGTGGCTTGGTCCATTGAGCATTTGATTCTTGATTTCGGCTTAGGTTGTGGTCTCAGGGTTGTGAGTTCGAGCCCCCGCTATGGCTCCCTGTTCAGCGGGGAGTCTGCCTCTCTCCTTCTCCCACAGAAAGAAAGGAGTGAACACTGACTGAGTGCACACTATAGCCCAGCACCAAATTAAGGGCTTTGCTTACCTAAAGTTAATACTATGAGCGAATTTTCAAGGTAGTTATTAATATTCCTATTTTCACCTGAGGGGTCATGCTTAGAGAGGTAAAGTAAAAGTCATGTTTGCAAATATGTTTGCATGGTGAAAATGAAAAAATACAACCCTGTTGCTGACTTCTGAGATGAACCTAATCCTATTCCTAACCTTTTGTCAGGGAACACACATAGAGTTTGGAATTACAATAGCAACATCCAAGTCCTAGCTCCTTACAGCTTGTGTGATCTTGGGAAGTTCTACAATGACAACTACTATTTAGCAACATACCTGGACTGTGCTAGGTACTTTATGTAAACTATCTTGCTTAATCATCACGACAGGCCTATGAGGAGATATTATTATCCCCACTTTATAGATTAAATTAATCCTATTAATATGTGCCCTTTGTTTTCTTTTTAAATATTGTTTTAAAAATTATGTAACACAACACTGTAGAATATTTGGAAAATATAGAAAACCGTGAACAATGAAGGAGCTCTTATAACCCCTTCACCCAGAACTTAGAATTCCTGAAACCAAGGACCAGAATTCCAAGTGACTAGTAAATATCAGCTGTTTTAATGTATATTTTCTCTGTGCAGTATGTTTTTTTCTAGGGTAAGAATGTCTTGACAAGCTTCCTCAAGCTGAATTCATTTCTTGGAATTAGGCTATCTCTTTTTTTTTATGTTATGTTAATCACCATACATTACATCATTAGTTTTTGATGTAGTGTTCTATGATTCATTGTTTGCATATAACACCAAGTGCTCCATCCAATACATGCCCTCTTTAATACCCATCACCAGGCTAACCCATCCCCCCCACCTCTAGAACCCTCAATTTGTTTCTCAGAGTCCATAGTCTCTCATGGTTCGTCTCCCCCTCCAAATCCCCCCCTTTCATTTTTCCCTTCCTACTATCTTCTCTTTTTTTTTTAACATATAATGTATTATTTGTTTCAGAGGTACAGGTCTGTGATTCAACAGTCTTACACAAATCACAGTGCTATCTCTTTATTATTTCTACTTAGCCTATTTGTTTCTGTTTTTTAAACTTATACACTGTATAACAGTGTGTGCCAGAGGAATGGATGATTATATTAATGGCTTTTAACAGTGGGAATTACAGTAACAACACAATATCATGGCTTAATTAAAAGCAACATCTTTTCATCAAACACACAAGAATTTCCATGCATTCAACTGTTCTTGGTAGTAATGCACCTGCTGGCAGGGAATTTCAAATTATCAACTCAACTTAAACAAAACCCCCTTTGAATGGCTGAGCTTTTTATCCTTCTGATTAAAGATCGAAGACAGAGAGGCACATTATACTTTTTCTTTTACATATTCAACACATTCTTTTCAGAAGTTTTCAGACTATTCTTTTTACTGTCATCATTTTATGTGCATCATTTCATTAGGCTTTGTTTTTATTTTATTTATAATATACTCAAAATGGAAAAGTTACAGTAAATGCTACTCTGATTGTGGGTGTGCAAACTTACTCTGAGGGCACATAAAGCTAAAATGATAGCTCTTAGCCTAGTAGCCCACGTTTTAGGAAGTCATTTTGAAAAAACCTAAAAAGAAATTTTATCTAATATTTGACAATTGAGTTTTAGTAGTCATTAAAGAGAGCTTTACAATGACATGTTATTTATATGTACATATATTATAAATGGACATATCTGTACATGCCCAACACATGACCTGATATATAATAGACATTCAATGAATAGTGGCCAGTATTGTCACATATGGCCATCATTCACATACTCAAATATATAGAGGCAGTGAGGTCTGCTATTCAAACCTACACATAAACTCAAGTAGTGCCTGTGGGCTCTAGTTTGGGATTTGGGATTTTAGTGTAGCTCCCCTCCCTTCATCCTAGGAGAATAACACATTATTAGGTGCTAGGCACAGGAGAGAATCTAGTTGAATACATGAAATATTTGTGTGAACATACAGGTGAGAAAAAAGTCTGATTTAAAAAAAATATTTTGTTACAGTTAGGATTCTAGGCACAAGTGCAAGAAAATGTTGCAATTTGGCTGTTGTGTGTAATGGAAACACAGCATTTCTCTTTCTCTTGAATGACTGCTTCTTCCTATCAAGCTATAAAAATAAACTATAACTCTTAAGCAAGTTTGTCTCATTCCTACTCTAAACCAGAATTTTATCAGCTTAGTGCCTACAACTTGAGGTGAAATTCAAGTTTCAGGCAGTGTGGAAGAATGAAAAAACACTAAAATTTAGGATCAGAAGAACTATGTTTAGGGCCTCTTTTCTGCTTCATTACTGTGTGACCATGGACAGTTCCAGTCTCGTTCTGTTCCCGTTTCCTCACTGTAAAATGAGGTACTACTGCTACTTATTTCACAGGGTTTGGGTGCATTTTAAATAAGAAAATGCAGGTTAAAAGCATTCTGTCAACTCTGAGGTATTATGCCAGGGATTGTGAGCAGGTAATTATTATTTTCAGCATTATATTTTTGTTACTAGTATGATAGATACATGTTGCTTAACGTAGGTTTTGAATCCCCCGGCTGCTGCCAATCCAGGTTTTTGTTGCCAGAGATAAGACAGATCATTTTTTACAATCAGCAACAGCATATTTACATGATTTTTCCTTCTACATAATCTAATGGTTACTGGCAAATTGAGATGAGAAACTAAACAATGCTTGAACTGCCCAGGTGCTAAGACCTTGGTTTATGACCCACAAAGAACAAAGAGGGACAAATGCAGAAACGTTTGTCCCTCTTCACGGCACAGCAAACAACCAACGTGCACTTTAAAGGTTATATCATCATATCTGGAGCTGCAAGCAACTGGATTTCCATGTCAAGTTACTTAAGGTGAAAATAAAGATAAAAATAACCCCACTTTAAAAAAATCAAAATGGTATATATTTAAAGTATACCATATGATTTTTTTGGAAGAGTTATTCAATATTAGGAAATTATTGATGATATACATATGCATAGTAAATTGATTACTACAATCAAACTAACATATTCACCTCTTCATATAGTTGAAATTTTTTTGTGCTTGTGGTGAGAACACTTGCAATCTATTTTAGCAAATGTCCAATGTTTAATACAGTATTATTAACTATAGCCATCATGCTGTACATTAGATTTCTAGACTTATTCATCCTACAGTATTGCAACTTTGTTCCCTTTGACCACTATCTCCTCATTTCCTCCACCTTCCCATTCCTGGGCACCACCATTCTCCTCTTTGCTTCTATGCTTTGAACTTTTTAGGTTCCACAAATAAGTAAGATCATGCAGTATTTCTGTGTCTGGTTTATTTCATTTAGCATAATGTCCTCCAGGTTAATCCATATTATCACAAATGGCAGATCTCCTTTTTAAAGGCTGAATACTATTCCAAAGTCCATTCATCCACTGATGGGACCATATCTTGGCTACTGTGAATAACGTACAATGAACATGTGAGCACAGATACACTTTGTGGTATTGACTGCATTTCCTCCGAGTATATACCCAGAAGAGGGATTGCTGGATCATATAGTAGTTCTATTTTTAATTTTTTGAGGAACCTCCATACCATTTTCCACATTAGCTATACCAATTTACATTTCTACCAATGATGCACAAGGTTCCCTTTTCTCCACAACCTCACCATTATGTACTTGTTCTCTTCTATCTTTTTGAAAATAGCCATCGTAAAAGGTGTGAGGTAATATCTCATTGTGGTTTTGATGTGCATTTCCCCAATGATTAATGATGTTGAACATCTTTTATACACCTGTTGGCAATTTGTATGTCTTCTTTGAAAAGTTCAACATCCATTCATGACAAAAACTCTTAAGAAAAAATAGAAGAAAATTTCCTCAGCACAATAAAGGCCATTTATAAAAAGCCACAGCTGACATCATAATCAATGGGGAAAAACTGAAGGCTTTTCCTCTGTGATCTGGTACAGGGCTTGCTCTTGTCACTTCTATTACACACAGTACTAGAAATGCAAGCAACAGCAATGAATAAAGAAAAAGAAATAAAAGTCATCCAAATAGTTAAAGAAGTAAAATTATCTCTGCAAATGATATGATTCTATATGTAGACAACCCTACAGACTCCACACACAAAACAACAACAACAAAAACCTTGTTAGAATAAACAAATTTCAGTAATGTTCCAGGATACCAAATCAATATACAAAAATCAGTTGAGTCTCTTTGCACCAACAATGATCTAACCAAAAAGGAAATCAAGAAAAAATTCCATTTATAATAGCATCAAAAAGAATAAAATACTTGGGAATAAATTTAATCAAGTCAGTGAAAGATTTGTACACTGAAAACTATAAAACACTGAAGAAAATAATTGAAGAAGACACAAATAAATGGAAAGATATCCCGTCCCATGGATTGGAAGAATTAATATTGTTAAAATAGCCATACTACCCAAAATGATGTATGGATTCAATGCAATCCCTACCAAAATTCCAATGGCATTTTTCACAGAAATAGAAAAAACAATCTCAAAATTCATATGGAACCACAAGAGACTCTAAATAGCTAAAATCTTGAGAAAAAAGAACAAGGTTGGAGGCATCACACTTCTGGATTTCAAATTATATTACAAAGCTATAGTAATCAAAACATTATGGTACTGGCCATTAAAACAGACACACAAACCAGTGGAACATAATTAAGAACCCAGAGATAAACCAAAGCATAAATGGTCAATGAATTTTCAACAAGGGTACCAAGAATATACAATCAGGAAGGGTAGTTTCATCAATAAATGGTGCTGGGAAAACTAGATATTCCAGAGTCCAATGAGACTGGACTCTCCTCTTTCATGATATAAAAAAAAAACCCTGAGAATGGATTAAAGACTTACATATAAGATCTGGAATTGTAAAATTCCTAGAAGAAAACAGGAAAAAAGCTACTTGACATTGGCCTTTGAAATGATTTTTTGGATATGATACCAAAAGCTCAAGCAACAAAAGCAAAAGTAAACAAATGGGACTGCATCAAACTGTAAAGGAAATGATCACAAACTGAATCTGATCAAAATATATCTGATAAGATATTAATATCCAAAATATATAAGGAATTCTTACACTCAATAGCAAAAACAAAACAAAAAAACCAGTCTGAATAAAAAATGGGCAGAGGATCTGAATAGACAGACTTTCTTCCAAAGAAGACATAGAAAAATACAGTTTTTAAGACAGAGAGAAGTTTAAGTTCTAGACTGCAGGGTACTTGGATCCCTCCAGCTTGGGCTTGGTGTAATGTGGTCCCAGTTTTCCAATATTCTGAGCCTGGTCCTTCAGTCTCAACCTTAACGGATAGAAAGTCTCTACAAGCTTCAAATCAGCTGTGCACAGTTGTCTGTGAGCATGACTGTGCACAAGCATGTGCACTACGGAGAGCTCATCAAGCTGTGAACATACGGCAAATTTTTCAGGACAATTAAGAATATAGTTTGACAGCAAAGGACCACAGTCTTTAAAAAAAAAAAAAAGAACAAATTAAGTTATTTTTTAAGCTATTTTTTAAAAAGCCCCCAAATAAGCTATTAAACCTTTGAAAATACATACTTAAGTATTTTCTTACCTCCCTCAACAAAAAGCAAGCTCCACAAAATCACCCCTCCAACATGTCTAAAAAACAAAGCGAAAGAAAACAACAACTTTCAACTCTGGGGGTGCCTGGGTGGCTCAGGCGGTTAAATGTCTGACTCTTGGTTTCTGCTTGGGTAATGGTCTCATGAGTCATGAAATCGAGCCCCATGTCCTGCTCTGTGCTCACGGGGGAGTCTGTGCACGCATGCACATGCTCTCTCTCTCTAAAATAAGTAAATAAATCTTAAAAATCTTAAAAAAAAAAAAAAGCAGAACTTCCAACTCTGTGTTGTGGTAAAAAACCTTTCTGAAAAAATCTAGAGTAGAGAGAGGTGAGCAGTACTTCCTAGAAATAGGCCAACTATAGACCAGTTCCCAAAATTCAGTAATTGGGCATGCTTTGGTGAGATCTGCTTTTCTCTCTTCACACACACACACACCCACACACACACACACACACACACACACACGAGGGCAAGAGTACCAGCCTTAACTCTTACGCATCAGGGGACAACAGAGAGAAGAAACCTTAGTAACATTTTACTTCAGGGACTCAGAACATAATCCTGCTGCTGCAGGCCTGGTATTTGCCTCTGTTTATCAGTTTGGAACAATTACCACTGAGTTGTGATATGACTGGGAGATAGAAACTTCACTGGTATTTTAAAAAGTGACAAGATTTCTGTTTCACTGAACAATCCCAGAAGACACCGTCTTCATTTTAATATAGAATGTATTAGATCTCCATACCTGGGTAGAAAAAGATACCCACATATAAAGGAGATACAGCTGTAATATGCTTTTTCTCCCCAAATTTGAAATAAAAGATTTGAAGATCCAAAGCTACATTAATGCAAATATCGGTCTGTTACAAGTATACTTTTTGATTAAATTGGCATACATCAAGTACAATTAGAAAGGTTATTTATAACGAAGAAATACATAATTCTGCATCTTAATGGGGATGACAATTACAGCTGATGGTTGCTAATTAACATGACTTCTTTTGCTTTGGGTGTCAGATATTTCCTGTATGATCTTTATTGCTGGCAATGGACATACCTAATTCTGGAAGGTACAGAAGAGTTAATTATCAGTAACAATGGTCCTCATAACAAATTAATTGGTAACCTGACCAGCTCTCGTTTCACCCTGGAGACCAGAGGATCCAGTAGAATCTGTAAACTCTGACTCAGCGTCATGGCAGGAGAAGTATTTGTTGAATTTTCTGATCAAAGGTGCACCTATCCACCAGGTGTTCAGAATGACAGGGAGAAAAGCCCCAGGTGAAGTGGGTTTGGAAGGTGTTGCCTGTTCCAGCCAAGCAGAAATGCATGGCTCTGTCTGGTTCGGCAGCTCCACCCTCTTGTACCAACATGACCATTGTGCTTACTCTCTTGGACAGCTCAGGGGTGTGTGATCAATGCTGGAGGCTGGACGTGAATGAAGAGAAAGAAGCACTGCAGCTCTCAGCACAGAAAACTAGAAAGCCCTCTTTGCTTGTGCTATAAATTACATATTTATTTTGTTAACATGAGATAGATGAATATTTCTACATATAAAGGTGCCCAGCTAAAATCAGGATAAGTGATATTAATGTCCTATGGTCAGTATTACTGAACCTCCAAAGCAATAAACTTTATGAGTCAATAAATATTACATTTGCAACATAGTTAACATTCCTTTACTGTCTCTAGCACTTATTACACATTGTAACCACAAGTCTACAATACATTATTCATATTTGGGTGTCACCAAGTGATGGATTGCTGCAGGAGAGGCTGTCCTTTAAATAAATCAACAAATAAAAATGCAAATGTTAACATTTTCAGCCACAACTTTTCCCATCTTGAATGGGGAATGAAAATTTCACATTATATTGACAGGCAGCAGAGAGAACAATTAACAACCCACATTGTGAATGAGAAAGATGACTTTGCCACGCCTGGTTTTATCACCTGCACGTGGGACAATATGGGACTCTTCTAGGTGTTAGCGCTTTTCAGAGAACAAAGGAAAACCTGTTTCCTACCAGCATCTGTCTCACCCCCATCCTCTTTTGCAAGTTTGGAAAATTCTTGGAATATAGGGTGGATAGGCTTTTACTCTTATTCTCAGTATGTTCAAAGGTTTGTTGGGATGAAGAATAAACAGAGTTTTGTCTTGCATTAAGAGTTTTCATGTAACTGAAAAGTAGTCTATAAAAAATGCCTTTTCTACACTTTGAAATAAAAATAATTCAAATAATCCTGATTCTGAAATCTGGAAAGCAACCACTGTGCCCTCCTGATAACTGATTTTCATAGTACTGAATCTTTTTTTCAACTCTGCATTTTGTATAATAGACCTATAATATGCCATCATGCACTTCTAAGGATGAAACCCAGTGTGTTACACATTGTTTTATTTAGCCAAGTACTCATTATTTAGGAAACCTCTGAGAATCTATATTTAGCTGATTTGCAGTATTAAGAACCAACAGATACAGAATCCCTTTTTTAAGGTCCGTAAATATGAGTCTTCACAGCAATTTTAACCTGGGCTTGTAAAACTGTACTAAGTTGATATGGTCCATTCAGAAAATGTGTGCTGAGAATGTTCTACAAAACTCTTACTGGGGAAACATTTTATTCTTTTTCATGCTTCTCTCTAAACTGAAATGCAATCATCAAAAACACATTAAAGTAGCGTTAAAGATCTCACTTTAATCTTCAATAGGAAAATTCACTAAGAGTGAAAATCCAGATCATTTCTCCTCTTTACCTGTAACTTCTCCAGAGGAAGCCCTCAAGGTGACTGGGATGGATCCTCCTTGAGCACAAGCATTCAGCCACAATGCTGAGTGGTCCAAGGAGGGAGCCCCCCTCAACAGTTCAGAACGACAGCTCAATATGGGTATTTGGAAAATGCTAATAAGGGCAGCATTAAAAATAAAAGAAAGGAGTAATGGACAAAGAATGTGGTAAGCTAGTTAAATTTTCTTTTGATTGTGGGTCACCTTCAAAATAAGGAGGTTGTCATTGTTAACTATTATAGTATTTAAGAAAATGGGCTTTGGAGTCTGAAACACTAGTTCTACCTCTTATTAGCTATGCAACCTTAGGCAAGTCACTCAATCTCTTAGTTCTCTAATTTTGGAAATGAGGATGATAGTAGTACCACTTCATAAGGCTTTGATGAAGATTAAATCAGATAGTCCATACAAAGGGTGGACACATAGTAGGTGCCTAACAGATGGCAGTCATTATTGTCCTCTGTGTTAAGAGTTATTTCCCAAAAGTTCTTTATAATTAAAATTAAGTCTTAAAATCTACATTCATCTGATAAGATGCTGGGAATTTAAGTGCTCAAAGAAGCACATTCCCAAGGAAGCTGAAACTAGGCCCATTTGGTGTTGCTGTTTATATATTCAGCCTTAAATGCATAATAGGGGGGTGGCTTATTGGATGTGAAAAAATTTTAATAATGTATTTCTCTTCCTGACTCCAGAAAAGGCTGATCAAATTCTTAACTCTTCAAATTCTCTGTTATCAGTAAATGCTGACAGTCCTTTAAAACCGTAATACAAAACCCACTATAATTTTCAGTATCAATTAATTCAATTAGTTAAAGTCCAAGTGTATAACAATTCTGTGACAAATTGGGAAAGACCTGCTGCTATGCACATTTTCTGATGAAAAATAGGATTAGCTTTGTGTTTCTCTGTAAATTCTTGCCAATTACCAGTTTCAATTAAGGCGGGGCATGTGTAAAGGAAAGGGCTCCATGAGATCAACCTGGCCAAATCTAGATGCTTCCAAATAAGGCCTCTCTCTTAACAGCTATTAAGAATTGTCAAGACTTTTCCACTCCTTATTAAATGACTCCCTGCCCCCCAAACGCTCTTATTTAAAGAATGTTAAACCAGAGTCCCAGAGGCTTACCTGGAAGTGTCATGCTGCAATACTGATGGGTTTGTGATTACAAGTTCCTTTTGGCTTCCTGTTGTCATAGGAGATGTGGATGCATCTTTTCTAACGCCTGCCACTGTTCCTGTATGAATAATAAAAGGAATTAATTTGGGCATTCAATAAAAGGAAATGGAAAAGTCCATTCTGAGCAATATATTAGACATTCCAAAAATCCCTAAGCTATTTTTTTCCCTCCAAAATGAAACAACGGCAGCTGGAAAACTGAGTGGGTTGTTTTGATATTGTAAACATCAGAGATCCACAGTATCTTGTTTTAAAAAAGTACTTCTGTGCAATAACAGACTGGCTAGTGATTTTGTTTTTAAATGCGATGGCCTGTCATCTTCCTGCTGATTTGAGTTTACTGTGAAAATGCCCAAGAAGGTAGATTACTTTATTTTGTTCCCTTTAACCATTCTAAGAAAAGATCTTTCTTCTGAGTCCAGCACTTTGTACCTCCGAAGTCCCCAAGTTAAACTGCTCTTACCCCTAAAACTTTCAGAGCAGACATAAATCTTGAATGTTCCTTTCAAAGAACTGTACACTGGGCTTAAAACAAGTGTCTGATTGGAAGAGATGCCCACCTTCCAGGGCTGATTTGGTCTCTGTTCCTTTCTAACAAGCAATGTTCAGCTAATAATTATTTTTCTCCTCTGGAGTGCTAAATAAGATGGCGTGGGCAGAAAGATTTTTTGTTTTTGTTTGTTTTCTATTATTATTATTTCTAATAACAATAATTTTCTCCCTCTCCTTTTCCTTCTTAATATTATTTCCCAAACAACACAAAACATCCCTGTCTTTTTCTTGGAAGACTGTCAGAATTTCATCCACGATTTTCTTCTGGTTCCTGGAAAACTATTGTCCAGGCTCCTTAACGAAATTATTTGGGAAGATTTACTCTTTCTTTGAGGAAAGTGTAACTATTTAAATAACATGAAGACAGCTTTGGTGTGTTGGAAATACCAGATCCTCAAATGCCAAGAATATAGTATGCTAATTCTGGGAATGGCACCTCTTCTCGGTGTTACCAGAGAAAATCAGGCCCAGAGAAAGCAAGAGTCTTCTATGTACAGGGAGTAGCATCAAAACAGTCACCATGATCCTTGGTGTTCAAAAGCTATGCTCAATGCTGACTGTTCTCTGTTATGTAGAGATGTAAAAGACCAGCCACCTAAATGCACAATTCAGTCCTCTTTGTTCACACAAACCTGTGGGAGCCTGAACCCAAACCAGTATATTTTCATACGAGACATAAACTCCATCAGTACATACAGTGCATCAGTCAGTAAATATTTACCAAGTACCTAATGATGGGCAAGGGCTGGTGTCAGGATTAAGCTCAGAGTTAGTTTAGGGGAGGGTAAAGAAGATGGGAGAGTAAGAATATGAGATACTCTGAACAATCTGGTAAAGAATCATAAATAACCCAATGCAATATAAGGTGACAACAGCTAACAGATATGGTATGTTTAGTATGTGCCTGGTATTGTTCTAGGACTCTGCCATATACCATTAATCTTTTTTAAAAACAGCTTCATTATAATTTGGATACCATAAAATTTAACCATCTTAAGCATACAGTTTGATAAATAGTAGTAAATTTATATAGCTTACAGCATGGCCACAACCCAGTTTTAAAAATATTTGTTATAAATGGGGCGCCCGGGTGGCTCAATCATTTGAGCGTCTGACTCTTGGTTTCAGCTCAGGTTACAATCTCAGGGTTGTGAGATCGAGCCCTGCGTAGGGCTCCGTGCTCAGTGAGGAGTTTGCTTGAGATCCTTTCCCTCACCCTCTCCCTCTACCCCTCCTGCTGTGTGCACGCTCTCTCTCTCAAATAAATAATTAAAAAAATTTGTCATGGGATTGACATTTCTTTTTACAATCTGGTTTTAGAATATCTCCTCACTCCCAAAAGTTCCCTCATGCTCATTTGTGGCCAGCCCCTTCTCCCTGTCTGTTTTGTTCCTATCCCTCCTCTAGCTCTCTCTCTCTAGTTTTGCCATTTCTAGAAATTATATTTATCCTCATAAAAACCCTTTGTAATAGATACTATTTTTATATCTCATTTATAGATAGGCAAAATAAGCCATAAGGGACTTACATGACCTGCCCAAGCCCACAAAGTTAGTAAGTGATGGAGCCAATATTCATGTCCAGATAATCTGATCCCAGAGTTTTACCATTAGGCTATCCCTCGTAATAAAGAGTACAAAAAGTCTGAGGGATTAAGAAGTGGGAGAGATCACGTATGGCTGTAGGATTAAAGATTTGATGCAGGAGGTGGTATTTTGATAGGAGGGAATAAGGAGCATGGAATTAGCAAAAGCATTAAATTAAAAACCTCAAGGCTAAATATTTAACGTATTCAGGAAATATTTATTGAGCATCATTATGTCCTTGTACCTTGTTAATCACTTTAAATCACTTTACATGCATTATCTCATTATTCCTTCCAACAGTCCTTAAATTATATTATTGTCCTCATTTTATAGATAAGGAAGTGGAAACTGTGAAAGGTAAGGCAGCATGTCCAATATCACACAACTAGTAAGAACAAGGCTGGGTTTTGAATTTGTACTGCAAACTAATCTTAAACATTGTGCTAGTTGGCCTCAAAAATAAAACATAGCAGCAACAAACACAATTAAAGAATAAAAAAACAAACTGGTTTTTGGAGAGATTACTTCTGTGGCAGAATTTGGAAGAGAGTGGGACAGAGAGAACGGAGGCAGGTAAAGCAGCTCATTACTACTATAACTGTCTGGGTAGAGTATTGGGTGGTGTGAGGGGAAATTAAAATGTGCAAATAGGAGTTGAAACAACTGAGAGGGATTTGTGGGTAAGGGGAGGGAGGAAGAAATGCCTGGTAGTGAAAGAATATAATTATCTCTGCAATCACTATTATAGAAGACCTGAACAATAGTCTTATTTATTCTGTTCTGATACTTCTATCAAAAGTTTAGTTGAGATAACTGACATTTGATGGGGACAATTTAAAGTAATTTTAACAGAGGGTCCAGGGACTCCTATGGAATCTATGGATATACTTCATGAATGTGTGACTCCCTCATAATTGCAGGCACAATGATGTGTGTATATGTGTCTGTTCACTCTTTAAGGAAAGGGGCCATCACTTTCATCAAATTCTAAAAAGGTATGAGACCCCCAAAAACTTAAGAATGATTGGTCTAAGACATAGGACAAGTTTATTCCTTTTTCTTAATTCTCTAAGTGCTATTCCTTATTAAGTTTCTGGAAAGCTATATATCAGCTTTTAATTATACTCATTCCTTCTACAAAATCTGATTTCATATTAAGTGTACCAACAATTACATAGTTATGCATATTCATAAAACTACATATCTATTTACACACACACACATATACTTACACACATACACAAAGACAACATATGCATTTTAAAAGTAAAAGCGCATGTGGTGCCTGGGTGGCTCAGTTGGTTAAGCATCCGACTCTTGGTTTCAGCTCAGCTAATGACCTTAGGGTTGTGTGGTTGAGCCCCACATCAGGCTCCATGCTCAGTGGGGAGTATGCTCAAGATTCTCTCTCTCCCTTTCCTCCTACCCCTCCCCCTGCTCATGCACTCTCTCTCTCTAAAATAAATATATCTTTAAAAAAAAGTGCTGATAAGAGTATTATCCATGAGGGTGATAAGTTGTATAAATATGTTTGAATATATTTATGTAAATAAACACATACATATATTTTTGCATACATAGATGAAATTAAACATAATGGAGCATATCCTATTTATATAAAGCTGGGTCTACGTCTGCCCATCCATCAGTCAACATCTCATGATAACATAACTTCTTAGAGTTCAACGTTTAGGAAAAACTCTGTTTCTGGGCCCTTTGTTTTATTTTGCATTTTAAAAGTCACTCAGTTATATTATACATGCAGTTTAGCATAAAGAATAAATTATAAAGAAAATACTAGTATACCACTTTTGTAGATCAAGAAATGAAGTACTGGCAGCAATGCCCCCTGGAAGCATCAATGTCCATCCCTGATCACAGCCTCTTCTCACCTCCAGGAACTGCTACTATTCTCATAACTATTCCCTTTCCATTCTTTATAGTTTTACCATATATGAATGTATCCCAAAACTGTGACTTAGTTTTGCTGTGTTTGAACTTTATAAAAATAGAAATATACTATATATATTCTTTTGAAGACTTCTTTTGCTCAATATTATGTCCATGAGATTTATCTGTGTTGATGATTTATGTAGCTGCAGTTTGTTTTCTTTGCTACATAGGGTCCCACTGTATGCATTTTTGAGTTTTTATCCATTCTATTGATGGATATTTAGAGTATTTCTGGTTTGGGGTTATTATGAAGAACACTTGCTGTGGCAGAGGCTGCCAGTTATTCACCAAAATTCCCTCTGTTCGGAGCACCAGCTAGATTATATTTCCCAATTCCCCTTATAATTATGTGTGGTTGAGTAGAAAACTAGTGGATGTTACACGTGCCATTTCAGGCCTATCCTATAAAAACCTTCCACATGTACTCTATACCTTCCTCCTTCTTGCTGACCTGTTATGGCAGGGCCAACTGCTTCCTGTAAAGGGCCACTTAGTAAATATACTAGGCTTTGTGGGCCATTGAGCTTCTGTTGCAACTATTCAACTCTGTTGTTGTAGTATGAAAGCAACCACAGACAATACATAAAAAATGGAAATCGCTGTATTCTAATAAAACTTCATTAAAACAAGCAGCGGGCCAGATTAGGCCAAGAATAAAGTTTGCTAACCTCTGTGTTATTTTAATACTCAAGGTGATCTTGGAAGAAACTTCTTGCTCCTTAAGCCGTTGCTATTTTTTCTATTTGTTACCATAGTTTAGCCTACCCAACTACATATAGCTGCTATGAACATATTTTAAGTTAATTCTCTCTAGTATATATACTTAGAAATGGAATCTCTTAGATATGGGGTATTTGTTCTTTATCTTCAATAAATAATGCAAAACTGTTTTCCAAAGTGGTTGTATAAATTTACACTCTGATCAGCAGACAAGCATTCCTGGTGCTTTAGTCTTGCTAACACAAGAATGATAATGACAATACAACCTATCATAATTTGTGGGAGGCAGCTAAAGAAATGCTTAGAGAGAAACTTACAGTTTTACATACTTAGAAAAGAAGAAAGATTTAAAATCATTGATCTCAGTTTTCAATTTAAGAAGCTAGGGAAAAAGAGCTAATTAAATCCAAATTAGTACAAAGTAAGTAATAAAAATAAGAACAAGAATCAATGGAATAGAAAACAAGCACATAATAGATAAAAATAAACAAAAAGCAAAGGCTGTTTTTTTTTTCTTTAAAAAAACAGTAAAACTGATTACCCCCTAGCAAAGCTGATCAAGAGAGAAAATTAAAAATTACCAATATCAGGAATGAAAGAGGGATATCACTACAGATGTTAAGGCCATTAAGGAAAAGGCATGTTATGAACAACAATTTTACACCAATAAAGCCAACAACTTAGATGAAATGAGCAAATCCCATGAAAAGCAAAATTTAGCAAAATTGAACACAAAAAGAAATGACAAATCTGAATAGTCCAGTATCTGTTAAAGAAAAATAAAATCCAAAATAAGAAAACTCATACACACACATACCATCACCATCAACACTAACAACAAAAGCAACAACTCCAAGATAGATGTTTCAATGGTGGATTCTATAAAACATGTAAGGAAGAAAAATACCAATCTTACACAAACTCTTTCAGAAAACAGAGGAGAGAAAAAATCCTACCTCATTTATTTTTTAAAAATTGTGGTAAAATACACATTTACCATTTTAACCATTTTAATGTATACAATTTGTTAGTATTAGGTACATTCACAATGTTGTGCAACCATCACACTATCTAGTTCCAGACCTCTTTCATCACTTCAGACAAAAACCCTGTAAAATTAAGCAGTCATTCTCCATTTTCCTCTCCGAAGTCCCTGGTGACCATAAATCTGCTTTGTCTATTCTGGATATTTCATATGAATACAATCATACAACATGTGGCCTTTTGTGTCTCGTGTCTTCCAATTAGCATAATTTTTTCTTTTCTTTTTTAATCTCAAGTAGACTCCATGCCCAGCATGGAGTCCAATGCAGGGCTTGAACTCTTGACCCTGAGATCAAGAGTCAAACATTAACTGACTGAGCCACCCAGATGCCACTAGCATAATGTTTTCAAAGTTCATTTATGCTGTAGCACATACCAGAACTTCATTCCTTCTTACAGTTAAATTATATTCCATCATATG